>NC_090787.1:7537500-7882500 GCF_040054535.1 Antennarius striatus
CAAGGCTACTTTTTCACTAACCTGAGCAGTGGCACTCTCCTGTCCTGACTCATCTGCTGTTACAGCAACCGGAAAAAACTCTTCCTCCATCTATTTGACTCTTGACTGTGCCTGATTGCCTTCATAGAGCCCACATTTGAACAAATGCACCGTTTTCTCTTCTGCGGATTTTTAGTAAATAATACCATAAAACAGAAAACAGCCTGCATGCAAGTCCTTGCTTCAATTACATGGTTTAGGGTTGTATCCAAAATGCCTAAAATGCTACCAGAGAGATTTTATTACTTGGACTAACAAAGGAGAGGAGAAGTGGATGTGTGTGGAGGGCTTCACAAAAGAATCCAATAACAAATTCTCTCAAGATTAAATTGGAATGTTTGTGTTTATATGCAAAATTTGATTTATGATGACACCGTATAAGTCAGATTGGCTTCCGGGTGGGGGGATTGTGTTTTCTTTTTCTGCGTTAATGTAAGATTAGAGATGTAAGTGCCATCAATCTTGGAGCGAAAGCAAGTAACCCAAACGAGTTTCATAAATCTGAATATGACAAGACAGCAGCATGTGTGTGGAACTATTGTGTTTCAAGCAGTAACACACTGACCTTGTGAAGTTAATTATTCAGTCAGAGAATAGTGGTATGCTTGACTTGATAATGTGATGTTACAGTGGCGAAACATTTGTGTTTGTGTGGGATTAGGGTCAAGTTGAACAACCGAGTGTACGAACAAAATGAAGCTCTGGTAGTTTGGGAGCACAATCCCCTCACTCAGCATCAGCACAGGTATAAACAGACGGGACTCATTGCCCAGACGCCTCTTCAGATTTGAAACTGATTGAATTTAAACTGACAAGACCATAAATCACCACCTATTACCATTATTCAGTCCATCTCTGCACAATGTAAGCAGAGAGAGACAGGCAATAAAATTCCCTATGTAGAAAATTGAGTTTTGTGGTTTTCCTTTCCAGTTATTCTCATCTAATGTGTAATTTTTGGATTATTAATTAATATTTAAAAGCAATATTATATTAATGCAAACGCTCAGTGGCATATAGTTCTAAAAATGTTTATAACTCAGATTAAAAGTTTTTATCAATTTGTATGTCCTTTAATAAGATTTAAAATCACTGAAGACAAAGACACATAGCATGACACTATCATGGCAATAAAATATCCCTCAATAACACATTAGGAAAGCTAGCCTTTATTACCGGCGCTGTGGCAGCTGTCTCCGTCTGGGTCGAGCGTCCATCCTGGATAACAAGAGCACTTCACTGTGGTCTTGTACTGCTCACACACCTGGCTGCACTTCAGGTGGCGGGTGCAGTAGTCTACCACCTCGCACGTCTTATTGCTGGAGTCCAGGTGAAGCCCGGGGGGACAAAAACACACAACTCCTTTCCCCGGTGCTACGGTACACTGGTGGCTGCAGCCCCCTCTGGCTACAAGACACATATCTGTGATGAAGAAAGGTAGAAAACATTAACTATGGAGACAGAGGAGGAGGGAAGCATATTTAAATTCAGGGTGCGTGGTGGTTCTGAAACCCACCTCTTCCCAAGAGTTCAGGAAATTCTGAAAGGTTTTAAGAATAGTCTGAGATACTCTCAACTCATGAATTAGAATATGTTGACATTCTAATGATGACAGGTGTTGTATAATGAGAACGCCTCAGTTCAGCAAGTTCTCTCTGGTTTCACCTACAGGTGAAAAACTCTTATTTCCACTACTGCCTCAAAAGACAAACAAAAAAAGAAACATATATGCTTGGTTTCTTTTCAAAAATGAGACAGATGTGTTTTAACTGCATGCTCTTTCCATCTCTTAAGTTTTTCTTGCGCACACGTCTGTCTTTTTAGGTGAGATGAAAATAATATGTTGATCTGATGTTTCATATTCACATTGACATCAACCCTCTTCCAGTCGAGAACAGGGGGTGGGGTGCTTGTGTGTTTGTTCCTTGTTTGTATGTGCTCTCAATTTATTAGTAGGTCCACATTCATACATAATAGTGACTGTAAATCCTGTCTGCCTGAGCTGGTGTAGATCAAACACTCAAGGTCCCTCTGAACACATAATTGTCGGTGAGGAGGCAGAAGCCCTCTTTCCAGCCATGATAACACAGACACTCGAAGGTCCTGTAGGGGCCCCCTGAGGCTTGGTTAGTGGCGTTCTAGAAAATGAACCCCCGTTTACACTGCTCACTTTAAGAGATTAGATGACTGAGGCTAATCGCTTGAGATCCTTTTCTTCCCTCTGAAGACTGCTGGACAAACACTTCCACATTTGCCATCATCAGAAAGCCAAAGTATTATCTCATGTTCTGTCCCTTTGGACTCTGGGAAAACACATACCAGTTCCTTTTCAGGGCTTGAGCTGCTGAATGTGAAGGAGGTGATATAGCTGGAGTCCACTGGGAACTGTTAGCCAACACGAGTGAAGAATTGAAATGAAACATGCTGAGAGATCCGGACACAAGCGATGTTGTCTGTTAGTCTGCGGTAAATTGGTCTGTCTAAATTGACACAGAATTTACTGTTCTAGGTTGATTAAAAATAAAATGTGTGCAATGATAGTGATAGAGCTTTTCTCAAATACAGTAAAAAATATATAAAAACAAATGTGCTGCAGGTTCAATTTGTAAAATAAACATGTTTCATTTGGTCTTAAACAGAGTCACAAACAGTGGTGTTGCCATCCTCACATGGACTGACAATCAAAGAAAGTCAGACAAATTGGAGGCATTCTACAATCCAAGATGCCTAACAATCCCCAGAAGTTATTATTTTTGACAGTTTTTGTTGGTCTCCTCACTTTCAAGTTATCCCTCAGCCAAAACATTTCTTTTGAGTATCAAACACTAACCCCCTGTAGGCTTGGAGTGCATTATAAACAGTTCTTTGAGGTAAACCGCAGTTCCAGTCAATTGATTTTCAATGGTAACATTGAATTTCAGATTTTACGGATTTTCACAAAAAAATCCGTATAAACCTATTTTAACTGTATTTTCTACCACATTCTTCAGCTGTCAGATGTGATATACAGTATATGATGAAATCAATGCCTGTATGGATAGTTTCACTCAGCAGGTCTGGGAGTTCATATATAGCTGGTAATAACTGGACAACTGGAATCTATTGTGAGCAATAAAATTCAACGACTTTAAAAACTACTTTTCAGCTAAACCATAAGTGTTCATGTCCACATATTAAGTTTTAGTCAACAACTGAAAGGTTCCATGTTAACAGGTTAAATTGATGCTATTTTGAGTTTTCTAACACAACAAACATCTATCTGCTATATAAAACATAATGGAGTAACGGTATATCAAACGCAGGGGAATATGTTGCATTGCCTGTGAATGTGATGTCATTTCAAGTGAGGTAAGAACAATATATTAATATGGTCTGAAAACAGACAGCGCACTAGCAAAACCTTGATTTACATTTCATCATCTCCATCTACTTTCAGGGACAGAAAATGCTGCTGACAATGGCCTTCATTTGAAAATGCCACCCGACATCATTTTATAAATGGGCTAAATGCAGAATGTCTGGATGAAATAAAGCAAACATTAATTTAAAATGTATGACTTGTGGTGACGGGACAAACATTACCACAGATGGGTCCTTCTTCGGAGCGGTCGGGACAGTCCACTTTGCCATTGCAGATCTTGTCGGGGGTGAGGCAGACAGAGGTGTCATTGGCACAAGGGTACTTGGGTGGCTTGCAGACGGCAGACTCACAAGACTCTTCATCAGAGCGGTCCTCACAATCAATGTCCCCATCACACACCCAGCTCTTTGTGATACACTTGCCTGTAGAGAAGGCAATGTGAACACATATCAGTATTAAGAGTTGTATGTTCTCCATACATCCAGTCAAATGACATTCAATTGGATAGTATGTCAGTGCAGCAGCACGTGTAAAAACAAAAACTTATGTGCCAATGAAGTGCACAAGTTTTCCCATGCATAAAGACTTCATTCATTCATTCATCTTCAGAACCGCTTCAGCCGTAGCAGGTCACGGGAAGCTGGAGCTTATCCCAGCTGTTTTAGGGCATGAGGCGGGGGAAACTCCAGGCGTGACGCCAGTGCGTCATGGAGCCACACAAAGACAGACAACCATGCACGCTGACACTCACGGGCAATTTGGAACGGCCAATTAACCTGAGGCGCATGTTTTTGGAGGTGGGAGGAACCCGGAGAGAACCCACGCAGACACGGGGAGAACATGCAAACTCCGCACAGAGCGTGACTCGAACCTGTAACCGCCTTGCTGTGCGGCGACAGAGCTACCCAATGCGCCACCATGCCGCCCACATAAAGACCTAACAATACTTATAATCAGGAACTACAGACAGAAAGCTGATCTACTGCTTTCAGAGTGATGGGTGTGTGTACATGAAGTGTTTAAACAGGCCTTTTAAATGGATTTTCCTAATTGGTTGAGTAAGTACATGCAAACTTAACTGCACTACTCCGAAGTGGAGAATGGTTAAGCCTCTGGATCTACCAATGAAAGGCAAGAGAGCCCATTCACAACTTCATTTGAAGCTAACACACACATTTTTTGTGAAACAATTGAGATGCTTCTCACCCTCCTGTAAAAATGCGTTCTAAGAGTGAACATTATCTCATCCTGAGTAGGTTGGAAAGACACTCTTCATTACAATTCTCAGCGTTAAGGATAAGTACTGAGAAATCCAAGCAATCCTTTCTTTCTAATATGAGACATTCTTTTATCTTGTCTTGAAAGTAAAGACTTTAGGCAATGTCTACACAAAAGACCAGTGCTTGTTTTGATGTTGACTTCACAATTGGCTATTTTTTCGTGATGCGACCCAAACACAAGAGATTACAAAAATGTGTTTGTTGGCATAGAATTCCATAATTCCATATACGATGTCAACCGATTTGGTCTGGCTCTCTATTTCTGTCTTGCCTCATGTTTCTATTCTTGATGCTGAAGTTATTCACCCTGGCTGCCGTAGTGAGAGAACTCACAGGCAAGTGATGCAAGACTTATTTACTGATTTCAAATGCAGGCAGAATTTATTTTCATGTCTCAGGATGTGATGTTACAGCCCACCCAAAAACTTCAGTGTCAGTTGCCCAATTATTAGTAAAATAAATGGAATGGGAATGTAAACTTATAACTCTGAGACAGTCCAGAGCCACATAATATGATAAATATTCATCAATCGATGGCTACTGTTTGTATCAAATACAATGATAGTAAGGAACAAAACACTGTCCTTTGAAACTTTTTTGAATAACAATTTGTGTTTTTCTCCGACCTCAGTTTGTCGCTTAGCGCTGTGTTGCATTCTCTACCTGTATCTTTGCAGGTGAATTTGGCCTTGGGGTCGCACATCCTTTTGGTGCCCTCACAGTCTTTCTCATCGCTGCCGTCTTCGCAGTCCTTATCTCCATCGCATCTCCAGCGCTCTGGTATGCAGGTCCCATCTGTGACACAGTGGAATTCCTCTCCGCTGCACTCAATCACAGACGGCAATACTGGAACAAAAGTCATTCACCAATGACTTTCGCTGATCTTTAGCACGTGGTCATTGGCAAAGATGCACTAGCACTGGACTATAATTTTATGGAACATTTTTTTACTGGTTACAAATATTTATCGTTGCAAGCAGCGCACTTGGCAGCGATAACAGGTCAGTTAGTTCTAAAGAGGGATGCTATTTCACTTCCAGCAAGTTTATATCTCTCATATGTTTCCATTTTACAACTCTGATCACTGTATCTTTCTCCAGCAGGGCTCAATAAGAGGCTGATGCCATTTAATCGTAATGTCGTGAGTCTCACACTGCAGGTCTTGGAATCACTGGCAACAATGCTCACAATGAATGCATAACCTACATTTCAGTATGAAATAAGTCACATTTGATAATCATACATTTTAATTACATTTTGGAAGCTCAAATCTTACAACTGCTTGGAGAACCACAAAACAACAAACGTTGATGAAGATTATTGTGATAAATGATTATATCTTCACCAGATGTACATAATTATTTATGTCATGCCATTACACTAAGTAATAATGACATGGAACTGATTAAACATTTGCTTGAATCTTAAAAAGTCAACTCAGAAGCATTTCTTCAAGAGCTAAAGCAAAGCTAAGACTGATTCAATCCCCTGGGGTAAAAGCAGATGCAGACACGGGGGAGTGGAGAAGCATGCAGTTCCCATCAGGAAACAATTTGATGAATAGTCTACACATTCTAGTGACAAGCAGGCGAGCTGTGAGTTCCTAAGAGCTTGCATGAGGCTTCGGTGGTAATTAGATTAAATGATTCAACTCCCGATGATAGCATTTTGCCAAGCAGAGACGAGAGATAAAATTAGTCACACGTGAGTGTGAAAACTAAGTTACTGAACTCAAGCTGATTAATTGTTGAATTGCTGATTAATTGTTACGATTAGAATGTCTAAATTTAAACAATGATCTGAGTAGCAAATAAAGTTATTATCACGTAAAATTTAGACAGAAGCAGCGACATTCATAGAAAAGTGGGAGCAGACAACACTGCCATGACGCACATCACTCAAGAAAATTAGAACAAAAACACTAATTCATTGTACTGTACTGTAGTGAGATAATATATTGAAGAGTAATTATAATAACATTGGCTTAATGCAACTGAAATTTGATGGAAAAACATGACAAATAAGAAGAGTCATCTTATTCTTGAAGGGTTGTGGTAATGTGCCTCTTATCTTTAAAAGTAATTCTTACATGCTGATCCACCTCTGCAGGTCGTGTTCTCATCACTGTAGTCGCCACAGTCATTGTCTCCATCACAAGCCCAGTGGTCCGGGATGCAGCGACCACTGGTGCACTGGAACTGGCCATTGGAGCAGAACCGGATGCAGCCCACTTCATCACTGCCGTCGCCACAGTCATCGTCTATGCACATGGATACACAATCATGAAAGATGTGGCCTCATGGACACAGGAAAAAATATCATGTTGTACGAATATTTTCAGTTATGAATATATATATATATATAATGTATTTATTTTTTTACATGTTCTTATCAAAAGTTTCATGTCCTCACCGGAATCACAACGCCACTGGGAGCTGACACATCGTCCATTGGAGCAGCTGAACTGAGTGAGGGGCTCACAGGTGGGGAAGGCTGAAAAGTTTGTTTTACAGGTACATATCAAATACAAAGAGGGCAGAGGTTAATGGATACTAAAGAAATTATGAATTTCCATGTAACTTATGAATAATGTAAAGAAAAATCAATGTCAACATTCTTTAGGTTTTATAATCATATTATTTCATATAACATGATCACATTATCATTGTAAATGATGGAAGAATTTGTTGAACCTGAATTACAACAGCAATTGTTCTATTTCTTAAGAATATATACAGGCCGACCTATTGGGACATGCACATCTGAGAATTTCATGGCAATTCCCATAATATTCCAGCATGGACCAGAATAATGTGTCCGTTTTTTGATGAGTCCTTTCAACTTGACATGAGTACATTTCCATGATTTCTCAAGAACTTTTCTCAATTGTCCATCCTTGATCAATGCCTCCAATCACTCGCCTTGACTAAAAAAAACAACAAAAAAACACAATCATCCTATTTGTATGAAAAGCGCAAACCCAACAGTCAAATCATGTTGGACTGGTAGCTGATAAGGAAAGATTAAAGTAATGGTTTAATGTAAATATCGCAATTAACTAAATGGTTTGGTTAAAGATATCACAGTCCTCACGTATTGACAAACTCTTTAGCACACTGCAGTTAAAACCTTTTCACAGAAGACTGGTTTTATTTTCACCATAAAATTACAATCCCCTGCATACTGTGGCAGTTTGAGTTTTTGCTGATACGGCCCAATTTGATCCACCTGAGATATTATACACATATAAAACATTGTACTATAAACAGAACTGTATATACACTGTGGATATGAATTAACTTCATGATGCAAGCTTGTGAAAGCAAATAAATCGTTTACATCCACTGATTAATCTGACATCCATCACAGTATTCATGGAGACTTCTTGAATCAAAATGGGTCACATTATAGCATCGATAGAAAGAACAGTAACACGGATTTGACTGGAGTTTCTGGGCTGATGACATTGTCAAGATCAAGATGTGTATTCTCATCAGACACAATTCTTGTTTCTGATTCTGAGATACTGTATATACAGTGCTTTTCAATATCTTTCCTGGACGCCTGAAGCTTTATTGACTGCGGTATGAAACGTAAGTCGACATTTGAATTGATTTGTCGGTATCCGCTGCTGCTGCCTGGAATACCTTGGGCGCTGTCGAGGAGACATATTGTATCTTTATCAGACAAGTGTCTTCCATATTTCCCGCAAATTTGTTAGGTCTCACTGACAGCACATGTCTGGTTGGAATTTAACATTCATTAAAAATGAAACATGAACATCCATAAATAATGGAAGGTTCAAGTAAACAGTAAGCCTGGCAAAAAAACGGAACACTGCCATCCATAAATAATGGCAGTTTCAAGTGAACACAGACAGCCAGAGATGAGACAGTGTGTGACAACTACTAAACTACTGACAAACAAAATCGAAATTAGCATCAATCTCTAAGGCGACCACTACTGAGCTTCAGGTGTTCTAAAACCCACAACAGCTCCACTGAAGCTAAGTGAGCTGCCAGAGCTGCGTATTGCCTACAGAGAAGTAATGCCTGAGGAAGCTCAGACAACAGTAAGAGAGAGAATATGTTTTGCTGCACAGCTTGATTATGATTGAATGAAGCCGAGCATGAACTTTAATTACTGCTTACACTCTGGCTGTTTATGACTATGTATTAAAGCAGCTTAGGACACACAAAGGAAGGCTGATGCGATACAGTACTGCATAGAATTTGGCAAACATAAGTCACTGTAAAACAATGATTTAATACAAATAGTGATTTAAGGAGAATCTCGCATTTTTTCTTTCAATTGATACGTCAATAATTTTAAATTAGCTGCTGAAAATGTAGTTTACAGTCTTAAACAGTTTTTCCCTTGCATAAAAAAGTTAAGTACATCTTCAAAAATCTCAGGTGGACATGGCGCAACATTTTCTTTTTTTCCCCCATGTTTTCTGAATTTAATCCGTAACACAGTTAGGACTTTTACTCAGAACAGATGGTAAAATACCACTGAGACAGGATTTAAAAGCAGTACAAAAGAATGCAGTTTCCTCAGCAGCACTCCAATGCCATCCCATGCCATCAGTGAGGGCATGTACAGCTCTCAGTCCAAAGAATACAGCATCAATCACTCCTAAGACTCTCAATAGAATTATGTAATCCATATGAAAGAAAAAATATATCCATGATGATAAAAGAACAAGTAGCTTCCAGTATTTTTGTACAAGTGTAGGTAGTATTACAACATTTTTATGAACTTAGATGCATTCATCCATTCATTCATTCACCTTATAGAGGCATTAAAGTCTCTGAATCATGACTGATTTTAATGAATACATTAACAGTTTTATGGACAACATATATAATAGATATCAGTCCAACCAATGGTCCTTGAATAATGTCAAAATATGTTAATTTCAAAAAATAACAAGTGTTTTTTATTTAAGTGAAAATTCTGATTAGCTGGTTACAATAGGAGCCAGTGATACTCCAATAACCAACCTCCTGCCACCAGATTCAACTACTGTACAACATTTATTTAAACAAGAGAATAAAAGTATATGACTTTGTTTTTTTGTTTTTTTTGTTGTTTTTTTATCAGCAGAGTCAGTAATTTCATATTTTGGCTTTGACCTTTGAGTAAAATGGTGATAAACCAAGATATGAATTTATCAAATTGCCACAAATTATCCAATCTAAGTACACAAGTTGACCTGCATCTGCCTGCCCTTCTTTGGTGAAACCTAAAGTTACCAATTGCTGCAGGTGGGAAAATATATATTATAGTCATGTATAGAGGAATACAAGAGAAAACCATGGAAAGTACGTTTTGAAATGTTTGATGGTAAAAAATGTAGAGTCAATACTGTAAAATGACAGTAAATAAGACAGTTAAAAGATCAGTTTAGCCTTACATATAAAATGACTAACTAATAGGAGTCAAAATAGAGATTGCCTTAATGTCCTTTTTAGTATTCAATTCACAAACTCAGTGTGAGTAATTTGCATCCTAACCAAACAAACCAATACAACGAACAGAAGCAGTCAATCCATGCAGAGTGAATGAAAGAATCAGTTGTAAATGACCATAAGACACTCACTGCACGATATTTCATCAGACAAATCCCCACAGTCATCTTCCCGGTCGCAGCTCCAGGCTTGAGGTATACATCGTCCGTTTCTGCAGGAGAGCTGGTCGACTTGACAGGGCTGGGCTGAGGAAGAAGAAAGAAGCCACTTAATCCAATCACACATCCATAACTCAGTGCGGGACATGGAAAACAGCTCTAATGATCACTTCATCACTGGGATGTCAATGTCCGTCCACTACAAACTTTCCCTCACTCCATCACGGAGGATAGCACGGACACTTTGAAAGGCCAAGGGAGATGCAGGGTTGCTTGACAAGCTGTCATTTACATGCTTCAAGGCCAGGGTGAGCTCACGTGGACAGCACTGAAGTAATGCGGTATATGCATGTCAAAGTGATGATGAGTGAAGATTCATCATCCTCTTACTAATGGTCACTGATAGATCCTCTGAAGATAAAAGCTCCAGAGCGACATGGGGGTGCTATACAATCTGTAGGTGCTGCCATTCTTTGATAATTTTTCTCATTCAATGAGAGTGATTTTGTAAAACTACTGGAAAGCTGCAAGAAAAAATGATGAAGACTCTCAGAGTCTAACACTTAAGAGCACCTACAGTATATTGAGAAAAATGCATCACTGTTACTGTCTGTTGTATTCTATCAAAGGTAGAGCTGATCGATCTTATGTTCTCACGTAAACTTTATTAACATTAACAAATCCATTAGAAAAACCCTACAAGACCCTGCAATATGTTATTCTGATAGCACCGTTTAAAAAAAAAAAATTACAGTCATAGATAGAATATGTCATGTTCATTTTGAGGTAAATATGTGTAAATTGACTAAAAATAAATTAGTGTGCAAAAACTTGGAACTAAGCCAGTTCTAGTCCAAACCAGGAATGAACTGTTCTACAACACATACCTGCACACGTAGTATTGGCCTCATCCTCATTGTTACCACAGTCATTCGTTCCATCACAAAGCCATCGTTTGGGAATACAACGATTGTTGCTACATTTGAACTGATCAGCAGGACAGCTGTGGTTGTCTGAAAGGAGTTCAAATGGTGAAATAAAGTCAACCAATGAGCTTGCAGCATTTAAATAGAACGTTAAAAATAATTCAACATCGCATCTTCCATCCTTCAAATGAAGGCGTTTGAAGTTTTCTCAGTATTCAAAATGTATTATATCCTTGTGTATTTATTCTCAGTTGTATGAGTCAGAAGCTTCTTTGTGGGGTATCTGAGTCCCCAACTTAAACAAATCAAACCGAATTTAACCAGGACACCACATAAGGAACCAAGGAAGGGAATATTGTTTTATCTTTCCGGTGTTTATCTCCTTGGTGGTTTGTCCATTTACTGAGGTTAATGGAGTCTCCATAATATTTTAGTAGTGATCTCAAGTATATTTTTTAGATACTTTTAATGCCTTGATTTTTGTTTTGTAAACCCACTTTTACATAATGACTCGGAAAATGTATCACCCGCCATTAAGAGCATGTGCAATAGGTCAATTCCCCTGTCAGTGCCCTTGACCAAAGCACTGGCTCAGAATTGGAGTTGTTGCCCAAGTGCAGCAAATTTCACAATGCTGTATGTTACTATTTAGTAATAAGAAAAAAAGATGCACATTATTATATAAGTCAGCCCCTTAGAAATCGTCCATGCCCATCTATCTATCTATCTATCTATCTATCTATCTATCTATCTATCTATCTATCTATCTATCTATCTATCTATCTATCTATCTATCTATCTATCTATCTATCTATCTATCGAAGCAAAATTGCTTCAGAAGGTGGAGGGCTGGTATGTAGTGTTATTATCTTATTTGTTACATACTGGTATGTATGTAGTATGGGTGTTTTTGTGCATTTGCTTGCTGTTTCTTATTTTAGGGGTCCTTACAGCAGCTGTGGCTCTCCTCATCACTTCCGTCCAGACAGTCATCATCTCCATCACATTTCCACAAGGCCCGTACGCAGCGATGGTTGTGGCACTGGAATTCATCGCTTTTACATTTGTGTGTATCTGAACCAGCACTCGAGGATTCTGTGAGAAAGAGCGATGAGACAGAATCAACAAGGGGGTTCTTATTTAGTATTTGTTTAGGGGGACATTATTAGCATAGCAATAATAGCACTAAAACATGTTAATAGTGTTTCATGACCCTACTTGTAACTGTTGGGATTTGGCTTATGTTTGTGGAAACCCACTGGGATAATTTTCCACCTGTATTTATTTGTTTTTAGCCAATTTGCATGCAAGTAGATAAGGTTATTATTTGAATTTTGTCCCATAGGATGAATCTGGGATTATAGCATACCGGGAGAGAACGATCTCCCGCCTTTCTCTGTCTGATTCATTATGTCCTCCTACCTGTACAGGTGACATTGTTCTTCTCCAGAACCTGGTTGTCAGCGCAGGCACACACTCTGCCTCCTGGGATGGCAAGGCAGAGGGTATCGCAGCCTCCATAATTCACACTGCATGCGTTGTCACCTGGAGAAATAGATCACAAATAAGGTGTCTCTCTCATTTAAAGATACATTTTCCAAATTTCTCAATAAGTTAAATGGGTTTGCTGTTGTTATTTTGTCTTTTGTAACAGTGAACTGCAGAGGTTCAGGGGTCACAATAACACCTGCAAAATAAATCATCTCAGTCATTCAAAACTCATCTGCTGTCTTGCAGTGACTTGCCAGGTGATCTATAACAACACGTCAAACTGAATTATTGGGAACAGTGTGGGTGAGAGACATTTAATATTTTCTATCCTATATGGAATAATTTGTCTTTCTGGACCAAAGCTGACATTCACCAAAGGAAAAAAAAAATACTGTCACATACAACGTTAAGGCTTAAGACACCTTTGTCACTTTCATTTAACACAGAGTCCAAAAGACACTGTCTGAACCAATGAGATAAAGCTTTTGGTTTTGTGAGAGCCAATCGGTATTACTCAAAGGACTGGAAAACCAATTAATCTACTCAGTGACATGAACAATGGAGAAATGTCCAGCAAAAATTCATTGTGTGGTGTGAACAAAGCTGTGCATGCAGTCAACTATTCATCTGTGCCATGCACTTGGAAACACTTTTTTTTTTTTTTTCCACACAAGTGGCTTTGATGTCTTGTGAAAATCATTGTCTTCAGAAAGAAAAAATCTTGTCTAGAATCTAAGCATACACTACAAAAATAAATAAAAATAGAAGAAATAAGGTAAGATCTAAAGTGTGACCTGCCGCTGGATGAAAACATTTCAAGGTAAGTCAGTGTAGTATAAAAATAAGGATAATAAATGCAAATAACTTAAAAAAAATAATTAATCTCATGTTTCCCGCTTATTCCCGATTATTTTAATATTGCCAAGTTGTGAGACCTTTTCCAGTTTCTTACCCATTTCTCTGAATTTAGCATAAAAACATTGGGCATCAATTTTTCCTGATTGGCCTTGAGAGGTATGACATATATTTCACTATCGGATAGCAAAAACAGAACACCTGCTCCAAACGCCGGTGCAATTTTCCAATGTCAGCCCTGGTATGTGCTCTTTTCATCTTTCTAACAGCATGGATCCATCATCATTTGTTACATACTTGAGTAAACCTCTCCAAAGCTTGGGTACCTTATTTAACTTCATAGAACAGAGCCTGGGGCACTTCTTAAGTCGCTGTCAATGTTTATCAATCCACCGGTTTACACCATGGAATTTGACATAGGAACACATATCCATATCTCTGGAGTACATGTTATATTAAGTGCTGTCTATTAAGGAATTCTATTTAGGGGATTGAAGTTCTTGGACATGCAGTACAGAGAGGTTCCATTTTCAGCACAACAGCCACTTTGTTGAGGAAGCTACGGTTCAGTGGCACTTGATGAGGAGATTAAGGAAAAGCGGCCAACCTTGCTGACTCTGTGCATCGTAGACACGCAAGCCAAATAGTGGTGGTCTCTCGCTCCGCAGCAAAGTGACATCTCCTGTGGACAAGTCCAGCTGGAAGACCGAAGCGTTCATGTACTCGGTCCAAAATATAAAATTACGATAATGAGATATTCCGAATGGATGGTTCAGCTCTTTTCCGTTGTACACCACCTGCAATGAGAAGCAAACATGCACTGTAATGAAAAGATTATGACTAACAGGAAAACCATCAGCACAAAAACTATTATTATTATCAACATTAATTACAATATGAAAATAACTCGCATTGGAATTCTATCTGCTTGAATATAGATTTAAAAATTATTTGATCCCTGGATATGATGAATGTGATTCAGTTTTTTTGCACCAATTTATTCACGCAACATTGTCTGTGTATAATAAGGCTTGCTGGGATCTTGGCATTGATTAAATAGCATTGACAAATAATTCATTATCTTAATATGCTAGTGTAAATGTAGGAGGCAGGAGCAGGAGGTGAGGAAGGGCTGTCTTGTTGACAGTTGTCGTGGCGAGGTAACAGTTTTTATTAATGTCACTGCTTTGCAGATAAAAATTGTTTGGTTTTTTTGATTATTCAATTGTCATGAGTTATTGATCTGAATCTGAAAAGTTAAATTCAAATTTAAAATTGAATTAAGAGGGCAGCAATGTGTTGTGAAGATGCAGAAGCAGCAGAGGTAGAGACAGTAAAACATGAGGCAATCATGTTTGATGACTTTTGCAAACTATAAAATATACATAAAATGTATATCTGCAAAAAAATAAAGAAAAAAAATAAAAATCTTTATTGGATGTCTTTCTTATTGATTATTTGAGTATCTTGTGCTTGGTGAACATTGCTAGACTCTGTAACTAATACTAGTTGACATTATAAACCAATTTAATTTATAGAGAACATTTTATTGGTATTAATGTAACCACCCTGTGTGACATAATGAAACTCACCATCCGTCCAGTCCCATTCAGGTGAATCTTCTCAATGTGATCATAGTAGGCATCACACCAGTACATGGTGCTGGTGCTGTGATCCAGGGTAAGACCATTTGGCCACAACATGTTGGAGGTCACAAAAATGCTGCGGTTGGATCCATCCATCCAGGCTTTTTCAATGCGACCGATGCTGTCATTGACCTCATCCTCTTCCCAGTCTGTCCAGTACATCCAGCTGTAACATATGTGCATACACACATTAGCAATAAAGCAACATAATGAAGCAGCATCTGTAAGTCAAGCATAGCAATAGATCGTGTTCCGCACTCAGGGAAGGTCATCTCAGCTGCCTGCCCCTCATCCATCTGTGCCCTCACTTCTTTGCAATGATACCACATAGTTATGATTTCTGCCATCTTCACCAACCTCCAAATGCTTTGATTTCTTATCAATCAGTACAAGACACATTTCTGTTAGTTTATCTCAAAGAAAGTATTTTTCCATATAACAGTAAAATACGTCTTGCGGGCTCTGTTTTGTAAACCCCTGGGAAGGTATGATTGTGTTTCACATGCTGCTTTGATTCACACAGAGAAAAACCTGCACTGCCAAATACAACCATATAACCACTGGTTCAGAAGGGTGGTTTTAAACACCGTGACAAGATCCTTGCTGACTGAAATGGAAATAGACTGGAATCAAGATTTCCCATATGAAAATCCAAATAATCAAACATTTCTGGCAATCAAAAGACAGTGCATCGTAGCCTAAGAAATTATTCAGGCTTATCAAGTTAAAGTGCTGCTTGACTGCACATCAAGGCAAAGCCAGACGTCTCATATTCCGCAGGAAAAAAAAAAAAAGAAATACATTTTTAGAGTATCTTCTGCGTGCCGTGACTGCAACTCTCAGTGGGCCTGTGGTATTTGAAACGTGATTGGGTCAACAATTTGATGTGATCTGTTCTCTAGTAACCATGCTCAGGGGATTTGCTCTGTTTGAGTGTTGCTGACTGAGCCATGTGGCCTGCTGTTTCTCATCAATGATAAAGGTCTAGCTAAGAGAAGATGAAAGAGAATGGGATATGGAGGTGAATGAAGACTCCTTCTGTCTTAAAGTAATCTTTACAACCCCATGCATCTTTTACAAATTCTGTACATTTACACAAACACACACACACACACACACACACACACACACACACACACACACACACACACACACACACACACACACACACACACACACACACACAAACCAAACACACAATGTGATAAATGATTATTGGTCATTTTCTTTAATTCTATTTTGTACCATGCCATTCCCCATAGCCAGCGGAGATAGGCCCCAGCAGACCTGTGACCCACAGTGTAGATAAGTGGCTGCACATGACAAGATTACATATCCCCATTTGATGAATGAAAAACAATTACTTGAAGTCATCTTTTCATTGAAATATTTTATCCATGGGGGGTGCATACATCTAGCTATTTTAAAATATGTCTTATAAAAAGTATAAACTTGAAAAATAGCAATGGGAGAAAATGTAAAAGCCAAAGCAAACAGAAATGCTGCTTTAAATTCCATGGATTGCCGGTAAAAAGTTTATGCCAGTGAGTATAACTGTTATACCCAAACACACTCAAAAACATGCATGAGGTTCCAACAAAGATAGACAGGTGTGACACCGCAAAGTTGACATGAGTTGTCCTTATCATGTCATCACCGACTAGAGGTGGCAAACAGCAGGAAATAGGGTACCTAGAGCACATTTAGGCAAACAGTTAGACAGAAACCTTTCTATTACATAAATAGCTCCGTCCAGTAGAGCTGATATGGATTAAAGAACTATCACTATAACTATCACAACTTTTTCCTTTTATTTTGGTTTGTTGTTCACATGAGGCAAACATCACTTTTGATATGATCATTAGAATAAAGAAAATGAAACAAAAGTAGAGAAAGAGGCAAACAGTAGTCACATTTATAATTTAGGATATGTATATTAGGAATATAGCAACATATGCTCCCTATGAACCATAATGATAGCATATTTCTCCTCAGGGATAAGCCAAATGCAGTAAAAGAATATCCCCCATAACGGATTAATAAATATCTAAAGAAAAAACTATAAATGGTGTATATATAAGAGAAAAGGAAGAAAATGTAAACCAATTTAAAAAAAAAGTTCTGATATGGTGAAGCAGTAAAACAGCTGTGTCTGGCAAAATGTTTGGAACAACCCTCTGAGGCTTGAAAAATAATCTGTAGCTGCTATGGATTTGGTGTGTGTTAATACGATTTAAGCCTTAAAGTGTTAATCCTTAAGATCCTTAAGAAATTCAATAAATTTGAGTTTTGCATCATTACTTCTAAGTGTCAGCTCTGTGGATGAGGATCCTCGCATAGTCATGCAAAGGGCACAAATCACCAAGAGTACACAGATGCAGAATCAAAAACCAAAATACTTCTCAAGATATCATTGTTGATTTTCTTAAGGGATGCAGGATATGCCCAAAAATGTATGAATTTGAACGCAATTCACATTGTAGGTCAGTAAAAGCAGTATTAATTAGGTTAAATTATGCATATAATAGGATTAATGGAAGATAATAGCCTAGTGTTAGAAATGATTATATCTGGATAGTATCAGATTTAAATTTAAATAGGCAAATGATAAATCTGTATATTTCCCCGAAACATCCCTTAAAATTGTACAATGAATGCATCAGAATGTGATAAAAATCAAAAAATCTAAAGTAATGTTTTGGACAAACCACATATTAAGTACTTTGTAAATCTGTGAAGGGCTGGTTATGGAAGAATATAGAGTTTGCGTGTCCAGACACAGGGCAGAAAGAGTAGTGGACTTGTGGACGTGTAGACAGACATGCCGACGATAATATTCAGCCATCATTTTTAAAGTTGTGGGAATTAAAATTAAGTATTTAATTACAAGCATAAGCATTCTATTGAAATATGAAAATTACATTCCCTTATGTTCCAAATATTTATCTTTTTTCAATGTTATTTCAAAACAAATATGTAAATACCCCTCCAAAAAAACGGCCTCACAAAAACCTTGACATTGGGTCGGTGGATATTTTGGTTGCACCATATGTCGACATTTTTAGACATAATTCATTAAAACACAAAGACACGTTCACCTGCAGCAGCATTGATATTTGCAGTTGTTTCTGATGTAAGGACATATGATCCCACATTGTGTACATTGTTGTCATATACTACACCACTAGGAAAACTTGAATGTTGGTTTGACCTACAAAGAGCTTATCTGGTCAATTCTTTGAAGATTTGGCAATCAAAAATACTCAACTGCAGATCCATTATTCGCTGCCTGGATTCAAATGTTTTCTCTTCTCTTTTCTTTACTTTTTGGCAGAGATATCAAGAGATAGCTCTGATATCTTGTTGAATTTATTTGTACAGTCAGACATATAACAGCTTTTTCAAAGTATTTTTTGAGTTTTCACATTATTCAAAAAGATTGGTAATGTTGCCAGCTGGCAAAAGCTTCCTGCCATTTGAGGGGGTATCAGTAGTGACTTCTGCCTACTGTGAGATCACATGCACGTAGTACGTAGGACGAAACATAGAAATGCAGCTTGTGTACTTTCATGAATGATTTAAATTTCACAGGGATGTAACTGCAAGGAGGACCTGACAGTGTTTGATCTCCTAAGCAACAAACTGTTGAGCTTCAGTGTGATTATATAGAGAAGCAGCCAGTGTTTTTACTTTGAGAACTCGCACCCAAGCGGAGGTGCAAGTGGCACAGTAACAGTGTGTGAAAGCTGACATTGCCATTCTACGTAGTGGAAAAAAACAACAACATTACTTTGGTTTACTTTAGCCTCATAGCCATCCGATCTTGTATACACTCACCCCTTGTACCTTTGCTTAAAATAGCTACTGGTTAATGGGAGTAGTTCTTTTTTTTTTTTTTTTTTCACTGCTCATGCAGTACAGTCAACCATTTTTCCTTACCTGTTAAGGGGATC
The DNA here is from genome assembly GCF_040054535.1 of Antennarius striatus. Classification (NCBI taxonomy): domain Eukaryota; kingdom Metazoa; phylum Chordata; class Actinopteri; order Lophiiformes; family Antennariidae; genus Antennarius; species Antennarius striatus. Next base: position 7,556,684 of record NC_090787.1, read on the forward strand.
AACCACAATGGCTCGAGGGTGTGACATATTCCCTTCCAACAGAGTCTTCCGGGTCTGTGAGGCTCTCTCGAGTCTGGCAACACTGATTGTCTTCCTGTAGCCATCGTTGGTCCAATACAAGTTATTCCCAATCCAGTCCACTGAGATTCCTTCTACATTGTCCAATTCTGTAATCACCATATATATGATTCAAATTAATGAACAAAGAAAACACACTGCTGTGACTATTTTGTAACATTATCATCGCAAGCACTATTATAAATGTACATTACGAGATTTACATAAAATAAATGAGTTTCAAAGTGTAATGTTAGTATTTGCTGGTTTTTACCTTTAATTACTCAGACTATAATGGCATTGCTAAAAATTGAGTTGCTACTTAATAACATTGACAATTTTTAAAATCTGAAGTTCTTTATTCCTGCTGAAAGACTGAATTCTAATAAGGCATTGAAAACTGTTTACAGGGGAATCTTTTCATAAACTATTAAAGCACATTTAAGAAACATTAGGAGGTAGTGAAAATGCTTTAACTGTTCATTATGGTCAGAAAATTGCTAATATAAAAGATTTAATGTATTCTTGGGAAAGACTGCAATACAATAAAAGCATGCACTTAGACCTACCATCTTTCAGTATGGTCTGTCGGTTGGTTCCATCTATTTTTTGTCGCCCAATGAGGAAACTGGTTGTATCAGCAAAGTAGATGTCTCCCAGTTCTGCATAGTAGTCGATGGCTCGAGGGTTCACCAGGTCTTCTATTGGAAGCATGTGTTCGTCGCTGGATTTGATATTCATATCTAGGCCTTGGATGACCCCCGGGCGACCCTTACCGTAGAACAGGAAGAGATCGTTTTTGGGCTCTACAAGACAAGACAGGACCTTTTGTGGTATTATTGTTCATTAATTGGTCTAATTTATCAATGCTTACTCCAGCCTTAAACCCTCTAACCAACCACAGTGTTCTTTATATGTGAGTCAAAGCCAGGGCCATCCATTCACCTTAATGGAGCCAGTAATCAGTGCCAGTGACTATACTTTTCCCCTTCAATCACATTGCTAAATAACCCCCCCACCCCCACCCCTCACCCACTCCCCAAAAAAGCAAGTCAGCTGGGAAAAGAAAATTCTTGGCCAAACAGACAATGGCAATACTTACCTTGGCTGTGAGCACTGTCTCTAGTCTAAAATAACACGGTGTCTCGATAGAAAGGCAAACACAGGGCCCAGATAGCTGAGGCAACTCCTTGGCGGCCCGCCTGGTGCTCAGGGGGATGCATGTTCTCGAACCCTTTGGGATCCTCTCGGGATACGAGCAGAGATATGAAGGAGGGCTTCCAGTGAGAGAAGCAGACCTCTCCTTGCTCTCAGCCCCTACCCCAGAGACTGGGATGCTGAGGGTGAGGACCACACAAGCCTCACTTCAATTTATCATTTTGCAAGGGAGAGACCCACTACCCAGGAGACAATTAAGCATTGCAAGAGACCCAGATATCAAACCCCACAGTGACTGCTGTATGAAGAAGCACTACCATTTAGCTCCGAATCTCATTATGCTTTGGGAGAGGAAAAGCACAACTGAGAGAGGGATAGCTGGTGTCATCAGAACATCTACGTGAGGGAAATAAATCAAATATGTCATGCCAAGCCTCCCAATGCTTCGTTACCCCGATCGAAAAGTAGTGGGCTCTCTGATTGTGTCATCAATTTGATGTTCTGCTTTTATTGTCAGCTACACAATGTACAGCAATTGATCAGATGAGCCAACAAATGCAGACAAACTTAAAATCTCATTATGGCAATAATCAATCAGGTTTGTGACAGGTCGATAACGATTACTTTCAAATGAGTCTGTGTCAACAAATGCTCATCTTTATCACTGTCACTCCATGGCTCAGGCATGTGAGGCTACACTGCAGTATGACACACAACCATAACAGGCGCATGCCAATATCAAAATGAGCACTGATGCAAAATGTCCTTTTGAAGCCTGGTTACTTAAGAAGTGACACAATAGGCATGGCCAATGAAAATGAACAGAATGAAAAGTGCAATTTACACAACGGTGCACATATTTACAGCCATGTAAAGAAATATAGACTGACTTTTACAGGACTTTCCATCAGAGCCCAGGCTGTATCCAGTACGACAGCGGCAGGTTCTGGACTTGTAGCTGCCACTCAGAAGGCAAATATGGGCGCATCCACCTGGCTTTCCAGAAGAAAGTGTTTCACATGCATGAGTCCTGACTGTGGATGAAATCAGAGATGACAGAAATCATTATGAAGCAATGAAGCATCCTATTTCTGTACTAACACAAACTCCACCTCGTGACTCTCAAGATGGGGATGATTCTGACACATGCTTGCACATATTAACAAATATACTACAGAACATGCCCTTCACCTTTTGGCTGACTGAGTTTGTGATAAACACGAAGCCTTCTGGTATTCCCTAGGCTGACTAGGATCCCGCTCTCTGCTGTGATGTTGAACCGGTGGATCTGCAGCAGCTCCACAGAAGAACTCCCACCGGAAGGGTCGGAGTGTGTAGCATAGAGGTAGTCTTCAAACACAGCCAATGCATAAATGTACGAAACCTAAAAAACAAGATCTATGGTGTGATTTCTTTTGTAGATTGTGCATAAAGCCAAAAATAAGTAAACCCACAAGAGGTACATGAAAAACAAACAAAAATAACCATTGCAAGGACCTTTATATTTAATCACACAGGAAGAATGAGGGGGGGTGGGAGGAGCTGACACCCATAAGCTGAACATTGCCGGACCTGGACCACTAGTCTCAAAAACACAGCCTCCATGCAACATTTAGCAAGCTGACAAAAAGTGACATGGCTGAATGAGCTCTGCTCACAGAAACTGCACCTAAACTGGCTGGGTCACACTTCAACATCAGGAGAAGCAAGAAAAACGAGTTAGAAAAAATGGAAAATAAATAAGCAAACCAACCACTGAACCACCTATCTCTATTTGGAAGTTGGTGTTGGTTTGCTATTTTCAGGGTTGTTTTGTAATTCCACTTAGAGCAGATCATAAATTATTTTTAGACCGCATTCAATGACAGAATCATTCAGATGTGGCTGACAACAAAAACACAAAAATGAAAAGATAGAAAAGAAGATTTATGGTAATTATCAAACGAAAAGTTTACCTGGAAGAAAGTAATTCCATTATAGTTACAGCTCAAAAAAAATTCTACAATTGCTCTACAGCACAATCATTGCTTTTTTTCCAAGAGATCACACCAGGGCCAAGAACAATTAAAATGATCAGAATAAAGGATCCTGGTCATGTACGTAAATAAACATAGAGGATACTCAAAAGAATTTATCTGGAGAAATCATGATTAATTTGAGGAATTGATGATGAAAAAAATCTAGAATTGAAACATATCCATAAAAAGTAAAATGATGGAGTTTCTATAAAAGCAGACATAGAAAAACATGTGGGAAGTGTCTATTTTTAATTTGTTTGACAGCTGCAATGAAGATCTTCAATCTAAACAGATCATGTACTGATGGAGGATACAATATTAGACAAGGAACACCTGCATATACAATGAGATGATAGAAATATGCAAATTTCTTTCACATAAATGGGGAAAATTAAATTCAAGTTGCTTGAAAGGGTCTTATAAAAGGGCTGCATAGTCATAAGGTGCAATGAAAGGCCTCAAAAGTGTACTTCACTAGAGAGATTACTGATATGCTCATTTGGAAGACAGCTCCACATGTGCATCAATTCTTCAATTTAATAAGCCATCCTTTCCCCATTCAAACAAATCTTTTATATGGAAATGGAAAGCAAATTATATCAACAAGTAGTGAATGTACCACCTGTTTTACAGTGATAGAACACCATTTCCGGTGAATGGGAAAATAACACAAACAAACAAAATAAGATCCTCATGGAAAAATTTGGAGATTCACAACTTAAAGTGAAATGTGACACTCACTTGGTTACCATGGATAATGGTATGCCGGTTCCTGCCATGGTAATCCACCACATCAATATAATCCAGGTAAGCATCTGCCCAGTACACCAGCTTCTTGACCACATCCAATGCCACAGCAGTGGGCTGCTCGATTTTATAATCCACCAGTCGTGTCCGGTTGGTGCCGTCCATGTTGCAGCGCTCCACCTTGGCCACGTTCCCGTAGTCGGTGAAGAAGAGCATTCTGCAGAGGTGGGGGTTATTTATATGATTAGTTGTATAGACATCCCATTCCTTGCTTCAAATTTTCAAAAACCTATTTTTTGTACATACAATATCAACCACCATCTGTAATACTTTTATTTTCAAATTTTCTGGCACACTAAATTGCATTCACTCACAGTATTTTCATAAGAGTCATTCATTTTTGTTTTTAACCCCTTATAAGGCACTTGACATACTTTGAAATTCAAAAATTCAACCTTAGAATGTTATGGCATAACAAGACTTCTGTTTTAGCACTTTTGAGAATTTTTCAATGTCAAGCAGAAAATCAAATAACCAAAGACCAAGGCAATCACTCATGATTACACTTGTGTCTTCAGTTACTATATTTTTTTCATCTCTTTTTAAGTTTAGTTTAAATTGTAGTTCAAGTTTGAGTTCATTTTTTGTCAAACTGTTTGCTTTGTGTATTGCTTTCAGGTTTTTGCTACATAAAAGGTCCGTCTTTTGTTTGCCTTCCATCGCCTGGATGCTGATGTCCCACTCTTGCTGTGACACTGAGTAAGAATAGCTATGTAACAGAGTGGGCATCAGTTCAAAAGATGCTACTGTGCATCATGGAAGCACTGATACAAATCTGTTTTGAATAAGTTTTTAGACTGGAGTACTTGTTGCACATGTGGATAAAGAAAGAATAAACCCTAAGGTTGTCATCTCAAAGGAAATACATTGATACCCTGGACACATAACAGGAGCAGAGCATACACCTACTAAAATAGTCACAAATATAAATAAATACAACATATTGAAGAGATGTGGATTTTACATAAAATGATGGTGAGATACAAAAAAACTCAACTGCATCAGAATGTTTCCATGCCTCAGAGTCAGGTTGACTCTCTTATACATAAAAAAAATAATAACTCCATAACCTGAAGGCAAATCCAATAAAAGCAGCATCTCTCATTTCTTTCGTGGTAATTTTGGGGATATTTAGAAAGCTGGCTGCAGAGGACCTCAGGGTATGAATGAAGACATAAAATGACAGACAATGTGTGACGCACAGGAGCCCAACCATTTAGTACCTCAAAAACCAAGAGGAGGGCTTGTAAATCAATTCTAGAAGACACAGGGAACCAATATAACATGAGACTAATGCTGAGAAAACATGTGTTACATCTTACAATAGGGACTGAATTACATCACAGAAATAACTGAAATGCCCTGTAAAAAAAAGGCAAGATCTCCTGAAATGTCTTTAAAGGTATGAAAAATGCTCCAGTCTGCAGTCTAGCGTAATTAATATGGAGGGTTTGCCATGCTGTCTTGCTGAGGCTCTGTGAGGACAGAGCTCCAACAGCCTCCACCGGTAACGAGCTGTAGCCAGAGAGTGGCGGGAAGCCGACTAATCTGCACAAGTCAAGCCAGAGGAGCGATGGGCCGCCCTTTGAACCCTAGACTGGCTGTGCAGAAAAACTGTCAGTGTCAGCATTGAACCCGGCTCCCCTAACAGGTGCACCTCCATGTGGCATACAAATGATAGCTTTTCTGGGATTAGGGCGGTCTGATGCTGTGTTTGTGCATTCTGCAGCCACAAAGAGATCCATGTTGGAATCTACAACACCTGATTAAAAAAAAAAAATGCTTAAGATCGGTCAAATACAGCTCAGGGCTTTTTGAAACAGAAGACTAAAAAAATGCTGACAAATACTGAGCAAAGTTACTCCTTGTTTAATTGAACTCCTTGTTTTTTCTTGAAGTAGGAATATTAATGTTGAAAGAATATAAGGTATTTTCATAAAATGAGGATATTTGAAGTTAAAAGTTGGAAAAAACAGAAAAGGAATCACTATGTTCCCTTTGAATCAAAAAGAAAGGTGACAATTACTTTTTTTATATATATATATACAGTATGTAGCTGTCTCAAAATGAAGCTTAGGGGAATTTTGAACAGGAAAACTGTCCCTACCACAAGCTCTTTAAATCACCTCTATGTTAGATTTAAGTCCCTCATTATCCAGTTACCTAATCACAACTTGTCACATTCTCCTGACAGTCAATAACTTCCTGTCAAATTTTAAACATGTTCTCTCTCTCTCTCTGCCATCATTCAGCTGTCATCATGGCATAGAAAGAGCTGCAACACACCTCTATCCCCTTAACACCTCAAGCCAGGACACTGGCACCTCCAACCAAATCTCTCATATTGGATTTCCCTTCCACAAAGTCATCCTAATGTCAAGTGCCACTCCTCAGCACTACCAGTGTCTATGCTCTAAGGAGGGAAGTCTCTTTTGACAGTCGTATTACTTTTTGTTCTTTAAGCTGCATTGACAAAATGTTTATATTAATAAATCAATACCTATCTTGGTACTTTCAAGGTTTGGCTCTTACCAACACTTCCTGATTGAGATTGAAATATCAACTGCTATGAAAATGAAAATTACATGAAAAATGTTCCCTCTAATGCTGCCATGACACAGACATTTTTGGGGCTTTGGTAACATATTTCAAAAAACATTTGGCAGATAAAACATTTAAGAATAACCCATAATCCCCACAAGATGAGTAGCTATCATTTAACACACTATTTGAGTTCATCATCAGTTCAAAACCAACACAGTCTTATCCACACAACATTTTCTTCACTTGACAAAATAATACCACAGAAAATAATCCAGGCAGTAATTTATTTTCCCAAAACTGCCTTCAGCAAATCATTATGATAACATTTAAATTTAATGTCCTAGCTATAGGGTTGAATCAGTGTCAAAAAGCTAACACATAATGTTGACTCACATTTAATTATTGGAGAACTGGCTGTTCCCAGTACATACCCTGTACATTGAATCCAGACTGAGACAAAATACAAATTTGTCTTAATCACGGTTCCATGGGCATTATAATAGGAGCGTGTGAATGATAGTTTGTGCTGTAAATAACTATAAAAAACTGCTGTGTAGGTCAGTACAGTCCACTTTTACTGTTGACTTCTTTTGACATAGTCTTCACTAATCATATGTCATGGATTTTTGAAACAAAGTTTATCCTATATCTTTTACAATCACAGTTTTCCCGACTAAATTAAATTTACTTCTAACTTTGCAATGTCTGTGAGAAATTTTGATGGAAAAGAAAGGTTGGTCATTGAATGCTTCTTTCTAATCCATACTTTTCTTATAGCAGGAAGAAACAAAGACAGAATGAAATGACTAAAAATGGAGCGACAAACAAAAGTGTATTCACTTCAGACTTTTCCTTACGCTGCTATATATAAAATCTCCCTGATTTTGTTTGCTTTCACTCTATTGCTCACCAATTTCTTACCAATTAAAACAGGAGGTAGCCGCAGAAAATTTTTGTCATCTACAGTCAATTTAGCCAGTAGCCTACATTTCCAGCCCCCCTTTGGTCTGGCAGATTCTAGACTAACATTATCATTTCACCATAGCCCCAACAGAATGAGTATTTAGGTGGGTGAGTCATGTACCTTACAAAAAAAGGTAGCCTTGCTGTTTGTCTGAGGTGAGTCAGAGGGAGCTGAGAGAAATAAGTAAACTTGTAATTACCTTAAGGTGCATTGCTTTCCAATGGCCGAAAGCATTTAATGAGAACAAAGAGATGCTGCCAAAGCAATCAAAAATGCCCATGTCATCAGGAAACCAGCAGCTAATTATATCGATTAGACCCAATGGCTTTAAGTGGTTGCTCAAGCTGTTCAGTGTAGTTTATAAGTTAGTAATCCACAAAGAGGCGATACAGTTCAGCTTCAATGATCAAAATAATTACTTGTTAAGATTCAAAGTTTGGATTGTTTTAGCTTCATATAGCTTGATCATTATGGACTGTATCACAACTGGTTCACAGCAGCAACTTGATCCTATTTTTACTATGGCAGTCAATACGATTATTCAAGCTAATGCACTAAAAAGAATTGGACACAGTAAACTAGATGAAATAACTTTTTGACGCATGATTTGTGTGATTGTCAGCCAAATGCTATAAGTGCTTCAGTTTGGGGATACATTTGACTCCACAGTTGCACAGCTTTTTCTCTGGCCTCAACAGAGAATAAAATCTGAAATGAAGTGTCCTGCTGGTGCCTTATTCACCAAGGGATGCAGGGTGAAGTCAGTGAATACAAATCAATTTCTTGAGTGTAGAAGTTGTCTGGCGTGTCACTGTCTACAAAATTACACAGCTCAAAGAGGAAAAGAGTTGAAGAACAGGGAATCATTTTAATTCCATCATTGTAACTCCTTCACATTCTACCAGACAAGTCAATTGTTATGCATGGTGATTTTTTTTCATCTTCTTTGATATATATATATATATATATTTTCTTTAATAAAAGGATGCATGATGATAAATGAGCCTTGCAGGGCTTTCAGAAATGGTGTATTATATATGCTGAGGAACACTCACCCCATGAGAGGATCCAGAGCTATTCCTTTAGGATTAAGCAGGTCTAGTTGTAGGATGGTGACACACGTGTTCCCACTTTGGTCACAAACAAATATCTTGTCTGTGACACGGTCAACAAAATAGAAATTTCCTGTCAGCCAGTCGATGGCCATGCTTTCCACATCTGCAATGGCAAATAGAGGGAAAATATTTAAAAAATATTTCCATGATTAAGAGACACTTGACAAAAAAAAGAGCAAATGAATAACACAGAGGCTGTGAGGATCCAAACACTGTGTTTGGTATGTTTGTAATTTGTTCTTGTGAAGTACAGTATAACCTCGTACCTGAAATTCAAGTATTAAAATAAAGCAAACCAGTTCAGGCTTTGATTTTAAATAAAAATAAAAAAAAGACAAAAACATTATATGACAGTGTTTTTTATTCTTTTATGTGTTTTTATCTGGATTCAAATCTAACTCAGATGAAATAAAAAGAGGACAGGAGCAAATCTGAAGCAACAAAGCTGTGTGGCCTGCAAGCTGGAAGGGCGCCTGTAAGGTAAAGGTGAAGAGTGAGAACCTGCCCTCAGACTCACGGGTAATGATGAAAGAACACTAAGGTGAGAGCTCACAGGTAAGAGTATGAGACACAAGACATCAAAGTACAAATAACATTTAGTGCTGAGTGTGTGGAATAAGTGATATTTATGACATCTGAGAAGATGTATTACTGGTGAGACTTTAGGGCAGGTTGTTGTACGAAGGCTGAGATAATCTCTCAAATTCATTACCAAATCAAGAGAAAGCAGTGTGTATTTAAGACAAGGTGTGAACAGCTGGAAACATACGTTGCAAACTCTGCTGTGTTCTTATTTCATGCTCCCGTGTGAATCCACGCAGATTCCTCGTTTCAGCACAGTGGAGTTGCCCAGAGGACTCTGTCGACAGGATCCAGCATACACTCTCCTGGTTGTGCCTGAAATCCATTGCCAGTGTTCCATTTACACTAAGAGACCTCAGGGGCTGTAGGCCTGTTCCATTAAGATGAGTGATGACAATACAATCTGAACCACCGATGAGAAGCATCGGACGTCCGTCACCAGGATCTTGAAAAAACGGAGGAAATGGATGGTATTATTGATTTCGTTATTTCAGCAGCACAATTTGTACAGTTGAAACATCAAGGACCCATGACGGCAAAAACACACAACACAACTCACTGTATTTGAAAGAATGGAGAGATGAATTTTACTTCTCAAATGAGGAGTTAAGCAAAAGCCAGAATACTTGGTGAGAGAGGAAATGAGTGATTTGCACTCGCACAAAAGAATTCCAGTCCAGACTTATCCAAGTTCATCTCTCCTGACAGGAGTTAAAGCGGGACAGCACACGGTGATTAAAGTGAGATAAGCTGCTTTATGGGTTAGGGTTAATTGACCATGCACATTCTCTGACATCAGGTTCACCCCCTAAAAAGGGCCCTAATTTATCCCAATAACCAACAGTTCAACTCAGAGACTACTCCCTTAATATAGATAATAAATCTGATTGTCTGCTCACAGAAGTGCTTTCCCTTGTCTTTCTAAGTCAACCTGTAGTAGTGGGATATTTTCTCTCACTTAGATTGATGGGATTATGACCAGGCTGTCTGATGTTCGACACAACAACAACAACAAAAAATGTTAGCTCATCTGAGTTTAAAGAAGGGCTCCATTTGCATGTCCTCAGCATATCTGGAGAACCACTCATCTACTTCATGTTAGTGAGTGACTGTGCACAGCTTACGAACTTCAAAGTCAAATCTTTGACACTTTATCTATACAACACATGATGAAAACTTTAAAATGCCTTACATATGCTATAGGTTCATGGTTTCAGGCAAATGTTTGCTTTTGCTTTTTATTTTTTTGCAACAAAAATCTGTACATAGAACACGGTGAATTTATCTTGTAACACTGTAACATATGTTGTGCAGTCTAATGGAAGCTAAATAGTAGTCATAAACAATATGTTAACCTGAGTCTCAGTTTGGGTTTTGGTTTTATATTTTTTGCATATTGGATGCCATCCAGCAGTAAGAAATAAGTTAAATAGTACAGTAATTTTAATTCATTCCCTATGTGTTCTATGGAATCACATCATTTTCCAACAATATCCAATCTAAGACCCAACACACTCTCAACTGCCCAGGCTGGGTATTCCCAAGAGTCTTTTATAGGGTACATTCCAAGACAGGTGCATGCCAGGACAGGAGGCGACACCAGATGATGTCGTTGAATTACTAAGCGTGTCTATTAGATGCAGGAGGTATCACTTGAAGTCATTTTAGGTGGCCACCTGCTGTATTGAGTCTAAGATGTTGCATGCTTCCAGACATATGAGGTGAAGAGTGATTTTCTTATTGACTGCTAACATTCTCCCTGGTGGAGGTCTGAGAGTATTTTTCATTTAGGCATTTAGCTATCATCATGGGTTTCCATGATTTTTAAGAGTCTCTTGATATACAGAGATAAAAAATGACATAAATTGTACGAAAAATTATTTATGCTCTCATTTGAAAGCCCAACGTACACACTGTCTCCACGTGGGACAAATGTAATTGATAACCTTTGCCTAACGAAATAACATTGCAAACAATCAGTGTAACTTCCACCTATCTTAAATGTATTTTAATCAGTGAAAAATCCATTTTATATAACTTTAGGTCAAAAAATTATGTTTTATCCATTATTTAAATATCTAAAATTCATTAACTTCATGTGGTGAAATTGTACCTCGGTCTTTCAAATATAAATAAATATTACGTAGAGCAATGGATACTGACACAGAGCAATAAGGGCAAAGTTTTTTGAGACCCATATGCAAAGCATCAAAAAACAATATACCAAAAGCAAATTGTATGGTATGATTTTTTGCCCACAAAAAGCAATTTTTTTAGTCAAAATATCATTTTCTTTACTCTCCCTGGTGAGACGAGTCTGTTCTTGACAGGAACTGGTTGAGAACCAGTGAGAGAACAAGACAGAGAGAGGTGAGAGTTAGTCTGTGAATTTAAGAGCAAACTGTCTTTAGGCAAGAAGTAATGAAAGGACCGCTCCGGCTTCTGGATAAAATGTTTTGTGTGTTGACATGACAGAAAACCAGTGGGATATTGTAGATTTTGACTCATGATAGGAATAAAAAATTCTATGCATTCAGTCTGATCTATATGCAAGAAGATTAAATCAAGGTTAAATCTGCAAAGAGAACATTTGCACTGCAGACTTTTAATACCACTTTTACACCCGCATTGATATGTTTTTCATTCCCAGCCGATCCTCATTTTCTGGTCTCAGAGAGCTCTATCTGAAATTTATATTCATGAGCTTTTACAACTAATGGTAACCCCATCGTTATCGCCATACCGCTATCGCTCTCTGCTAAATTAATATTAATGCATGTGAGCATTGGGTTCAGTTAAGTTTATGGGTAATCATATTCAGTTTATTCCTGGTAGGACACCAGTCACATTGATTAAAAGCTGCAACAGTCGTGTTCTCCCCCAGCTAGGTGTGTAGGGCCTCCAGCTATTTTCAACCCATATATGCCTTAGTGACAGAACCCTGACAAAAAAAAAGAAGAAAGAAAAACCGCTTCATTTTTCAGTTCAATGCACAATGCAACAATATACAGTACTATCCAAGGTTAAGCTTGCTTACTGCTGGATGGTGGACCACCAAAACACAATGCATCTTTAAGTTGTTTTATTTTTAAGTAGGCCGTTTTACTCATCAGGTTGTATATCTGTTACCAGGAACAGCATTAACATAAATCAGGGTGATTCTGGGTATTGTCTTCGCACAAAATATTCCAGACGGCTCCCACTTAAAATCTCATGCTCATAAATTTTATCATTATCCTGGCCTGACCAAATCTACCCATTCCCATGTGGATGGTAGATGTGGTCACAGCTAAATCACATTAATCTTGAGCTACCAAAACGAGTGAGCACCAAGGTGATGCTGCAATTCCTCTCTGGTTAAAGAAAAATATCCTGTTTATTATTAGAAATGAAACATAACCACCATGCAGATGATGTTGCTTTCCAACACTAGCGTGCCGCTCACCTTGTTTAGCTTTGCAGGATATCCTGTCAGGCTGCAGGATGTATCCTTCTGTGCAGCTGCATCTGTACGACCCGTATGTGTTCATGCAGCTTTGGCTGCATGCTCCATACATGGCACATTCATCATGATCTTACGGAAAAAGGGAAGAGAGTCATTTGTAACAAATTAGGTGTGCTGAAATATGACCCAAATACATAAAGTATACTTAATATGGCCTCACTCTGGCACCTCATGCATAATTACTTTTATAACCAATGAGCCTTTTTTTTGGAGCTGCAGTACTCTACGAACTGCTCTTACTCTGGATCAGCTTTAGTAAGCAGTGCTTCTTTGTTAGACCCCTTCCTCCTGCTTAATTAAGCAATTTTATGCCATGTGGTTGCTCTAAAAGTGCACCCTGAGTCCAAGTAAGTCACTGAGGCACCTCTGAAAATTCTGTCTATCTCCTGGCTGTCAGAGACCAACCCTTTGGCATATATGAAAAAAGGGAAAGAAAGAGACAAAGAGAAATTGTACTCTATATATACAGTGCATGTAGGGGTGTAATGCACCGGGAAAGGGGAGGGGAGCTCTGTGGCAGGAGGGCCCTCACTAGTATATCCTACCTCTGCAGCTCGTCCCATCCTCGCCGACCTCAAAGCCGTCAGCACAGAAACAGAAGGTGCCGTTTCTTGTCATGACACAGCCGTAGCGGCACCGGAGCTCGTGGCAAGCTGACAGGAGCTCTGCAGGGAAAAATAGAGGGAGAGAAAAGTTGAAAACTGGTGAAAAGGGTATGAAAGGGTAGGCAGAATTGGGAATTATACTTTATTTGACTTTTTTTCTTCTTCTTTTGATGGCCCTTTCAGTCACAAATGCTCCCTTGTCAACAGACGGTGTTAAGTTTAGATGAGCAAACAACAAAGATAATGGTTTTAATATTCTGGAAAATATTTAAAGCAAAAACTTTTCAATCTGGGGTAAATGCAGGAGAGCAAGACATATGAAATAATCACAGGGAATAAAGAGGTCGACTTTAAGTGCAATTTTAAATAAAATCAAATTATATAAAAAGTATAAGGTAAGTGTAAATCTCTTTAAATCTTAACTCATCAATCTAGACTCCATTTAACTGAACTAATTAACAATCTTCCATTTGACACACCGATTAACTGGTAGCAGCTCCATTGTCATTTCTATCTATTTTCTGAAACATGATTGGTGGTGATGCTCTCTATAGCACTAATCTTTGTAGCGGAAGGAACAAAAAGCGGCTAATTATGGCATGATAAATGTAACCGCAAGAATAAATTGCATAATTGAAAATATTACGTGTCAACACAAAGTTTTAATTGTGCAGAGACTGACACGCTACTGCTAAATGTTAATTTATGCCGACTCTCTGCCCTAAATATAAATGCTTGCATTGATGCTTCTGTGAAACCCATTGCATGAGATCACAAAATCATGCAGCTGTAGAAAAAATCCCCTCTTGACAGGGTATATTTACATCTGACTGCTTTGTGGGAACTAGATGACAATCAAAGCTTCATTTATCATTAAATACAATCTTTGATTTTGGTTCTTTGAGAGCCAGAGCTACGTGATATTGTGATCAAAAATTTTTAAACATTCATTATTAGTAGTTCATTACTTTTTACATTTCCTCACTGGCTAAGGGACACACTGAGATAAATGGTGTGGTTGGATGGTTCAAAGAGCAACAAATAAATCTCAGTCAATGCTTCTTTAAGACCCATATGTCAGCTGGTAATCATAAAATCAGTACACAAGAGGAAAGAAGAATATGTGTTAAATAACTGTTGACTAATAAGCCAGAGGCACGAAACATTTACACATACTACATCTTGTCACTCGCATTATTAAAGTCTCAAAATGTTTTTACTAATTTACATAGCCATTATTCATGGAAGTCATCAAATAGTCACAACCATGCACCAAGAGTTATAACTCATTTGATGTGTGCAAAATACTAATATCAAAATATGTAGGCTGTAAAAATGATTACATGCAGGGGCATGTGGTTGGGGAGACAGAGCAAAAAAATAAATGATTAAATAAATTTACAGTGTTTTCCATTTTAGATCTCTGGTATGATCTTTACTTTGATTTTCTTTTTGACTCCAATAATGCCCATGATTTCAGAGACAAAGCTGCTGTTTTTGCCTATATCCTGTTCAAATACATGGCGAGACGTGAAGTGCAGCAGTCACCTCAGATTGAACGATCCCTCAGTAACTGGGTTATGGCTTGTAATTGGCCAGTGCCTGTTGTCTCTCTTCACGTTTCTCATTTGTTTTCAGACACATTTAATATTCACTGTAATTTTCAGAAGTCAGACTAATGTATTTAATATTTGTCTATATTTTTGGCAAATTACAGAAAAAAGCATACAGCAAGGCAAAAAGTACATGATCTGTTGTTCATCAATGCAGAGAAGTTGAGCTGCAATTTAAAAAAAATCAAGAAAGCTGCTCCAATCCTTTGATTCTAAAATTTGACACCAAATGAATGCCAAATATTATATGTGGAAAATATTATATCTATTTTTATTTTTTTAAACTGGACTAGCAATCAAACAGGATCTAATTAATAAAGGAAGACCAATGCTGGAGCTTAAAAATCTGCCTGAAAAAGGCTGCTAATTAAATGGCAAACACGCCATGACCCTCACCTTACCTCTGATTATTTGCTACCTTTCACAGATTCAGAGAAGAGTTTAATGGAGCTCAGCCGTACCTTCTGTGTATTTGGTTTTCATATAGCCCTCAAAGGACTCTTGACTGACAGGGGGTTGAGTGGAAAATTACTGAATTTTCAATTTCGAGATGATAGAGAACAAGCAAACACAAAAGTATTGAAATGAGAAATGCTCTGTAGCCTTCGGTCTTCTCTGGCCAGATGGAGACTGCTTGGATATTTACTAATATTGGCTCAGGGCAGTGAGATTATTCTGGAGGTGCAAGGAGCCAAAGCTCAATATACTTGACAGAAAAAAACAAAGTCTGAAAGGCTGTACTTTCTTTTTGTTAAAAGATATGTTTAACAATCATTTGTGGCAATATCCTTCTCCATGTATTTATCCAAAAAGACTGTCACACACACCTACAGGTTTAGCCATGCTATAAATGTGCAAGCATTCATCCATAAGTGAAAGTTTAGACACATGAGACAAAATTAGACAGCTCGCTTGACAAGGCATGACATAAAATCACTGAATACTCCAACCTAAAAAAACATGTTTCATTTTACCAGGAAACATTGAATGTAGTGATTCAACAAACACAGGCATAAGGTATATTTTGAACATTTTTGATCATGCATGAAACAAAATGCAAACACCCTGATTTTGGTGATTAAAAAGTTACTTTATGATATTATTGATATGGAAATATTGCAGTCATAACAATTTTCATTTATTTTACTCTGAATTGATCATAATTGAAAATTTAATTTAAGCCAGGCAGTGAAGACAGGTAATTTTATTCCCATTAACACACACACACACACACACACACACACACACACACACACACACACACACACACACACACACACACACACACACACACACACACACACACACACACACACACACACACACACTAGATACACACATTCTAGATACTTTATTTAAAAAGTCTACTCTATTGTGCAGTTCCAAGGAAAGACAAATCCAAGACCACTTTTGGATTTGCCTGTATATTGTGACGCAAAAGAAAGGGTTCTTGTCTGATACATGCCTCTTTCTTCCATCATGTTTTATGGAAATCTGTCAGTGGAGTATTTTTTATTTTTTTATCCAGGGCTGCAACAAAAAGGAAAGGACTGACTATTCCTGACACCTGCCCAACTCGTACACACAATATGGACAAAAAGATTAATAGCTTTTCTTGTAATTTGGCTGAGAGTCAGACAATGAGCATCAGACAGGTTAAAACACAATTTTGCGGTATAATTAGGTATGAACATAAAGCTTATTGCCTTCATGTGACCTTGGTGATGTAAACTTGTCTTCAAAACATTCTATCAATATTCAACTAATTTGCAGTGCATAGATGTTTGGTAATAATATTTAATGAGTGTGTCATGACTTCTGTCAACACTCAAGTTTTCAATTATATTCATTTTACCTTGTTTACCTGCAATAATATCTCCTGCTCTCCTTCCCGCACTCACTCAGTTCAGTCATGTCACCTGTGTTGTAGCAGCCATCTGGTACCCATATCCCTATCAGTTTCCACCCAACATATCCTCTGCTCAGCCTTGGACTTGTTTGGACTGATTTCCTGGTATTCTGAACTCTGCTTTGAATAAAATACGAACTTCGATTCTGCGTATGCCACTTTCCGGTCATGTTTTTGGGTTCCATATCAGAAGCGTGACAGAGTGAATGTAATGCAATGTAGCTTGGAGGCCTATCGGCTATCGCCGAATGTAACATCTGCTGAGCTAGAATACAAAGTTCCAACCCTTCACATTAGCAGAAGAAATGACAGTCAGTTTTGTGGGAAATAGACAAAATTAACTAAATACACATGCTGCCTCTATGCATTAACCATGAGCAATGGTTGTACATTAACAGGCTAAGTTTTACTTAAAAGATATATGGGAAATGGCAAGGGTAGTTTCCAAATTTTCAGAAATAAAAAATAAAAAAAATCAAATGTTCAGAATGAAGCAGCAATAAATGAAACATAAATTGTGTTATTCATATTGTACGCATCAAACATGGAAGCTATCCAAAAAAGCCATGCCTTGAAGCTGCCACAACATGGGAATTTATTTCAGCTCAATTTAACAAGACCCCATTATATAGTTTAACCCTGGGAGGATGAGTGCAACAGTCCCTTGGTTAGCCAAGTTAATGCATTTCTTGATGTAGTCTGCACTTGCTGTTTATGACATAATATAAAGTCATAACATCTATCTTCTTTTCTTCAGCTCTGCAACTCTCATGTTTAACCAGGAATTACTGAGGGAAACTAAATCAGGAACGTGAAGTGAAAAGGTTTTTTTTCATATAATGTATTGATGGATTTCTTTCAGATTAATCCCTCACCGAACTCAAATGGCATTTATATATATATATATATATACTGTATATACTGTACAATTTTTCACCAAGGTTGTTTCCAAGTTTTTGTTACTGAAATAACAATATATTTTAAAGCAAAGGTCATGTGACCTTTAAACTTCAATTCACTCCTGAGCCTCTCTAACTGTAGCTTACAATATGAGTTCTCTAATCATGTCAAGAAGGCCAAACCTACAACCTATATACAAAAAGCTTTTAAGTTACATCAGTTAACAGGAAAAATATGGGCTGTTTCCACAATGAAACAAAATGTCACATGGCTCATTCTATCTTATGTCCCCTTCTGATTTTTCTGTGAATATGAATGATTAGCAGGAAAAACTAAGCATAATGTTAAACTACGAGAACGTTGGGTTGTTATTTTGAGTTTATATGGAGACAGACGTCTTATGTAGTGTTCCACACTGGAATGACAAAAAAATTGAATGCAATCAATCACAATGACGGCAATGGCTGAGAAAGAAAAGGCCCAAAATAACTGGAATTATATCCACCTACTAAAAGTCACATGACAGTAAAAATTATCTGCTTGAATAGATACACTGACACTGTCTGGTATCTTTTTGACAAATTAGCATTTGAATGGCCTTGCATAAACAGTGTTTCTCTGCCCCTTCTGTCTTCCTGCTTTGAATTGGTGTGTGCCAATCAAACCACAAAAAAAAAAAAAAAAAAAAAAAGAAACCCCAAAAACAATGGGTTTGAAAGAATGATAGTCTAAAAGGGCTGTGAAACATAAAGAAAACACCACTGGTAATTTTCATAAATGACAAACAGGAAGTAGGCAATAGAGTTTAGGGTGTATGAATGGCATTATGTATTGTATTACAGCTCCATTTCATAGCTGAATAATGTGTTTACTCTATGAACTCCAGCAGACCTTTCCTCATTATAATAGATGATAGGTACTTTTAAAACACACACACACACACACACGCACACACACACACACACACACACACACACACACATACACACACACACACACACACACACACACACACACACACACAAACGAGTCAAAAAAGGATGCTGCTTTGTTTACTCATTCTTAAGCTTGTGTACGGACCCCACCTAACCTGTAAATTATTATTCATCTTCTGCTACCATAAGAAGTGCTCTTCCCTGTTGTGAAGCAGTATGCAAACTGACTACATGCCGAGCTGATGATATTCAAAGCTAATCCGTATATCTGCTCAAAGACACCCAATGATCAGCATTCTCTCTCACGAAACACAGTGCAGCACGACCACATATCTGGAACTGAGCCTGGCTGCCTTTCCTGCATGTAAGGCTATGCATTGCTGGATCTGAGAAGAGTCAACAACACATATTGCCTCATGTTCAACACATGTGACAATCCTAAAGTCAAATATACTCAATTGTGAGGAACTAGGCTGAAACAGAAAAGGGTCTTTTGTAATTTTAATATTGTTAAATATGAGGATCAATAATGTATTTCTTCAATTCAACCACATTAAAATGATGGATAATGTGGCTGTGATGAAAGATATTTAAAAAGCAAATTCAAATGTGATTTACAAACACAAGGATGATGTGACGAATTGCACTCCATTATCTTTGCCTGAAAATAAAAATGTCTGCTAATGCTCAGAGCACATTCAGAATAATTCATGATTTCCTTAAAAAACACAGTACTCTTTCATACTGTGTAATACTTATGATTAGTATAATGTTGGAATTACTGAACTATGTTCTTAAATGTCACTCAGTCAACTGGAATCTGATTTGCTCTAATCAACATGTGTCACCAGAATGATTACACTGTGTATTCCACAAAATGAATTTTCATATTTGCCTGGTTTGAAAAACAAAACAAAACAGTGCAATATTAATGAACCTTAGACAAGGCTCTGCTGCTTTGTTCAAAGGGTTTTGAGAAATTATGATTTGCTTAAGCTAGATCAATGATCTGAAAAATTCCAACATCTCTTGTAGAAACCACAAGCGTTGCAGCTATTATATGAAGTTGGGCGAAGTCCAATCCTCTATATTATTAGATTAGACCCTCCACTTTCACTGTATTGAAAGTGCATTGCCATATATTCCCTCAGCATTCTTTCCATAGTGTCCTGTCAGTGTTTTGATGTCAGATCCATTTCGATCAATGAACTACCACGTGCTTGCAGATTCTCACATAGAACACACACATATACATTAGATCAGCACAGATTTGGTTTGCAACATGTTTTTTAACCATTCTGGTGTAAAATATGTGACACTAGCTTTATTAATTGATTAGTTATTAATTAATAATGACAGTATTTTCCGCACTATAAGGCGCACTGGACTATAAGGCGCACCCTCAATAATTTGTTTGTTTTATAATTTATTTCATATATAAAGCGTACTGGATTATAAGGCGCACACAATAAAAAATAAATAAAATGTATTTGATAAACTGCAGCGGCTGTAGTTGCACAATCCGTCCACTAGATAGAGCCGCGCTGCTCAGGCAGTCATGATTGCATTCATGACTTCCTGACGACCTTTGAATGGCCCCTATTGTTATGTCAATAAGCCATTCTGAGCCTCATCAAGGATCATTTGATGACTTTGCCATCACTTTGCCATCCACACGATAACGGATATTTTAAAAACGCAACTTTTTTGTTGCGTTTACGCCTTCCGTCCACACGACAACGCAGATATCCGGAGGATTCCTATTGGATAAAATTTGACTCAATACTGCCACCACATGGTTTGGCATCCTTATAGCAGTCTTCGAAAGCGCACTGCTGCGTTTACGTGTGGATGGAGATTTTTTTAAAAACGCTGACGTGTGGACGGGAATCGTTACGGAAAATTCATTACGAGACCAGTCAGTGCGAACAGAGCGGATTATTTCCTGATCTGAAGTTAGAAGCACATATTTAAGCTCAGATGTTCGTCTTCGTTTATTAATTAAATATTGTTTCGATCGATCGGTAGTCCAGTCGGAGGTGCGGTGCAGCTATTTGCTGCTGTGTGTCCTAAACAATTTTTTAACTAGTTTTTTAACTAATTTACTGGCAAATATGACGCTGTTTTACTCCTAGAACTGACTTTAACGTCGGTGTCTCACCGCCGTGAATCTCACAGCACGTCGCTGCAGACAGAATACACAAGCCTGAATGAGCCCCTCCGCCGCCCGCCCAGAGCTATCAACTATATTTGTAAATCAATTGCAGCACACCTGTTGGCACCTTTGTCTAGCAGTGACTGCTCTTGAAATTTCAGAAAAGGCTGGAAGTTCAGCTTTGAGGGTCTTTCAATCACCTTCACGCCAGTTTCTCCGTGTGTTTCCACAGACTAATAGAATGGACCGTCACTAGATTCCAGCACAATGGCATTTTTAAGACCAATTAAGTTTAAAGTGGGTTATTTCCGACACCAAATAGTTAGGAAGTACTGAGTTCAGTCAGTCAGTCAGTCAAACTTTATTAATAGAATTGCTGAAAGCACCTTATGTTTTGCTACGTAATCACCAGTGCTCCAACAGTATGCTCTACCGTCTGAGAGCAGCTCAGTCAGAGCCAGGACTTTGGTGACGCCCCTTGACTACCGTTGTTAGGGGGCGTGGGCCCGAGTGCCTTGTGAGGGGGCTCCTCTGGTGGCGGAGTGCAGCATGACTGGCGGCCAGACTGCCAGCTTTTTTTCAGCGATCATGTTGTTAACCAATATTAATATGAATATTAATCCATATATAAGACGCACCCAGATTATAAGGCGCACTACGGGTTTATGAGAAAATTTTAGGCTTTTAGGTGTGCCTTATAGTGCGGAACATACGGTAATTACTATTTAATCCACTGGATAAAATTTGATTAACTGAAAAACTAACACAAATACAAGACTTTGGAAATGACCCAAAGACATTATATGTTGAGTTAACTCATGTTTGTCCTCCATGTTTTAACTATTTAAAGTACAACAAAAACAATAATTAGTGCATCTTTAGTAACATCATTACACTCTCAGGTGTCAGTGGCTAATAGCCACCCGAGAATGTCTGCAACAGTTTAAGTTTGTAAAAAAAAAACTTGGTAACAATCCCACAAACAGGCAGTCTCTTGTACCAGTCGGAGGGAAGCTGACCTTCTGGCACTCTCCATGACTCAACTCTGCATGGGTGTTTCTGCTGCAGCTCTTGCTCCAGGTCCTGTGGCCTAGGCGGCTCTTCTGCCAGCATGGATCATGACAGGTAGTCTGCAGTTAGTTCAGAGACTGGCAAATTCCGCGTCAGTATTTGATTCTTAAAATTATTTTTGGATGAAGAATCTTGCAGTGATTCTTGCTAATGCTGCAATACCACGACTGTATATTACCATCCTCATGCCCAAACCTGCCATCCATCATCCATCCTCTGTTCTACACAAATAAACCTTTCATAACAAGCTCATACTATGCTCATTACCTGCATAAGTGTTGTAGCTCTGTTAAAAAGGCCTTCATGACTCTTCATAGTAGGAGATGTAATGCAATTCAACATATTGATGAATGCTTAGAGAACCCTTGACTACACTTGTCTCTACTCAATGTTTTGATATAGTTATGGTTCTTAATTTAACTGAAGTTGTGATTGCAAATAAAAATGAATAGATCCTCAAATTTGCATGAGCCTGAATTGAGTGTCAGAGAAATAAGAAAGGAGATTAAGTTGTTAAACCAAAAGGCAGCAGTAAACCCTGAATCTGTTTGGGGGAGGAACCCCAGATAAGAGATAGAATGGAAGCATTTTGAAAAGAGTAGGTTAAATATATACCTTCTGCCGTAAGATAATAAGACCTAAAGGTACACTAAAATCTGGAATTAATATATAAAATGTAGTTTATTTGTTTAGAATTTCTGATTACTTCTACTTTTTTTTTTATTAACAGTTATTTACCTGTTGTGCAGTGTCTTTGTGGGCATACACTTTATGACTTCAGCCCCCACGCTGCACTGGCAGTTAACCTGATGTGGGGCCACGTCATCACCCACTGCTTACCTTCATCTTTCATTTCAGCACTTTGTGTGCTTCTGTGACCCACTACATTTGTCTATGTCTCTCATGGCTACACATGAAGAGCTGAGGTTGCACGACTACCCACTGCGGTGAGTCGATAGAGTGTGGTCATTTACCATCATCACAATTACATCCACAAAAGACAAACAGCTAACGCCAGATAAAACATATCTGTGGGACAGTTAGCTATTAATATGACAGGACCTCAGGACACAGCCTTTTAATAATCAGATTTAATGTTAGCCAGCTAGTTTTAAAGATTTTGAGTGGAGAAACGATTTGACAGCAAAAATTGGTGTTCAAAAAAAGTTTATGCTGTACTCTTATATAACATAGAAAGGACTGTGGACGTGTGACAACCAACTGCTGTGAGCCAAGAAGGTGTGATCATTTGTCCAACACAACCGAATCAATGAAAGAGACACACCTTTAGGGAAAAAAGGGCATTGTCTGTACAGGAGATGTAAACATTTTTGGGAGGGGTGGCGTACCTAATATTTTTGCAGATGATGCAGGGTTTCATTGCATGACAAAATTCTACAGCAGCTATTAAAATATCTGCAAAACTGTAAAACAAAATGCATTCTAAGTTTAAAAAAATCTGATTTTCTTGATTTAGATGGATATGTACAGATAGATTTCAAGTATTTCTCTTCAGGATATAGCATGCAAATCCTTTATGCAAAAAGTCAGACACCACAAATCGCAAGTTCTCCACAGAATCCATGTTCAGTAACACAGATGGTGGAGTTTAAATGGTGAATGTGACACACTTTCTCTGCCAATGCATGCAAAAAGTGTCATCGTGGGCTAGAAAAGGCTAACCCAAGGCTGACAGTCAGATCGCCCCCTTTGGCCTAATTATGGCTTCCCTTCAGAAATGTGTGGGGCCTTTTTCTTTGCAAAGCCAATTCCATGCAAAAATGCTGTTTGCAATCAGGTCTTATAATTAATGTGGGACCAAATTAGAATGCAAACCCAACTCAAAGGTACACCCGTGGCTTGCTCAAGGACCTTTAATGAGTGGATTTTTCACCCACAAATTACAAGCTTAACCCATTCTATGGGTCTATAACTGTAGTTGGTATCCTCTGGGTGATGGGAATGACAAGATTGATTCCACAACGATGAAATTAGGTCATAAATTCCATTGGGTTCAGATATTCAAGAGTTTCCAGAAGTGTGTGCTGGGAAATAATATTCGTACAAGAAAATGCAATGATTAGGGTGACACTATTTATTGACAGTGCTTCAGAGAGTCGTATGAAAAGCTTAAGTGTGCCGGTTTGGCCTGACATAAAGCTGTCCGGATGGTCTGGAAAGTATAATTTTTTCCCAAAGAATTGAGAGATACAAGCATATAAACATGAAGTTTAAAAAAAAAAAAAAAAAAAAAACTAATCCTGTAGCTCAAACTCAGTCTCAAATGTGACAGTAAATATTGTTAATCCCTCAAAGCACAATTCGTTGAGGGATTTAAGAACTGGTGCACTGCCAGACTTCTGGCATGCCCTTAAATATTGGAAGGAACATTAGGGGTGTAGGTGTCAAAATCTTTGAGCAAACAATGAAATTTTAATTCTAAACACTCCTGAGGAAAGAAATCTGCTGTAATAGGATTTTATGACACCAGATTGTTTCTTTATATCAAGGAGAGTAATGATATGAGTGACAATATCCTCCAAGATAGTGAAACAACTAAGTAAGATGCATACTGATAGTGTATGAGGCCTCAAAGCCAAACCACTGTAGTGAGAATAAGAAGGTCTGGAGTGGTCAAGGAAAATGTGATACGAAATACAATTTTAGATGCAATTTTAGATAAAAATGTTTATGTCATGTAACATTTGATAGATTTATTGGAAATTATTTTAAAATCATCAAATGAATTCGTATCGAAAGTAGGGAATAAATCACTCTTGAAAATAGTCCCATCTTGTCTGATAAAGTGAATGCAGTGAGGTAGAATAACACGGTAAAAAGCATGCCAGATTGCAGAGAACCACCAGAGAGGGGAGAGTGATCACTTTGACTACTTACTGTAAATGTTCCATCCATTAGAGGGGCAAAAATTTAATAAATATGCTAATTTGTTAAAGTCTACAAGGCTGCATGGCAGCACATTTTCAACCTATTGAGAAACACTGAAATAATTATTGAGCTGTATTCATGGCTAGTCATTTCAGAACAAGAACATCACTTATCACAGGCTGCTTCACACTGGAGGAAAGTGTGTGTTTGAGTTGTCGCAACGAAAAGTTAATCAAGTGAGATAATTGAATGTCGTTCAGAGACAGAGGGTGGGAGGGAAGGTGCATGTTTGCCGTTGTTTATTTTTCACAGTCTGGATCGTAAACCATCACATTGTGTGTCAGAATATCCGACCCAGAAAGCATTAGAAGAAATAAAAGTTACAAATGATGTATTTGTTCCGAACCAGCTAGACAGCGTTTTGTCACCTGTAGAAGCTCTAAATCTAAATCGATATGTTCTCCGAAACCAGCAAACACCTTGCTTTTGACAGGTACTTCTTTGACATAGAAAACCTTGCAGCACAGAATTGCAGATTGCATATAAATGGCAGAAATAGATGCACATACAGAGCCTGTCAATGCAGTATGTGTAGAGTCGCAGGTATGTGGTATTATTGTTACGTTTAGAAGCATTCAGGATTGAGCCATTTGTTGAACCGAAAGTCTATAGAAGGCAGTCGGTGACAATGTTTGTTCACTCATCTTTCTTTTCTATGTCATAGACCTTCGTTTTTATTTTACAAGCCTTTTCTTCCACATCACAAAATATGTTCCCTGCCTTATTTCTAATGCTCAATAGGAATGAGATATCACAGCTATGATGGCTTAACATTTAATGATTTCAGTGTCGAGTCACATGGAAAAGAAAAGCTGAGACTCTTGATTTAGAGCAGGGCAACCAACTCTGTATTTGAAGAAAGAATTTCTAAAATCTAAATTACAGATGAATGCAATCCTTGCTGAATTCAAACGACAGAATATGTTGAATAGGTTCAACCTCTACCAAGTAAAAGAAAAAAAAAACTAAAGTCTGTTGCCGCACAGACCCAGCCTTTCAAAAAGTTCAAATGTGGTTGCTTTGCAAATTTTCTATTTTTTAGGATAACCCAGACTAATAGAAACAAAAGTTTTAGTTTGAACAGCTGCTGTTAAGATGGACTGTATGCATGTGAATATGATTGAAGAGACGGGTAATCAACAATACAAATAATAATAATAATAATAATCAAGCTTTTATCAATCCCCATAGGGAAATTACTTTTTTCCACTCACACGTGTGTATATATATTGCACAGGCCCATACACACACACAAACACACACACACACACACACACACACACACACACACACACACACACACACACACACACACACACACATACACATACATACACACACACAAGGGGCCTGTAAGCATGTAGATAAAGGGAGGCATAGTGGTGGGCAGCCCCCAGGGGGGCACCATGAGCAACTTTGCCTTGCGCAAGGGTACCTCAGCAGTGCTCAGGCGATGAACTGGGAGTACCCACTGCCAGTACACACTCCAATCTTTTGGTCCACACAGGTATAGAACCAGCCACCACCTGGTCCCCAGCCCAAGACCTAGTGGACTGAGTTACTGCCGCCCCATAATTACTTAAATGCAAGATCTTTTTGAGGGCTTTTATTTTGTATGTTAAATTGTTGTCATCAAGATTCATAACAGCGTGATGTTGGATGCCAACAGAAGTAATAAGAAAGGATCATCACCAACTCAGCTTATTTTTATAGTTATATTTATAACAGCTGGCAGCCATGATAAACTGTCAGGGTATCATTTCTGCCAATATTTTGATACTGCACCGACAACACCCAACGATACCACTGACAGCTCTGCACGACATAAGCTAATGCTGATGTTAGCATTACAGACTGACAGGAGATGCTGCATAATAACTCTGAACCCTGGAGGTCTCATTCCGTCAAGGTTCTGTTGGCTATTTTCTTTTTTTAAACTCAGCTGTTATGTATAGCTTCCGGCTACCTCCCTGAAGGGACTTAGGCAGTCAATCAAGTAGTTCATGTAAAAGAAAATAGTATTTTTTTTTAAATGGTGAAAATGTTATGCATGTAAATAATATGTACATCAACATGCACACAGAATAGACAGCCAAAGGGACTTATTTAGTTGTTTTAGTTTTTTTCCCACGCTGTAAATAAAATCTGAAACATCAAACACCGAAAATTCTGTTTGCTTCAAAAGCCGTTTGAATTTGGATGGAAATATTTGATTTTTGCAGGAAGATATTGAATAAATATCTAAAAAAAAAAATAATAAATTTAAAAATCATTGTAGAAAAAATGTAGCATCAGATTTACAGACGTATTAAATGGAAACACACATTTATGACATTTACATTTACTTGTGGAAATATATCTACGTAGTTGGGCTGTGGCCCACACGACTGAAACAACAGGTTCATACATCAGCCTGACTTGAGTAGTGGATGATCGATAACAATTTTACTAATTTCAGTAATGGTGAAGCTCATAGACAGAATTTATTGAACTGATGTGAACCAAACTTAAAGTGTTAGTCATTGACAGAACTCAGGGGGCAACAGGTTTCCCTATAAGGTAATAATCTCAGGATTACTCTACATGAGGATGAAATGGAGAAGTGAGATGTATTGTGAGCAGTGAAGCAGCCATTTAATTGGCAATGCAAGAATGACCACACGTGGCAGCTTGAGCAGAACACCACATCTACACAGGGCCTTAGACTGAATACACTAAGTGAATACGCCACAATCCTCACTACAGAAATGGTTGTATCAGTTGTCCGTGCAAGCACCTTACTGTAGTACAACCCATGTTTGTTTTTATTATTGTAAACCTGTCATAATCTCAGGTAGCTCTGAGAGGATATGGGAGTCATTTAAGTGATGTGACCTATAAGCGACAGTCCAAAGAAAAGGAGGTTAGAGTGGGTGGGCAGGTCAAACAACAAGACTTCCATGGATGAAACCTCTTTTACTGCCCAATAGGGAATCAAACGTCAACAGTGTATGTAAGTATGTATGTATTATGTAAGATACTTAAATAATGTCAAGTACATAACAGAATGTTTAATATATAATATGTTTAATGTAAATAGTGTACTTAATTAAATTAACTCAGTGAATGAACTGGAACAAACAGTATTTGAGCCTAAAGCTGAAGATATTAAATTTGGTTCTTCAAAATAATCAAGTAGATTTTTGCTACCAAAACATAACTACAGTTGTTTTTGTGTCCTAAACTGGATGAAGAAGTTTTTAGCTCCTACATCTAACCAAGTAGTTTTTCATTGCTGAACCCAATGGAGTAGTTTTTTTTGGGTTTTTTTGCTGATCTGTCACGGTTCGGCATGGCAGTGCTGGATGGCAGTGCTGGTGTGGCAGGGAGAGGGGCCAGGCTTGTGGGTGGAGCCGCGGGTTTGTTTGGTTCCTGTTGGTATTTTCTGATTTTGTAATTCTTGTCTGTCTGGAGTATTTTTGAGTTTGTTATTAAATGATGGAGAATTGATTCGCTTTTGGTGTCCTGCATTTGGGTCCATATTCTGCCACACGTGACATGATCATAAAATATGGACAGTTCTTATTGAATTACACAATTATTTAGGATATCTTAGTATACTTTACAGTATCAAAGTCAAGTTATGTGATATTATATGATTATATATATGTAATCTATAAAGGTAAATCATTTTAGGCTACAAAAATATCAAATAACCTGTCTGAGTCTGATTGGTTTCTGCACTACACTTATAGAAAATATCAAGCATGAGAAATGAGCCAATATGATTATTAATAATGAATTTAATGGACTGGATTGAGCTTAGTCGAGGAACAGCACACAGAGTTTATTAATGTGTTATCTAAATGTCAATAGACACAAAGGATATGAATTTACAGTATGTCACGCTTAAAATAGTAGACAATTTCTGCATGTATAAAGTCCCATCCAACTGAAATATTTCTGTGTTAGATTAATTAAACACTAGTCAGAATTAGTGAGATCCACATGAAGCATGTAACTGTGTGCCTTTATAAAGGAATAAAAAATGGAAAAGACCATGGTAATTCAGGGTTATTGCTCACTTTTTCTTGAAAAGTGAGGAAGCTTAATGCTGTCTTACAATCATAAATCATATAATCATTAAAAAAAACTAGCAGCCACTGATACTGTTTGTACTTGAAGTTTTTCAAAGGAGCACTCGGCTTAAAATAAGTCAAACACACACACACACACACACACACACACACACACACACACACACACACACACACACACACACACACACACACACACACACACACACACACACACACACACACACACACACACAGGACCAAAAATAGACAGGGAGGCGAAAAAAGAAAAAACAGTTTCATAGCCATGCTTTTGCCGATATGGATGAAAGCTGAGGCAGGTTGTGGTGTTTTGTGTCCAACCCATGAGGTTGAAGCTGATGATCTGTCTTATCGTTGATACACACAAGGCATACATTCTTTGTGTAGAAAAATGTCCAGTTTCGATACTCCAGCGTCAGCAGTGAAGTAACTGCGGTGTATAGAATATTTAATGACACATAATATTTATGAGACATGAAAAAGGTAGATACCATTTTGAGCAGATTCTGATGGCACAGTTCTTTTTGGAATAAAAATCTCATATATACAAACAACTGAAGACTATCCATCATCATTGCAAATGTGCCTCTATGATGAAATTTAAGTGAAAAATGAAACATTAGTAGGATGAAAATAAGTAAAGCTCAGAGGTTCTAAACAATAACAGTGACGGATTATCTTAATTTAGTCAAATTCCACAACCTCTTTAAATTTTAATGCAATCATCATGAAATAAGTATTACGCCAATAATAATTTGCAATATCCAAACATATGCTGAAAAACTGTAAATGAAATGCTATGAAAATACATCACTGGGTGTTACACGAGCTTTTGAGTGCTTCCTTGCATCTTTGACGTACATATTTTGACAGGGACGCACGATTGTCAGACAGCATGCGTCCCTGAGACGCAAGCTTTGAACAATTACAATAAAAAAACCGACGCTAGCTTTTTCAGAGATATTATATTGGGAAAAAATGCACTTCTATTTAACAAAAATATCCCTAATTTATCCATTTCTTCACTTAAATTTCGAAACCGGAAATTGTCATTGTGTTCTAATCTCGCGCGAGTTTCTCATCATAAGACTCATCTGCTTGATTCAGCCTTATTAAAATCAACCAGGGCAGCGCGGTGGTGCCTTGGGTAGCGCTGTCGCCGTACAGCAAGTCGATCGCGGGTTCGAGTCCCGCTCTATGCAGAGTTTGCATGTTCTCCCCGTGCCTGGGGGTTCTCTCTGTGCCCTCCAGCTTCCTCCCACCTCCAAAAACATGCGCTTCAGGTTAATTGGCTGGTCCAAATTGACAGTGAGTATGAGTGTGTGTGCCTGTCTGTGGCTCCGTGGTGCACTGGTGTCACGTCCGGGGTTTCTGCCGCCTCACGCCCTAGGCCAGCTGGGATAGACGGATGAAGCGGTTGTGACAATGAATAATTGAATGAATAAAATTGACCAAACGGCAACACGACGTCTGCTCATTTTACACTCTGCAGTGAGAGAGCGACGAGTTCGTCTCACATTATCACCATGCCTCCAAAGAAGATGCAAAAGTTGGAGAAAACCCAAGTGACAAAAAGAGTGCTTTCTTGAATAAAAAACAATCAAAAGTTAGTGAAAAGAAAGAGGTGGATATTACTGTGGATGGTACGGAAGAAGATGCAGAAGAAGCCAAGCGAAACCAGCCAAAATCCGAACCGCAACAGACGCGCTTTTTTTCCATGGGTGAAGCATGGCTAGACAGCCAACACAAAATGCAGCTTACAAAAATGTGTGTGGGTAAGGCTCTGTCAGCTTGGTGCAGTGTCCACAAGAGAATATATAGTCATAGTCAACTTTATTGTCAAATGTACCATATATGCACGACATACAGCACAGATGAAATTACATGAATTAAAGGCAAAGAAAAATATTGAGTGAAAAGCAAAAGGGGAAAAAAAAAACTGTATTACATCTTTCTTCATTTCTTAAACTTTTTTTGTTAAGAATGACTTTCAGGCTGTAACATTTTGATAAAAATAATGTGAAATTTGCTTTTTTTTTCCTTTTTACTTAAACACTTATGACATCATCATCAATAAAATAGTTTAACAGTTTGTTTATTTTTTTTTATTGTACTATTGGCAAAACTCAATCCTGGTGTGCGCTAATACCATAGGTGTGTACTACTTTCTTGAGGTAAAAGGGACACTGACAGTGTTTATTATTCAGTCATGCAATTTCCTGTGCTAAATATAGTTAAAGCTGGATTGCTTGCATTCATTTTGAGACAGCAGACAACATTGAGTTGGCAACATTCTATCATTGACCTTGCGCTGCACTCTAAAATGCAATTCCTCCGCTGTTTTAAAATAGAACTGAAGGCAAATCTGAGAGGTTAGTTGTGACAAATATTTCCATTTCATTACTTTTATGGGTTAGTTTCGAAACAAAAAAGCTGATAAAATGTTTCATCTGCTGATGAAAAGAAAAAACGAGGAGAAAAAAGAACCAATTCTCAATAAGACAAAATGCCTGAATTTTGGTGATAATTTTTTTGACAAATTTGTTTTGAGCTCACTTTTGGGGCCTAAATATAGCAAATAAGTTCTGAAGCTGAATTTAGTTTATTAAAGTCTTACTAAATGCCAGCAGTATATACTCCTACCATACAACCATGAACCAGCAATTAAGAACGAGGAAGATTTCTGAAGGTGAATGAAAAGAGTTAGGTTGTTTTCCATCTGGCCACTTTCATATCAAGGCCTCTCGGGATTATCATGTATATTCATAAGAGACGAGCGCAAAAGTGAGGGAATGGAAGTTCTGTTAGAGACCCATCTGGTTGCCTAAAACTTCACTTAGGTGACCTCATTTTCTCCAACTCACATATTTGGCCTGTCCACGTGGGACTGAGCATAGTGCACAGCACATCCCTGAGTGAACTCGAGTAGGAGTTTGGCTCCATAAAAACTTGTTATCAAAATGTGGAGAAAGACAGTAAAGTCCTGTTTTCTACCAGACTACTTTCTTCCCTGTTAAGGAACTACTCTCATGACTGCTAAGGCAAAAGAGAACACATTCCATAACAAGGGGATGTGTTAAACGTCATACAGTATATATGGCAGTAACATTAATATACAGTTTAATGTTGTTAAAGGGGTGAAAAAGTTAATGTTAGCTGTATGTAGTTAGCTAAACAGATGCAGATCTGTTTCAAAAGTTTTTCTTTTAAAATAGCGTAGCAGTTATTACGCATTTAATTTACACAAATTAGTTCTTAGTATGAAGGAAATTATGGAATGTAACAGACTGAATTATGCAGCACATCATTTTAGTGTGACATTCACACTTTGAACACATGCTTTTGAATGCAGAACAGTACATCCTAATTAAATTGATATATTAGCATGCATGCCTGTGGATTTACTTGTAATTCAAGCGTGACTCTATCCTCCATAAACCCCTTTACATTTTTAGTGAATGAGACCTTTTTTTAAAAAAAAATGTGGATAGAAGTCATGAAAACATGGTTTATAACTTGGAGATCATTCCAAAATGTGTGCGTAGAGCTGCGCTTGGTCTCAAATAAAGAAACTTTCAAGAGAACGAATTCTATTAAAAAGGTGTGACCTTCCTTCTAAATTCATTTCTCTTTTATTGAGAGAATGTGGCTGAATGTGAATAGTTACTGCTCAGAGATAGACATGTGAATTTCCTCTCACGGTAGTCTAGCAACGTGTTATCAGAGTATTGCATCTTTATCCTTTTAGGGAAACTAATGAAGGGAATCAGAGGAGGACAACATGTAAACAGTATCATTTTTTATCATGATGGGTAATCTTGCTGTATGTGTGAAGAACCTCTCCCATTAACATAACGTTAACTAGGCAGCTGATATATAACAGCTTATAATTAGGATTTGTATCACTTTGTCCTTTCAGGATGAATAGATTGAATACAATTTGTCAGTGTAGCCACAAATTTACAGTGTGAATATCTGAGCCTGCAGAAACAGCCTAGAGTACATGTTCTGTCTGGCCCGACTGAAGCGTTCCTCCTTCCATGCTGCAGTTTGCAATTTCATTAAACCTTACATGACATGAAGACAGCATTTGAGTAATTCTTGCAGAACTCTCATTCTGTTCATACTGAGTTGGATGAATGGACATTAAGGTAATAACCCCAAAGATTATTGAGCTCAGGCACAATTCAGCACATTTGGAAGTATCAAATCTATGCTATTACAGTTACATTAAAAGGTTTCAATGCCCTAAGTAAAGTTTCACAGTGCAAACATTGCATAAGGCAGATGCTGCCTTATCACAGGAGCCAGGAGCAGCTTGCTATTGTTGAAAAGAATGTGAAAAACAACAAAAACGTGTGTACAACACAACACCTGGTGCTGCCATCCCACTGTGTCTAATGCTTGCTTTGACATGAAGGATGATGAAGAGTAACCTAAGCAACTAACCACAAGAGTTAGAGAAAGATGCCAGCCCAGGAATCCATTTCCTGAATCTGCATTTTTAGTATTAACTGCTGTACACTAAGATTTGTATTTAAATTATACAAAGGGATAGATGCAATGATGATGATAAAAGAGAATATGAATAATCAATAAAAAAGAACGAGCTAGCTTCAATTTGCTTGGCTGAAGCTTGGTGTCATGAATATTTAAGAAAAAGCACATCGAAGAGGGAATAAAAGTAAATCTTGATAATGCACTTGCACTAATTAATAAATATGTCTGCATGGGAGGTTTTAAGAATACCCATTAATCTATCTAATCTAAACCCGAGGCGAGAAGAGAAGAGAAGAGAAGAGAAGAGAAGAGATATGAGGCATGTTTAATTCTTACCTCGACAGTGAACTCCTTCATCGTACCCATCTTCACAGTCTCTCGCCCCATTGCAAAGTTTGTTAAAATGAATGCATTTTTTTGTCCCGATACACTGTATGTGATTGAGCGGACATCTGATCATCACCTCATGCGTACCTAAAGAGGAAAAACAACATAATCAATACTTTTGCACAGTTTCAGTTTACTGGAAAGCCAAATGAGTTGTTTTGGGTTTTTTTTTAAATTACATGGAGTACTAGGGGCAGCATGAACACCATGTGTGAAATAAATCAGCACACTTCATCATTATCATTTGCAACTTTGCAGGCGATTTCTGTATAATACCTGAAGTATCATGCTGACACTTCAAGACCTATTGTACAGGCAGAAGAACCTACACATGTGCAAATATATTTATATTTTACAACTGTTTCTTTCACACACCAGATGTTCGCCAGGGCGCTTTGCAGCCGCGTCGGCCAGGCCCCATAACAAACTGCCTGAATTTCCATGCCAGCCAGGCGTACAGCGGAGAGCAGCTGTTTAAGGATTCATGGGGAAGATAGCTGACCCTCATTCATGTGGCAGCCACAAGAGCACATAAAACACAGCTGACCAGTGCACTAGCACTGTAAATGTGTCACATCTCCACCCTAACTACATTGATATCAATTACCAATGTGCCATTGCAGCTACTTAACCGGGAGATTTATAACCCGTGAGAAGGAACAGTTACAATCCCCCAGAGTTCTTCCACCTTTGGGAAGTCACATCTGAGCAAGACTTCGACCATCTTGACTGGATTGGTTTCTTATTTAAAATAACGATTTCTGAGATTCTGTAATTAATGTGGCTATAACATAAAAGGCTGCCATTCCCTCCTGATTTACAGAAAGGGTATATGGATAAGCACATGTGCCTATGTATTGATACAATAATGACTCATAATAGTTATCCATCCCATGCATTTTTATTGCTTTCAAAGGGCAGCAGGAGATTTTCGTTCTTTTTTTTTTTTTTTTTAATAATTTCTTGGCTGTCTCCTCATGCCCCAGTGATTCATATTATTTCTTTGCCATATTTGGGTAAGTCAGATATAAGTGACCTTGTCTCTAAGAGTTCATATTTCATACATGAGCAAACCAGCAGCTTCATCTTCTAGGCCCTCAAAGGTGATAAAAGCACCACCTTCATTTCTCTCCCAATCCTTTTTAGAATGGATTTCTTGATATGCTCCTTTCAGGCTTCATTCATCCAAAAAAAAAAAAATCTAAATCCATCTCATGTGAATTTAAATACTAAGCCTCACTTTCCAAACATTCATTAGACACTATGCAGTAAAAAATGAAAGGCTTTAGAATAGTCAGCATGCTGTGGCTTTTAAGTCAGCAATCATTTTGTGGAAAATGTAAAGTAAAAAAATAATAGATTGTTGAGATGCTGACATTTTTAAATTTTGACACGTTTGTTATCAGATTCAAATAATTAATAGATTGTGAAGACTCACTCTAATACATATCCAATTACACAGGACACGTCCACAAATTTATAACAAGGGACCCTCTCAGAGAGCGACTATAACAATGCCACACCGAAGCACATCCATTTGGCAAATGTACTATTTAACACACAGCTGTAAAGGTCTCTGACAATGTAACGCTGTTGTCAGCCTCTCCTCTTGCTTTCTCACCACATGGGTTCTAATCTAATGTGATAAGGGGAGGGATGGGGCATAAATATTCAGTGGCTCTGATCTGTCATGCAGGGATACACAGATGGTCTCTCAACGGCTGAGGTGCTTGGAGTTCCTCTCTCAATTCCCAAACTACTGTGCTATATTGGATGATTGCTCAAAGTCAAATATCCAAGATAGTACACTGTGTCATGTAACATGTCCTCTGACAGCTGTACTGCAGCCTCTTTCTCCTTACCCTTCCTTCTCACAGTGCCGAACGGAGCTTAAAGCAGATATCTTACATTCTGTTTATGTTCTATATGAAATCATTTAAGCAAAGCACCCTGAGTTTCCAGCCAGAGTTGGAATAAATAGATAAATAAATAAATGAAGAAAAAAATCAATTATATGTATTCAGAACTTTACATACAACAATCAAAAAACCAAATTCTAATGGGCCTTCCAAGAGATTTGTATTATCAACTACAGTGTGTACCAAGGTTATAGCTTCATTTCCAGATTTACAGTTTTCAGTTTTCTTCCTGCTACACAATGTAGACATGGTGTTGTTATTTCTGAGAAATGTTCAGCTGTGTGGTGATTTAAAGCTAGATATTTATGGATTCCTGCATGTAACAAATTGAAGAACAAGAATGGTGAGCAATGAATATTCTATAAAAGACAGGAGGCGTAAGTCGAACTATTATTTCACGAGGCCCTACGAAGCAATTTTATAGCAGGCATGTCACTTGTTGCCCTCCCATAAATTGAATATTGACATAATTAGCACTACAATGTCACGTCCTCCTGATGAAATATTGCTTTATAAAAAACAAGCATCTGTTACTCAAGTTGAAAATGCAGGTTAACTTTTGCATCTGAGATGCTATGGATGAGCTTGTCATAATACACAATGTATGTTCACAAATCATAGAAACACTATATTCTTTGACACAATGTTTAACCTCACACATTGACTTGTGCTTGCTTTTGTTTAGACAGTCAACATCTCCCTAAAAAAACCTCCAATTTTTACGATAAGGGACATCACAATTATGAACATTTATTTAAAATATAACATTCTTTGAATTTAACTTTTATTGAATTATTCTAATGACATTTGTCTGCGAGAAAGACTGGATAAGCTCAATGAAGTCTCCATGTAGTGCCTCATTGGTCAGGTCAGAGAGGGAAAGATGTATCACTGTACAGTGCTGTCCAGTGCAATAACTTTTTTCTTTAGCATTATACTCTATTAATGACTGTAACTTTTAGGAAAAACAAATGTGGAAAAGTTTATGGAAATACATGATTAGAAACAAACAAATGCATGTTTGCACTTCAAATAATTCAAGATGTCATTAAAATGTTTCAAAATCAGAAGAATTGCTTTGTTCTGTTTCATTCTCTCTCTCTCTCTCTCTCTCTCTCTCTCTCTCTCTCTCTCTCTCTCTCTCTCTCTCTCTCTCTCTCTCTCTCTCTCTCTCTCTCTCTCTCTCTCTCTAACAAACACACAAACACACACACACACACACACACACACACACACACACACACACACACACACACACACACACACACACACACACACACACACACACACACACACCAGTAGAAACCTACTTCAACATAGTGATATTAAAGACAGACAGTACGGAGAACGAATACTAACAACAGATAAGCTACATTAAGTCTCTTTTGGATTATGTGAATCCTGATTCATAAAACCTCCAATTATTTTAGTTGAAAACTGCTCCTTCCCAGTAATGGTTTGATAAATGAATAACGTTCGAAGATGAAATAGGAAAGCACACTTAAACACCACTTTAATCATAACACATTGAGTGGAAGGCAGATGCTCCCTTGGTGAGCTAAAAGAATTACAGTGAAATACTTATTCTGGTGAGGCAAGAACCATTAAATTCAGCATCAGTATTTATTAATGTCTTATTTTATGATACCACAGCTATATATTAAACAAAACATCCCCATCTAGTCTAAATACTGAACATATATTATCAGCAATGCTGCACATGTTTGTGTCGTACCTGTAATTTTACTCAATATGACCTTCATGCCATGAGATCTGCATCCAAGAATTATAAAAATGACTTGTGGTGGGGCAGCTATACAGAACTGTACTTCAAGGGTAAATGCAGAATGACAATTCAAATTTACCTTTATTTTCTCTTTGAGGTTTAAAGATATATGTATGGGGGCAGCATATCACAAAAAAAAAGCCAACTCTCAGCTGCTAAGTTTTTATTTATTCATGTAGTTCTTGACTTTTGCAATGACTGCTGTCACAAGCCTCTTAG
Source organism: Antennarius striatus (assembly GCF_040054535.1). Classification (NCBI taxonomy): domain Eukaryota; kingdom Metazoa; phylum Chordata; class Actinopteri; order Lophiiformes; family Antennariidae; genus Antennarius; species Antennarius striatus. The sequence goes on from NC_090787.1 coordinate 7,594,479, forward strand.
CTCTGTTAGCCATGACTATTTCACAAAGCAGATTTAGTGAAAACTCTGGATATATTAAACCTGAAATAAATTTATAGTTTGCTCTCACATCCCAAAAGGTATTGTGTATAGCACTGCATTTTTGTTTGCAAATGTTAGTTTTTTACACAATGCGGGAGATGCTCAGTGTGCTTCGCCTTGAAAGAGCATGTATCCCCGTTTGTCAGTTTACCTGGAAATAAACCCGTCAAAGCCATTAAGTAGGAGTTCCACAGGATTGCAGGTGAATGATATAGAGACCTGTTAAATCAATTTGAAATTATATTATCTTAATTACATTGTGCTGTGACTTCAGACTTGGATTAATAACTTTAATTTATTTTAGGATTTTCCAATGTCATTGGCTGCATAGATGTTACCCATGTTCCCATTAAGGCTCCCTCACATAATGAAGCTGATGATGTGAACAGGAAGTCCATTCACAGCACAATTGTGAAGGTACATGTACATTGTCTACTGGTGACCCCATCCACCTGCCTGCTATCAAGGACAGTATAGCAGTGAGGGACACCATCTGCCATAATTATTTCAGAGTCTAAGTCATCATCATCATCATCATCATCATCATCATCATCATCATCACCACAGCAGGTAATAAAAACATACAATACGCATACACACAAATACACAAATACATACACATACACAAATACAAAATTAGTTTTTGTATCTTTCTAATCACTAACATTTTAACATTTAACATGATTCACCTGGACCATCACCCACTCCTAACTTGTGCTTCAGTATTTCTATTTACAGATCTAACTTCCTAATCGGGCGTTCTAAGTAAACCATTTTTTCTTTCAATGTATTGTTAATTTATTTTCCTTGCTCATCACCTAGTAACTCCTGTGTGTACCATGTGACTAAAACAGAGAGACCAAATAAAACATGTATTGCCGAAAAGCTGTTATAAGCAGTACAATGTCATAGCTATTGATGTAAGAACCAGAATAAGTTTGGCTTTTAGCAAGGAAACCATGCAAAATGGCCAGATGTCACCACTTGATTTCAGTTATTATATTATATACTGTAGGTATATGCATAACTACGCATATACTGTACCTATTGGCTTGTGAACTGTTTTTTGTAACAGGCATATGCCATTTTACTCTTATTTAAATAAAATCAAAACGTTTAAATAGGTTTCATTATTTTTACAGAAGCTGTTGCAGATAAGCGGACACTTATGTGTTTAAAGAGCATTGTGCTGGGGATAAAACAACTGAACAGTCAAATGTCCACCTAATATTTACTGCACAATGTCAAACATAATGAGAATGAAGAGGTACTCCCATGAGATGATGCAGATACAGATGTTTATACATCATTTCTCAGCTGCTGCCATGCGTGCTTTTGCCTTGCGGGATTGCACCTACTGTAAATAAAGTACATTAATAGGGAGCAGTTTCCCCCCATATTATCCTGATTACAGAATAAAATAATGGGGGGACAATGACTATAATGGGGGGCTTAGACTATGTTTAAACTTATTCATTGCTTCACACTTCTCAGGTTTAGAATACAAGTGGGGAAAAAATAAACATGACGGAACACATTATGGTAGCTTTGGTAACATGAGCTTGAACAAGAAGCTAACAATACACACTCCTCCACATTTACCTCTTTATCTGTTATAAGTTCATTAAACACTCAGAGCTAAAGCAGCATCTTGATGTCCATACGAACATCAAGACGGGCCGAGAGCTTTTAACACTGCCTTACAAATACTGTGTTAACTGCTGACAAGAGACTTCCTGTAATGATACATCCAGTGTGTCTCAGTGTCGAATTAACTCTCACAATAAATTCATCCCTTTTAATCTATTTTGTATTAAATTGAAAAAATGTTGGTGGGGGAGAAAATATTTATGAGTATACAGAGAATATATGTATTTGAAATCAATTTAATAAAACAATGTGCTGAAATCAAGTGAATGACTTCATTCACACCAGTTTGTTTGTTTGTTTGTTTGTTTGTTTGTTTGTTTGTTTGTTTTTTAAAAAAAACAAGGTTTGAATTATTCATGGTATTGATCTGAGGTCATATCATTTGGGTTTAGTTGAACAGAGTTTTTTTTAGCATTTTAAACCTGGGACACCACACAGCATGCAGGGATGTGATTAAGGTGGTGCATCAAGTAATATTTTAACTCAATGACATAAAGGTTCATTTCAACCGAACCAAAGTTAATGATCTTTGAAAAAGCGAAAATGAACATGAATGACTTAGGTGGTTTTGAAAGAAGTGTGAATTACATTTATTATACAAATAAGTTTGGTAAAATAGGGAGACATTAAATTCAGAAGGTGTGCATTTACATTTTTCTGTTTAATAGGCAGTATTAAACGGAAACATTCCTTTCTTTACATCATACAACTTTAATTATGAATGGCTATAAACTTCCCAGTCACATACCTTCCTAATGATTTGACCGATTGAATGGCATTATGACAAGACAGGCTGAGGCAAGTTTGCGAACTTGATAATTTCACTGACATATATGTGTATTTGTATTTGTATTTGAGATGCAGTTTATTTGAAATTACCATATTTGTTAGCTATGAAGCAACTTGATAGAGGCTTTACTAGAGGCTTATGAAAATGCAGCAGCAAAAAAAAAAGAAGAGAGTTACTGATATTTGTAAAATAAAATTCAAAATTAAATATCACATATTGTAACATTACGAATGTTGCCAACTGTAGTGTGTACTAACACAACATCAGTTTTAGGATATTCTGGTGGACATCATTCTTCTCTTTGCTTCTACTGAAGAGGAGGAGGCGGATGAATCAGTTGGGCTACAAAAATGCCTCTTCAATGTTAAAGAAAGGCTACTAATGCAGAATTTAACCAGTTCTTTTCATTATGATAATCATGTTAATCCACTGCTAGTTTGTGCAGAAAATGAATTCCTAAAAGATATTAGCAAAAGACCTATTAACAACGGAATCTCCTTTGACCTTCTGTGAACATTGATTCAAAACGTCATAACAATTTCATCTTCTTAATTTAGCCAACAGTTAATGTTGAGGGTCACATTATGCCTGACCTGAGGCAACAGAATTAAATATTTCCCATATTATAGAATGGCAATAGGCTGTTCTTTAACTAATCCCACAATTATATGGATGATTTTCAGTTCATGCTTTATTTTCCAACCTCATTATTGTATGATAAAGAATTTCTCCCTACTGGATGCCACCTTATCAGTGGTTGGGGAGTTGGAGTGTCCAAATGATTCTAGGAGCTCTGTTGTCGGGGGCTTCATGCTCCTGGTAGGGTCTCCATTGGCAAACAGGGCCTAAATGATGGGACAGACTAAGAGTAGTTCAAACACCCCTATGAAGATAAATATATCAGGGTCCATGATGTCGTCTGGCATGGCACAACCACTAACCCTCCCTGACCCAGGACATTACCAAACACTGCTACCGTAGTCTGAACATGAACTTCATCTTCATGGACGTGCCCTTATTTGTGGAAAAGGGGGTGTTTCCACGCAGACGGGATTGGGATGTGTCAATCACTCCTGTCAATCACTCCTGTCGTTATACTACGGCGAGCACTGATCTGAAACGTAACGTTTTGGGGTTTTTCTTGGACTCTGGTAACTTTTGACTGTACAGTAACTGCTTGTTTTGTAGATTTTTGGAGTTGGTGGGGCTAGGGAGGACCACTATGCATATCTGGAGACCTGAGAAAAATGTGTTTTTATTAATAGGACCTCTTTAGCATATAGGGGAAATCTGCATGAGGGAATGTCTGTTCCCTCCTTTTAAAACAGAGTTAAGACAAATTTACAAAGTCATCCAAATTGGCATAGCTTTCTGTCAGTTGCATGATGAACAGAAGCATCAGTTATTCGAGTTTGTGTAAGTAGAGGTTAGAGTTACCTATGTATGAACATTATCAGCATAAACTGCAAACAAGTAAAATGGAATGGAGCAAAACAAGGTTATAATTCAGTAAGGTAACGGCTGCATTCCTCCTGTTGTACGCTACTGCCATGGTTAGCACGTTCTTTTAAAATGTGCAATGGTTCTAATAAAAAAGCTTAAAAGAATCATTTTTCTTGTTGACCTTTACATCCTTGGCATTTTAAATTATCTACTCAGCCAGGGAAGCTTCTTTGGCTGTTATTTGTCTGACCCCAGCCACAGGTAATAGGACTGACTTTCTTTGCAGAAAGTGAAAGAAACAAACTCACTGTGTGACCATGGGATTAAATCTTATGATTTTCAATGTGATCAAAACAATTCTGATCCTGCACAATGAAAAGTTTTTTGACTGCATAAATAACTCCATGGTTGGAAAATGGGTATGCCTTTGTATGTTTGTGGATAAATGTGGCCAGCATTTGGAGAGGTTCTGCCAGGCCTGTCCTGCAGCCATATTCAGGTCTTGCTTGTTTCGGCATTCCTACACCCACAGTCCAGTGTTCAGCACACAGAATGCATTCTGATTTGGATAAATGCCAATCAAATGCATTACCATGCTTGGCTCAAACTTAGTTTTCCTTACCAGCACATTGAGAAATGTTTGGCTTCTCCACACTGCATTGGGAAACTATCCATGCACTTCCTCCCTGTAAGGTTGCAGGGTTTACACATTAAATCTTAACAATTCCAGTTCTCAAGTTCACCTCCCAATATCAGGACACATAATGTTAATAAAGCAACTTCAGGGTCAGTGTAAGGGAAATGTTGTCTTATTTTAGTACAGTTAACACATCCATGACCAGTCTCTCCACTGAGACAACCAAGTTATGACATATGCATTCCTATCTAAGAAACCCTGGGTGTAACTCCAATACAAAGCAACAAAGTAAAATTGGTATCTGTAAAAATAGTGGATTGCACATTTAATCCTAGTTTTAAAATGAAATGACTACAGTATATTGCTGATTTGTTACTGAATAATTTGTTTGACTACAGAGGGTATTCAACAATGTTTTCTGTTCAACAGAAAAAAAAGAGTTGAACTGCAGCCAATATTATCACGTTGAACATTTTGTTGCACAGCATCTTTCTGTGGAGGCAAAGCTGTTCCCCGCTGATCACAAAACACTCCAAGTTCCAACCATGCACCAAACACTAAAATAATTGTGGATATGGTACAACCATTTAGACCAATTCCATCACTTCTGTCAATGAGAGTATACAAGATGAAGTCTGATATGTGATATGTATTCTCCATGTTTGTTTGGTTTCAGTCAAGAGCGGAGAAACATATTTTAATTGAAATGTATTTGTCATGCTGAACCTAGGACAAGATAGAGATACGTAGATGTAGCAATTATCAATGAATAATAGGCCAGTTGATATACTTCAACATTTTTCAAAATATCATTATAATTTCTAGAGAGACAAGGTGTATTTGCTCACAGTACAATTAGCCTCAGATTCAGAGTCACTCAAATACAGACACACGAGTCTGAATGATTGGAGCAGGTTTCCAGGCTTAATGACTTACAGCTGATAGCACCTTAGAGGCAGATCTGAGTAAAAAGTCATAATCATGGCTCCATCACCATATTGCTTGCTATGTCAAGGGTTCAATGATGAAACAAATGATGATCTGCTGTTATACTTTGTTACACTCCAGGGGGGTCATTACAGGACTTTATTTTGATATAGCCTGGAAACTGTCACAGTGGTGTTGGGTGTTGGTGGAGACTCTCTTTGCTTTTCTGGTTAAGTCTAGCAAATGATTTATCTTGTGTTGTCTTGTGTTGATGTCCAATAAACCAACAACAACAACAACAAAAATTATCACAATAGTACCCCATACAAATATAGCATTCATACTAATATGTGTCTCATTCTACGAGTAAATTAGATCTTTTTAGTCCTGATGTAGGTGATGGTCACAAGTCATCTTAATCTCTAAAGTCCAAGTCTTTGATCAGAAGTCCAACATACCTCTCAAGTTTCTTACACGTACACAGGAGTAACAAGTGTTTTTTTGTGTAACACCTTCAAGCATTTTCTAAGACATATTCTACGCTTTGATTTTGTTTTGTGTTTTTTTTGGAAGGGTGAGGGGGTGTTGGGTGTTAATATCACTTTAATATTAAAATGGATTAGTATGTCACATAACCCGATAGGCACAAAGTTGCACACTGATATCAATGTTTTATATTTTATAATATTATCCAGGTGTATAGGCTGGGAACAAATACAGCTCACTGCTGTGATAAAGCAGACATGAAGACTATGAACTTCTACAGTCTAACAAGGAGGAGAATAGGGGAAGAAACAGCTGAGAGGCAAAAGAATAAAGGTGAGACTGAATCATCCAGTATCATTCACTCTAATGAAACAGCATGTATAGTGAGCCAGCAAACCACAACCAGCATTGCATTCAATGACATCAAGCATGGCAGGCAAACAAACGCTGACTTGCCTTTTGAAAACATCCAGCTGACGCAAATCAAATGGAATTATCCTGATGATGCTGAGCGAAACATGTGTAGCTCTGTTTCCATGCGAATGTTCATTTTCATCCTGCCAACTGACTCAGCTGTGCATAGTATTTTGGGGTACCTGATAACGTTTGATGCGGTCAATGCTGCATACTTTACTCTGATATTTGCAGACAGCATGCAGCTCGCCATTTGATTGCACCAAGACTTAAGTCATTACAGTGTGCAGTAGATGCAAAGTACAAGTAAGGAATTCAGCTCATGCAACAGCTGGAACACATAATAATGACTGATGATGGGTCTGAAATCTTTAATTCAAATTGAATCTGAAGGTACTGTCTGAGTATCTTGTGTGACACAAATCCATGTCATGACACCAACTCCATCTCTGTGTCTCACCGTAAATTAACCTTATCATTATTAACCTCTAATGCACAAATATTTAAAAATTAGTACTTTTGCTGACTGGTTGGTTTCACTCAAAACTCACCAGTTTGGGAACTCGAATCGATGCTACTTGCTCTATATTATATGCCCTGGTTGCGGTAAATGAGTTACATAACAAGTTACATTTATTAGAATAATTAGTTTTGATCCTGTGTGTTATTACTCTTGCATTAGAAGATTTTACCATTCATACATTTTTACCTGTTACCCTTTCTCCTATTTCATTACATATAGACTAGCGGGAACACATGGAAATTCCACAATAATGTCAGACTTTGTTTTCTTTTATTTTCTTCGCGATCACAAGAAAACAAACCGCTGTGTCCAACAAAGCCGTAATGGCTCCGTGTGTGTGGGATGGATGAACGCAAAGACGAAGGCCGCTTTGGCATTACAGTCCGGCTATCCGGGCACACGCCGGCTTTGTGAGTTCGGTCCTGGTGATTAAAGTATTGGGGTTCCCCACACGACAACGTGAGGTCCGTCACAATCAAAGAATATGAAGCTAAAATGGATCCGTAAGTGAGAGACATGGACAAATGTGAAGACTGGAGCTACCTCGGCTAGCGGCCGAACTTCCGGGGAGACGCCGGAAGCATGACAGAGTAATGTTTTCAAGTGAGCTTATTCAAATATACAGGTGGGGATTAATTGCAGGAAGTATGTATTTACTATGCATTGGTCCCAAGTCTGCTGGCATTCTGTTTGTCTACATTGGTCATATTTCCATATGTGTGTTCAAAGCACCATAACGGCTGACTCTACAGAAATATGGCGTTCAAGCACTGGCAGTTGTCTCCAGTTGAGAAGTTAGTGACTGTGTCGACACTGCTTCGACAAAGTGTCTCTGATTTGTTAGTGTCGTAATTCTAACTTTTTTCATGCTCCGTCGTAGCTTCAAAATCACTATTCCTGTCTATTGTAAAATAAATACTCAAATGGTGTGGGAGTGGCGACCACTGTTACTTTACCTAATCATTGTTTCAATACCACAGCCTAATAACACCCTCAAAAAATCAATCAATCAATCAACCAATCATAACCTCCGCAGCAAAGGAGAACAAGACTCAGATAAGTGATATGCAGAGTGTCGAGGACACCCTATTTCCTGTTCGGAAAAGCTTATTGCTGCAAATGAGGCTAAGTATTCAGTCAAATCTATCGTTAAGTCGAGAAAAATGCCACCAGTGTACAATAAAGAATCCACAGAGACAAATAAGCAGCCTCAGGACGTCGTTGTAAAGCTAGTTTTCAGAAACTCCACTCAAAAACATAACAAACAAAAAAAATCAAAACGGTCCGTTAATCATTATTTGGAATACAGCAACATAATTAGTCAATAGAAAAAGTGTTGCTACCGACCATTATGCAAATGTTCCTATATAATTGTTCTGGGCCAGCTTCAAATGAATAATACATGCACTATATTGCCCTTAGAAAGGCTAAAACCAATTTTCACAGAGAAGAATGATCTCATTAAAAGCATAATATACAGTGTAGCATTTAATGTTGGCATTCTGGCATCAAACAAAGATATTGAAACAACACAATAGTAAAAATGCCAATGCAATGAGATTCTGATGAACAGCTTTGCCTGAAATTCATGATTATAGTGATATCATGTTCCCACAAACAACATGCCATATTTGGTGCAGTGATTGTTATTACCCTGTGTAATTCATATTATTGGAAATTTGATGTGAGGTTTTAAAGATAGGTCCCAGCCTGTGCCATCATAATTCTGCCATGACTCAGTAAAGAAAGTATGCAAGTACAAAAGTATCAAATGGAGAACAGACTAACTTTACAGTGACTCAAATTAAGACTCTTAAATGTCAAATATCCCACTACCTTTAAAAACTAGTTGCCAACTAGTTCTTCATTGCTAAAAAGTCATTTTCTCTTGGTTCATCAATATCTATCCTTATGTTTAGAGACGTTTGGCAAAAATAAAACTAGTTGTTATCCTTCCTATCCTTCCTATTACCTTAATCCTGACCGCTAACCCTAAAATGTAGTTTGGAAGACATAATTAAGAGGACAATATCATAATACTTTCTGTAAAATATGTCATTAAGTGCATTTTCAAATAATTTCCAATTTGATGATCTCAGTTAATTAAACTGGACACCTGCAACTTTGGATTGTATTGTTATCACAGTAAATACGTGAGTCTGTCTGTGATCAACGCCAGAGACAGAATACCTCGAGTTGTGGTTTATATTCCCAAATAGATGACACTGTGAACTAACCGTGTGCTTTTCAAATGAAATACCTTGGCCTTGGTTCATGCTAGTTTTTAACCTTTTCTTGTATTTATTTTTCACACTATGAAATGGTTTTCAGAAACTAAATTGTTGTGCTGACCATTAGTATAAATCAATTGATAATAAGTGAGTAAATAAATCACTCCTTTGGCTTGGAGGCATTTGTAATGAGGACCATGGTACAATAAAACAGCAATTGGAAGGACACATATTTTTCTAAATATCCTCTGGCACTGACCCAGCTCCCTAGAAATAATCTTTGGACTATGAACATGTTTATGGAGTGGCTATAAGACAAGGCATTATCCCAATAGTTTCATTATCTACTACTCTTCCCATTTTTTTCTGATTTTAAAAAAGGAATGCCAATGTCATAGAGTCATGCTCATTACTAGTCAAGTCCTGGCTAGTCTATGACTGTGGGATGAACAGCACTCATCATAATGATGTTATATGCCATTATTCTCTTGTTAGTGTCAATGTGTTTGCTCTGGGTTGAACCTCATACTCCTGTGATATTCTCCAGTAGCAGCAGAGAGATAATGTAGAATTTAATGCCTATATGTCACAGTGATTCTGGAGCATTCTAGGATGTCGTCGCTTACAGTAGTGATATAAGGAAATACATTGTTGCAGCTCAGCCATTTGGGGGAGGTGGGAGGGTGAAGACAAATCGGTAATATATTCCACCCAGTGCATCTCTTCTGACATCAATGAGCCATGGTGTGGGTGCAAGATTGTCACCAGGCAACAACATCACATCAATAGTTTTGTTTCAAACAAATGCTAAAACATGTTAAACGACAGAAGCAATGCAGCAGAGAGAAGAATGAGTCTGAGCAGTTGACAAGTTGGGGGCAAAGATGATGACTTATTTTATACAACTACAGCATTTTGATGGCAGAGATAATCTTGCACTATAAACTACATTAATGTGACTGAGGCATAAGTACACACAATATCCTTTGTGTCTGTCCCACACTTACTGAAGCTACTGGCAAAACGGATGGCATGTGCCTGTGTACATAAGTTTTCTTCTGAATGTAAAGGAAGGAGTAGGTAGGGAAAAGGTAAGGGAATGATAAATCAAACTAAATTTAAAGTGTCTTGTCTGCTGCTACTGCTGCCACAAAAAAAGAAGAAGAAAAAAGAAAGCAGTTAGTTACAATGCCTCTAAACAAGATACATTTGGCAAGTTAAATACTTTGATAGAACAACGTCTTGAATTTGATCTACAATCAAACCCAAACATCAGGTGCAAGGCTGGGAAACCAAACATATGTAATTAACTTTCACTGCACCAATACTCAAACCCAAATTAAATCTTGTAGAGATAGTGTGGTGACAACACGACCTGCGTATTTCTAATAACTCGGGCAGATCTAAGCAGAAGACAGCAATGTGAAAGCAGAAGCATGAAAATTTAATGGCCTCATTGGCATCTGGTTCCCGTCCAGGAATAAGCCTCACGATAAAACAGCAGTAATATTTTAATGCAGACATGCTGCATTTGTAATAACGTCATGTTTTCATGGTATTTTTTGATGAGTTGACAGAAGAGTTACACATCAGCAGGGAGAAGAGATGGAGTAAAGGAAAATAAATGTTACATAATGGAAAAGGCCCTGTCCTTCAGCTAAATAACAAGGTGCTACGCTACATTACCCCCTAAACCTCAATCCTGCTGGCATCGATTCTCATGGGAACCACACACATTTGTGATACATTTATTTCAATATGGGACTTGCCAGATAAAATACCCTGCAGGATGTTGATAGGCAGTTTGAAAACAGCAACTATAGTCGCCGCAGCTTCATCACAGCCACAGATCAAATATTCTCTACACTTCCAAACAGTTTATCCACAAGGGCTTTGCCAGCTACTTCCAAATGTTTAAAAAGACTGTTAGTTTAACATCTAAGAAATGTACTTCAGAGTTAGAACTAAGTTTATTGGTTGAGTGTTGTTATAGGAATACATCTGATTGTCAAAGGATCCCTTTGCATTTACCAGCAGAGTAAAACTAACATACAGCCATGCAAACATACCATGAATCCCTGTGGATGAGCATAAGTATGTGTGTGTGTGTGTGTGTGTGTGTGTGTGTGTGTGTGTGTGTGTGTGTGCGCGTGCGTGCGTGCATGCGCGCGTGCGTGCATGTGCCTGAGGTCTATGATCGTCTTTTCTCGTTAAGGGGTTCCCTTTGGTGCATCTTTTGTTATTTAGTTTAATTGTATTTAACACATTTTGTTTGTATTTCTTCATGTGTGTCAATGAATCATAACTTGTTGTTAATGTGTGTCTTCTTCTTCTTTTCCTTTCGGCTTTTCCCTTCAGGGGTCGCCACAGCGAATCAATTGCCTCCATCTAACCCTGTCCTTTGCATCCTCCTCTCTCACACCAACTACCTTCATGTCTTCCCTCATTACATCCATAAACCTCCTCTTTGGTCTTCCTCTAGGCCTCCTGCCTGGCAGTTCAAAACTCAGCATCCTTCTACCAATATATTCACTATCTCTCCTCTGGACATGTCCAAACCATCTCAGTCTGGCCTCTCTGACTTTATCTCCAAAACCTCTAACATGTGTTGTCCCTCTGATGTACTCATTCCTGATCCTATCCTTCCTGGTCACTCCCAGAGAGAACTTCAGCATCTTCATCTCTGCTACCTCCAGCTATGTCTCCTGTCTTTTCCTCAGTGACACTGTCTCTAGACCAAACAACATCGCTGGTCTCACCACAGTTTTGTGTACCTTTCCTTTCATTTTAGCTGAAACTCTTCTATCACACATCACACCTGACACTTTCCTCCACCCGTTCCATCCTGCCTGTACACGCTCCTTCACTTCTTTTCCACACTCTCCATTGCTCTGGACTGTTGACCCTAAGTACTTAAAATCCTCCACCTTCTTGATCTCTTCTCCCTGTAACCTCACTCTTCCACTTGGGTCCCTCTCATTCACACACATGTACTCTGTCTTACTGCGGCTAACCTTCATTCCTCTCCTTTCCAGGACAAACCTCCACCTCTCTAGCTTCTCCTCCACCTGTTCCCTGCTCTCACTGCAGATCACAATGTCATCTGCAAACATCATAGTCCATGGAGATTCATGTCTAACCTCGTCTATCAGCCTGTCCATCACTATAGTGAACAAGAAGGGGCTCAGAGCTGATCCCTAATGCAGTCCCACCTCCACCTTGAACTCCTCTGTCATACCTACAGCACACCTCACCAATGTCTTACAGTCCTCATACATGTCCTGCACCGCTCTGTGCCAGGGATGCAAACATTGGAGAAGACACCATATTATGTCCCTCAGTCTGTAAAAAAAATGGAGTCCTCAAATCACATGTATTAGTATTTCTAATGTCTCCTGGAGAGGTGTTAGTAATGTCTTTGATGAAGACCAGTCATCAGGGTATCTTCATAACTGACAATTCTGTCATTCACACCTACGATCTGTGTGGAACGGCTGACCTGTGTAGATGTGTAGCAGTAACTCAGTACATCAATGACCACCAGATCCTGTCTGTGGCTGCTGTGATTGCACATAAAGGTGATCATCAAGTTAAAAGCAAAATTATGGCTTCAGCTGCCGCTTGATGCTGCAGGTGTTTATTAAACTCTAACAAAATAACCTGACACACAGCCATCTGTGGACGACAAACAGCCAAAACAACATCAGCTGTGATGTTTCTATGAAATCCCAGACACATGAGGGGAGTCTAATGTTGTGTCAATTACAAGAGGGGGGTGATCACCATGGGCGTAATCACCCATCCCACGCAGTGATAACACAAATTGAGCACTGTAGTAGGTCCATTCACCATGCAGTGGGTAATCACGCATTTTGAAAAGAATATTTATTTAAAGTTAGTACAAAGTAAAAACATTTAAAGCCATATGTCCCTCCTCTGCACTAAAAAGGGTGCCTACATTTTTTTTTTTTTAAAAGAAACTAAAAAAAACCTTTGATTTTGCCCTACTCAAAAATAACGATAAAATAGAAAGGTTTGTTTTTGTTCTCAACACTAAATTTTCTTTGTCCTCAAAGATACTATTCAAACATACTGTACAATGTAATGTAAGAATAAAACCAGGGCTTTGAAGTGGTTCATGGAACGAAAACGCAGAAACTTTTGGTATTTTGCTAGGAATGAAATAGAAACTGAAAACTTTATTTATTTTTTTTCCGGAACAGAATCGGAACAGAAAATAATTGTAACCAGTTAATACTTTTTTTTTTTGTTCTGGAAAAAAATTCTCTGACCTCATGTTTCCCTTCCTGTCATTCACTAATTGCGAGATGGAATGCAGTCTCCCAGCCTCGATTATATTCATAACAAACACTGCAGTCTGTCAGTATTAAAAAATATTTGGTTTACACATTAACTCTTTGGCTGCCAGTCCTTTTCAGTGCAGTGTGTCCCCGTACTACCAGTGCTTTGTAGCAATTCCGGTTGACATCCTCTGACGCTCCGGACGTTTATCGGTGTTTTCTTTTTCTGTTCTTGACCGATCATAAGACGCTTCATTCAGAGCTTGTTGTGTGTGCTCCCCAGTGAGCTGACAAACGCAAATTTTGTTGTATCATAAGCTGCCGCAATTTCTCAGTCCCCGTCTGATTCTCCATCCTCTGTTCTGTAACTGGATCAGTGCTGTCGTTCTGTTTACTGTAGGGACATATCTACAGTATGTAAACTAATTGCTTTAATTGCCAATTTAAAAGTCCTAAAGCTACCTACTAATTTATATTTGCAAGGAATTGCAAGTTATTAACTGGTGCAGAACTTTTTTGTTGTTGTTGTTGTAACCGGTTCAGGAAAGGAACATCAGTTCATGGGTTGAACGTAAAACCGGAAACGTCATAAATCCGTTTCTGTTAAGAATGAACCGATTGGCAAAAAATTCTGGTGCAAAGCCCTGGATAAAACATTTAGGTAACATAATGTCGGAATTCCGAGTCATCTAACTTCAAATGTGGTTAAAAATGCCAAAATGACCTTTTATTGAAGTCTATTATGAGATGCGGATTTTTGAGAAAATGTTGATAAGGGATAAATTGAACCCCAATAAATACCATGTGGCAGGATGATAAACAGTGTAGCAGAAATATAATGGGAAAAAAATTATGAACAAGACAACTACAATAATAGTAGTAGGTATAGTATATAGTAGTTATTGTGTTTACACAAATTACTATTTGATATTTCATAAAATAAAACCAGTACTTATTCGATACATGAGGGTTTAAGGAAAAAATCAACAAACTAAGGACTACAGCATACTTAATTATGAACCGATGATAAAATTTTCAGAATTTGCACTTCATAAAGAAGCATATGGAGAGAAACTCACCCTTGTCCCTGAAGACAAGTGAATTTGAACAAGCCCAGGAGAGCTGTCTTTGAACAGTACTCCTCTGTAGTGCCTTTACGACACTGTGATCAGTGTCAATGCTGATTGGGTCAAGTCAAGCTAGAGCCATGAAGCACAGCTTGTGTGACCATGTTTGTGAAGTCAGCTGCTGACCCCTTTCATTGTGTTTTGCCCTGGGAATGACAATTCAATAAAGGGATTCACTGGTTTCCACGTCCCCCAGATTAACAAAGCTCCTCATGGCAGCACTACTGACACAAGCCAAAAGTCCATGAAATCCTTTTCCTGAAGGATTCATGACAGATTTAATTTCCAAGACAGCTTGGAAGCATGTAGCCTGCATTCTGACAGCCATTAGTATTCATTTATGAAATTATAAGATTTCACAGGAACTATATACAGTACGCCCTCGTTCCTCGGGGGTAAAGCGTTGCAGGAACCACACACGATTAACGAATTCCACGATAGAATGACCAACTATTTATCTTATTATTTACGGTATTTTAAAAGTTTATGAACCCTCCCCATACTGATATTAAACCATCTTCTATCTGTATTACCTTTTCCTACACTCTTATCTACTCTTAAGAACTGAAGAAGTCTCTTGGATGAGAGACGAAACGTCTTCAAGAACTTTCTTAACGTCCAGTGGATCGACTCAACAGCTTTTGGATACTCTTTAAAGCACTTTTGTGTCTCACGTAAGTCCAAAACTCACAGAACATAGCACACTTCCTGATGTCGTCAGCCAATAGAATGGCCGTACGATATCACGTGACTGCCTACCAAAAAACCCGTGATGAGGTGAAGTCACAAGCGTTGTTGCACGAATGCGCGAGGGCGCACTGTAATGGCTTTCCCACTTTCTGTATGACCACAGACCTGCTTGACATTTAAACATCTTTTTATTATAATGCACCAGCTAAGTATGTCATTTTCCCACAGGTTCAACTACTTTTTGCTCACAAAGTGTTTGCCTAAAGTCCATACACTGGAGAGCTGCTATATTGCTCAAGCTTCTTTACACATTCTTGAGAGCAGCTTCCAAAAGAATTGTCGTTAGCCATCCGGTCCTGTGCCTTTGGCTGAGCAGATAAAATGGTGTCTTTCTGGTCTTAGGGTATAATAGTTCAAGGCCACCTCCCCGCAGGCCCTGAAGATACTGTGATTACATCTCCCTGGCCAAGAAAGAGCAAAGAGTCAGCTGCAGCACCAGGATATTCATATTTCGATATGATGAGAGCATAATGAGTCACATTGTCTTTCTCTTAGGGCAATAGTCCTCTCAATAATGCCCCACATATTCACAGTGAAATTAAAGTACCAATGCTCCACACCCCAATTTTTGTACTTTTCTTTTAATCCTCAGCTGCTTCTTTCAGTGCCTATCATCCTATATAAAGGATTTTTTCCCTCACAGGTTATTGCAGGTCTTGCTATGATTTAAACATGCAGAATGTATTTCATCCCATCTTCTGTTTGCAGGGCAAAGCTGATCTAATTCCCTTTTCTATCAATACATAATCCATGATAATGAGCTGTGCCAAATTCCTTAAATGAATATGCAAGGGCTTCTTCCTACATGCACTGTAAATAAAATGGAGGCATTGTTAATCGATGTGATAATTAATTGCCTTATGGAGATTACACAACCTGGCCCACAGCACCCATGTAGGGATTGTATGGTATATTATACTATCCCCACCTATATTTTTGAATAAGCTCACTTGAAAACCTCACGTTGTCACGCTTCTGGCATCTGCTCGGAAGTTCGGGCCGCTATCCAAGTTAGCTCAAGTCTTCACATTTGTCCATGTCTCTCACTTACGGAGCCCTTTTGGCTTCGTTAAACATAGCGGATTATATTCTTTGATTGCGATGGACCCCAAGTTGTCATGTGGGGAACCCCGATGTTTTATTCACCAGGACTGAACTCAAAGCCGGCGTCTACACGGATGGCCGGACAGTAACACCGAAGCGGCCTTCATCTTCTCTTTCGTCCATCCCACACACACGGAGCCGTTACAGCTTCATCAGACATAGCGGTTTGTTTTCTTGTGACGGTGAAGAGAAAAACAAAAACACAGTCTGATATTATTATTTTATCGTTGAATTTCAATGGGTTCTCACTAGTATGTGTTATATTTAAAAAGAAAGAAGCGAATGAAAAGATCGTGACTATCAGAACTATTTTGGAAATGTATATGAGAATTGGCCCAGAATACCATATTTCGAATAAAACAATAGACTTATATGGCAGAAATAATATTTTAGTATAAAAATGCTGTATATGTATTATATATGCACAGTTATTAATCCATCCAATTTATCTAAGGTAAACGGTTTGCTCTATGAGGGCAAAGGAACTGTTTGTACCAGGTTAAAGTCACAAGACTTTAAAAAAATGTTTGTGCACATAATATACAGCCAGTCATTAAACAACTTACTTCTTCTTCACAATATGATGTGTTTCTGACAGATATCTTTATAGTTTTTATAGTTTTATAATTTTTATGTTTTTTATATATTTATTAGCTCATTGCACTACCTGTTTATATTGTATATTTCTGTTTATCGTGTATTTTAGTGTTAATGTTGGTTAATGTTGAATTTGTATTCTTCTGCAAAGCCTCCAATCAAAGTGTTTGCATGTTGTCAAATGTATGTGGAAGTATGATTGACCATTGTCCTACCTCTGTTGTGCACTTCTAAACATCAGTTTTGGCATTGGTTGGATTATCTCAGCATTCTAACCGATCACTTTGCACGTTTGAAACGTATGACCGGCTTATGTTAATTAAGTAAATGTAAGAAACACTGTAAGGCCTGAATTTTTTTCCTGAACAAATATTGCCTGCCACAAAAAGCCCATATGATGCACGACCTATCGCACACTAAAGCAGTTAATGCATAGATATCACTGCCAGAACTACAAAGCTCTAATTATATATATATATATATATTATATATATTATATATATATATATATATATATATATATATAAATCAGACTTGGGGCGGCACGGTGGCGCAGTGGTTAGCGCTGTCGCCTCACAACACAGCGGACCTGGGTTCGAGTCCCGCTCTGTGCAGAGTTTGCATGTTCTCCCCGTGTCTGCGTGGGTTCTCTCCGGGTTCTCCGGCTTCCTCCCACCTCCAAAAGCATGCACTTCAGGTTGACCGGTCCCAAATTGCCCGTAGGAGTGAATGTGTGTGTAAGTGGTTGTATGTCTTTGTGTGTGGCTCCGCGGTGCACTGGCGTCGTGTCCGGAGTGTCCCCCGCCTCACGCCCTATGCCACTGGGATAGACTCCAGCTCCCTGTGACCCACTGCGGCGGATACAGCGGTGGTAATATGAAAATGACTGACTGAAATCAGACTTGATGATGAACCTGAGGTGAATGTTGATAATGTGTTTCTATTACATCCAGCGAAGCGGTGATGTATTGTAATTGTCGGTGTTTGTGTGTTCGTCTGTCCACCAAATATCTTCACAATCGTTGCAGATAGAAAGATGAAACAAAAAACACATTACTCGGGCGGAAAAGGGGATGAAAATGAGATGATGAACTCAAATTTAAACTTTTGTTCACTCAGGATAGAAAGATAGAAAGACGAAGGAGAAGGCCGGTAAGAAGGCCAGTAAGCAAGACCATAGATTAAAGCACCAGCTTTGATCTATGGTCTGAGATATTTTCTATCCTGAGATATTTTTGCAAATATGTTAGGAACCAAATAAGATAGAAAGTCGAAACAAAAGCTGTTATATTCAGGGAGGCAAGGGGATGAAAATTAGATCACACCCTGAAAAAATTGGCCAAGGTCACATTTTCACTTTTATGCCTTTTTATGTACACGTCTCTGAAACTTCATGACAAATAGAATGCACCAGTTACATGTTGGATCATGGGTCTTTTATTAAATTACCTATGAAAGTAGGTCAGGATAAAATTTTGACATCAGGGGTGTTGCACGATGTTGCAGTTTCTGACTGCATTGTTGTTGTTTGTGTTTTTTTCTTTTTTGTTGGGGTGGGATGAGTGTGGGGCTGTAACAGTCGTGAAGACTAATTCTGGTCATAAAGATGAAAAAGTGCTGCTCTGTTGGTCAATTAAAGAAAACCGATGTCCCCCAAGTGTGTAAATAATACCCACGAGAAAGCATGCTAAAACCTATTCTGATGTGAAGGACGAATGAAGGTGTGCATGACAGCAGTCGGATATGCTGAGAAAATTCTTCACAGCATAATACAGCATTTCCACTTGTTCTTTGAATAATAGAGCACTCCCAATAATACCCCACTTTCAACCAGACTGACAAGACTCCATTTTCAGCAAGAGATGATTAGCTGTTTTCTGTTCCGTCCTGTCCTTTGAAATTAAAGAGTCTCACTGCATAAATACCAGGACAAAACACCACAGCATCATCCACTCAGAACTGCAATTTAAAATGGATTAAGTAAACATATAATATGTAATTGGAAAAATCTGACATAAATATTGATTAAATATGACAGTAATATTTTAATGCTAGCTTGTAATTATAGCTAATAATGGAAAAAAAAGTGAATAAAATAAAAATATGTGCATGGAATTTAAAGTTAGGAAGGGGTTGATTATTTTAAATGTAACAATGGAATAGTTAAATATGATTAGATTTCCATAATATGTAGTTTTTATTAAAGACTAAGTATTTCTGGAAAAAACTAGTGATGGGATAAACATGGGAAATAAAGAAGTTTCAAGCTTGACTAAACAGTAGAAGACAGTTCTACTGTAAAGATTAGGTTCAAGCTGTCTTTTGAAAATATGAGTTTGTTGTGTTTCCAATAGCTGGAACATGATTGTAATCTTTAGGATGAGACCAGTAGCCAGTCTGGCATTATGCCACACTCTATCTGGTTATGAACTGTTTTCCGTCATGGTTCAAGCTGAACTGTACATTTGATCAATTTATTACCATTATGCTTCTGCAAAAATTTGTATCACTTGTCTCAGTCATTAAGGACACACAAAAAATCAGCCAAAATGCTACATTGTAAATTCACCGATTCACCTATTTCCTGTATACCTTTGGACTGATCTGTAGAGAATAGCAGCTGTGGCCAGTACCGCTATAATAACTTTATGACTACTTAAGACATCAACGAGATGATAACACATACTAAATATTTATGGCCTGCTTCCAACACAGTGAGTAATAAGATATGAGTGAAACTCATGTCTTAAGAGACCACAGATGCTAGTGTCGGTTAGAGGGAAAACTTTAACACTTTTGAACAGTGTTAGATGCTAAAAATAAGTCAGCGATGAAATACCACGCAATACATGTCAAAACAAGTCCTTCGGACAGACAAATGAGGTACAACTGCAGTACAATTCCATATGAAAGTTTTGAATTAGTGAGTAATTGATAGAATCATTGACTTACAAGTTTCATCAGTTTCGTCTGAGTTGTCGGGGCAGTCTGGCTCACCATCACAGAGCCAAGCCTTGGGGATACAGGTTTCCTTATCGGGACAGTGAAACTCCCCTACATCACACAAGATGGCTTCGTGGATGGCATGGAGATAGGATGGAGAAAGAGACAAAAATGCAGCATGAGGTGATGGTAGTGAACATGTGGACCATGTGTGTCACTGGACACATATAGTATGTTAGATGTACAGTTGAGGCATGACTTGAGATGGAGCTTTTTGTTTTTGTTTTGTTTCTTTACTTTTTTGGGCCATTTGCTGTAAATGGATCTGGTGAAGAGATTTTGCATAAGCAGCTGTAGAAATTATTATTAATCTTGAATCCTGTAAAGTCATTGAGGTGTCTTATTGTCCTAAAAAACTCAGAACTGAACAGGATATGAACTTATAAAACAATAATAATAAGAAACATAGTGGCGAGGGGACCAAACTGATTAACAAATGAACACAAAACAAATATAAACATAATCTAGACTAAATAAATGTTCAGGGTGCCACACTAGCTTTGAATTTTTTAAAAGCTCTTCTCCTCTAACCAAACCATGATGTCCCGTCTGCCTTGGCAAACTACTACAAAGCTGTTCAGGTAGTTTGTTCTTATCATTTCACCTCCTTGGGTGGTGTGCTCTCAAATGATAGAGGGACCGGAGAATTTCACCAAAAGCAGCCTACTAAGAAGTCATCATAACTTTTCAATATGGCAAGCATCTGTCACAGTGTTGAGATGTAGCTGTCAGGGACTCAATTCGATCATTCTACAGAAAAGCACAGGCTTCTGCTAAAGATTTGACACCACAACATGACCTGCTTCTGGTTTCTCTCAGCACTGAGCAAAAACAGCAATTTGTTTCCAAGCTTAGCCTGCAGACAATCAGACAGGCTCGAACTCTTCCTCCCACTCTTTTCCCTATCTCCACCTTTTTCCCAGTGTGTTCCTAGCCCATTAGTGGTAGGAGTGGAGCAAGTGGGAGATCAGGTCTGTGCCGTTTGAACAGTGAGAGTGATAATTCAACGCACCGTTGCTCCCTGCCCTGACACCCTCCAGCAAATTCACTACCCAGGGACAAATCTGAAAAGGTCAAACATCTCATCCATTTTGCCTCTCTTATTCCCACTGATGCAATGTATCTGAAATCTTACAATTTAAATCAAGGTCTCTTTTGAAATATTCAGAGCCCTTGCTCAGGTTTTTATGGAGGGACACGGTAAAAACATCACCATTTAAAAGAAAAAAAAAAGGAATAGTGTGGAAAGTGGTGTCTGAAGGCAGCCTACTGCAGGAGGAACTGCTTAATCATCATTATTTTGCCTCTAAAAGGGAATGGCAATGACATTAAAATTGTGCCTTGGGAAATATTCCCCAAAGCACTGTTATCTTAATCATAACACGGGCAACTTTAATGCAAAGACAAACTATTTAGCTGTAGTCAAATGTACAAAACACGTTTCTTTGAGCCATCATTGAGTAACACGGTAATGTGGTCTCCGCGAGGGTAAATCCATCATCCCAGTGACGTAAAAATAATACAGCATCTACCTTTAATAATACGATGGCCTAATGATGAGGCAATATGATCAGATAATGTTATGACTGGCCAGAGCTAACACGCCACCATACAACTAACTACACATGATCTGAAAACAAAAAGGAAATGTATTATTTATATTTTCTCAGACTTGGATAAACACCAGCTGTGTTTTAGGATGTCAGAGGCATACTCCTTCACCTTTATAGTTGAATTAATTTCCATTGAGAAGATAGGTGGTTGGTGAAAGAAGGGCTATGTCCTCAGCTGGCGATGGAAGCCATGAAAAGAACTGCCCATGGACCTCAGACCAGACCAGTTAGGTATTGATGTTTTACCTCCTTTAATGCCACTTCACCTTGAAAGTGACAGGGTCATATATTAGGTAACCAAATGTCCTTCTTCTATCAATTTATCTTTTTTTCTGCTTTTAGAAACAGCCTCTCCTTGACTTCACAGGACTTTTGCTGCAGCTGCAAGGGGAAATTGTTACATGAACACACAAACTGAAGGAGAGCAACTTCTCTGTTATTCTTTTGTTCCTCATCCTTGTAGCACAGTACTTGCATGAGATACATAAATATGTAGTATTACACAGCACTGTGTATTTTTCAGATAATTCTATGCAAACATGAAATGAGTGGCGACAGCACATATAACAAATACAAAGAAAAGCAGCTGCTATCTTCGGTAAATGTTGGCACGGAGGAAAAAACAAAAATGTCCTATTACCATAACAGTGGGGAACACTAGCTGTATTCAGTCAGGCACATTATCATGAGCCTCAATCCAGTCACCCAACAGCCACCATTGGCACAACATCGAGACTCATTAAAGTCATTGAGCCTTTGAAATGTGGCAGATTTTCAGAGAAACAAAGTGTTATTGGAGTCAGGCAGACAGGCATTGGTTTGCAAACCTGCTGATGGAAGACCAGCTCTCCATTTCGCATTTAATTTGATCAAATTTTATTTTTTTCTTGAGATGAGGTATGAATTTGAGTGTTGACAAAAATATTAAATGTGTCTGCTATACTGCAGAATGACTGCACAAAAAAATGTTCATCCTACACTTTGAAATGTAGCAGCCACTCTCCCATTTGCTCAGTCCCATTAAACTCTAAATTACACAAGAGCTTGGGTCTGTATTTATCTGTCCAAACAATATCATATTCCTGTGAGGTAAGCTGCAAACCACTAAGGCATTACAATCCTGTGAATTGCATCAGACGCATAGTTCACAATATGGTTTGGTGGATAAGTCGTAAACCAAAGGCCTATTCAAACAAACCCCACGTTGTAAAAGCTGTAGCTCAGTACACAGCTCAGACTGGTGAATTAAAAGTCAACTATGCCGCAAAGCGGAAGAAAGCACATCAGAGAGCATTCCTCAGTCAGGCCTATCTTACAGTTGCAGGTTGCAAAGGAGCTGCCTCTTAAAAAAACAAAAAAACAAAACAAAAAAACAGTTCATCCATCTACTGGTATAGTTTGGTAGAAATGAGAAAATATCTGTTGAATATAATTGGAAACCAAATGAAAATAAGCAAGGGAACAAGCATGCATCTATTAGTCATTTTAGCCATATGCCTAACAATACTTTAGTTACCAAAACAGCTCTGATTAGACAGGACTTTTAGCTATCCTATGGTGATAACTGGCACCAAGAGATCTGCATAGATCCTTCAAATCTCGTAAGATGTGAAGTGGGGCCTCTATGACTTGTACTCATTTGTCCAACACATCTCACAGATACTTAATTCAATTGGGACCTGTGGTATTTGGGGTATTTGAACTTATTTCTGCATTCCCCAACCATGCCATGGCTCTGTGGTTCAGCTCTGATCTTCACACGCCTATTGTTAAGCTTTTGGTAGTGAACAGGGGCCCCCGGGGGTACTGTGACTAGTACGTGGGCACACAGCCACATGTATAGTAATTTGTAATGGGCTATTTGTTCTGACACAAGGGCTAGACTTTGCTCTCCATGCCCATGAGTGAGAGTCAGGTGTCCATCATCACCAGTTGACTGTTTGATCATTCGTCTGTTACTTTTGGTAGATACTAAGCATTGCAACATGGGAGCACCAAGCAACACTAGCAGTTTTGGAGGTGTCTGAATCCTGCCTCTGCCCTGTAATTGTGCATGTGTGTTGTTTGACTGCTTGAGATTCTTATTCTGTTGTCCAACTGTCATGATTCGCCCTTTGTTACTCAGAGCTCTACCGCTGCCCATTTTTCTAGCTTCAGCCACATTAATTTTCATGACAAAATGTTCTCTATAACATCTGCAGATGTCTAGAACTGCTACCAACCAGTGACAGGTGTCAACTTGATGTGGTAATCATTTTTATTCATTTCAATTCTGGTGATGAATGATATGGTTGGATGATATATACATGTATAGATTTGAACACAGGTAATTTAAATTGTAAAAACATTGTAGGGACAATTACCCTACAACGATTCGGTATGCAATTAGAATTGATAAGTTTATGTAGCAAGTAATAAGAAAAGTTAAGCAGTTTCATTTCTCATTATATAATTGCACAATAAAGTTACAAGGTTAGTATGGAGAAAAGTATAACAATAAAAAGTAATAAGAGATTTTGGGATGTGAGCCACATGAATCACAATTCTAACTAGACTTCAAGAAACTTAAAACAATGTAAATAAATTCTAGTTTTCATTCAAAGTTGTTGTGCAGTTATCAGGAATTACTTAATCAAGATGAACAGAAAACGGTGTTAATTTGTAGTTATGCATGATTATGCCATTGTAGGAGTACAGAGTGCAACAAAGCAACATAATTAAAGGAATATTGGTGAAACCTGGAACAGTGAAAAACATTGTAGAAAGCACAGTGAACACATTGCAGTTGATTTTGAAACGGATAAATGTTGCAATACTCTCGACACTCCACAAAAATGTTATATTATTGTCGGCTGAGGGTTTCAATCACTTTAGTGAAGAAGGAACTTCCTCTATGTAACGACACATTGCCTGGATGCAGGAGCAGGATCAGAAAAGCACAGGTTTCAGCAAAATCTGATTAGCCCCTGAAGTCTCCCTTTTCTGTTCGACTTTGAGCAACTTGCATGACTACTATGATACCGCATTTGGTCACGAGGGCGTTAAAGCTACAACAGAAGTGATCCCGTTATTTATGACAAGTTTTCAATACAGGCAAACTGTCATTGTAATGTGACTTGATTGCAGAAAATAACAAATAGTAATTCTAATGTAAAAGGGCATTGAATCCACACAAAAACAAGCAGAGGTTTGTGGGGCCTCAATGCTCTCTAGAAATTTTACCTTATTAGTACAGTAATCACAGTTTAACAAAACCCCTGTTGGGACAAATGATCAATAAGGGTAATCTTATATGGCAGGAGGAAAATGGCAACAAATTTAAGTGAATGGACAATATTTTTTCTATGTTTCCACTCTTTTCTGTCCTCTTACCACAGTGCTTTACTATTTACATTTAAGTTTAAGCGAATTCCGGTAAAAGAAAAGATGACATTGTGACATTAGACTGCTATCACATGGTATTTCACTCTCCTCAAAGATAGAGGGATCGTATATCATAAATCTAACGTAGAGGTTACAGTCCATACCGGATATTCAGGACAAGTGTACTGGGGCACTAAAAAAAAAAAAAAATCACTTTGAGAGTTCCTCTCTTCATAGACTCATGCACACACACGCGCACACATACACATACACACACACACACACACACACACACACACACACACACACACACACACATACACACACCTCCATCCACGCACAAGCACATAGATTAGTGCCTTTAAGCCCCTCACACTGTCAGAGCAGACTTAGCATCCTGGCCAGCTGTAGGTCACATGCATTATGGATGAGTATAGGGCTATGAGCCAAACTAAGCAGGTTATTAAGTATAACAACAGTATAATGCAGTCTCTACCTTAATCTTCATCTCCTTAATCTGCCAAAAGATGCAATGTACTGTGATGCATCTCAATGACATCTTACTCCTACCTAATGAATCTTTACTACAAGCATATCTCTGGAAGTGACATATGCCATGTGGTATTTGGACTTAAATGCTATCCACGTCAAGTCTGATCAGGATGTGATGACTAGAGAGAGAACCGTGACTTTGCTCACTGCTGAACGATTTCAGATCGTCACAGCACTGCAGGATGCAAACACCCAGTTTAAAGTGTAGTTCTACAGTTTCCTGCTGCTTCTTCAAATTCAGCAAGACAACTCAGGACAGAATTAAAGCAGAGGGGAAATAAAGATGTGCTAAAACGATAATTGTTTTCCTGACTCTGAGGTATAACTAGGGCTGGGAAATGCCAGCTAGTACCTGAAGTTATCCCCATGGTAGTGCCTAGCAGCTTTGAATTCTTCCAAGCAGGAAGACTTTGGAGTCTTCATTAGATGTTGTTTGACCTCAAACACAGAGTGAGGTCACTTGTACTTTCTCAACAACAGCAGGGGTATTGCAACATATTATTAAACTGCATTGCCTGGTTTAGATGTTGGAAAATTGCCCCCCTGCCCATTTCAGCTTTTGGCAATGAATAATTAATAGGACTGATCCTAAGTTAAGTATGCTATTTACTGCCCTTTCATTTCACATGCAAAACCTTTAAAGATATCCTAGGGTGCTTTTAAATCAAGGTCGCACACAGTAGATCTGATTAAGGGGTCAGGTAATCCTGCAGCTCTTAAGTAAATTAATTGTCAGAATTACTTTACAGTAGAGACACACATGACAAGTATATTTTATGTACTGGACTGGTAAATACAGAGTGCAAAGAGCACATGAGAATAGGGTGGATGAATAGGATAATAGAATGGAAAGCCCAATTGCCTGAAGTACAAATTTCTTATTTCATCCTTATTTCACCTTTTCTCGCTATTATGATGAAAATAAATTTAAAAACTTGACTTATAGAACTTCAAATCAAAAGTAGCTGCTCAACAAACATATACATATACACCTTAAATATGTGATCAAACCAAATGTCATCTTGACAGGAACATTCACACTGCAAACATATGTTTAAATTGTGACATTTCTGTGAAGACTGTCCTTGTGATTCCTTTTCCACACTGCTCAAAAACACCTTGTTTTCTCCTGCTGACTGCTTCTCAGCCTGTTCTTCTAAAAAAAACAGAATGTAACTAACTGTCAGTGACACCATTTTCATTTGCTTCTTGTTTAAGTGTGACACCATGAGATTAGACTGAACAAACTAAAATGACAAATATCACAAAATATGTCTAATGTCAATATTTGCATTCATTCCTTGGTTGCACAATTGTCAGACTATACATGCAGAGTATCTCATCGGAGTATTTTTGAAGGTTAAATGCATGACTTTGAACCAATTTTTTTTTGCTAATTGGTTCGTTCCGAACAGAAACAGCATTATAACGTTTCCGGTTTTACGTTCCACCTATGCACTGATGTTACTGAACCAGTTAGAACAAAATAAATATAGTTCCCCAACCGGTTAGTAACATTCCTTGTAAATATAAATAAGTAGGTAGCTTCCGGAATTTGAAATTGGCAATTAAGGCTATTAGTTGACATACTGTAGTTATGTCCCTACAGTAAACAGAACAACAGCACTGATCCAGTTAAGGAACAGAGGATGGAGAATCAAAGGGAGGTGGAGAAGTTACGGCAGCTTATAATGCAACAAAGTTTGCATATTAACCGATTGCAATTCTTTTCTGTTCCAATTATGTTCTGGAACATTAAAAAAATAAAAATATTTTGTTTTTGTTCCCGGCAAAATACCAAAAGTTTCTGGTTTTCGTTTTCGTTCCATGAACCGGTTCAAAGGTGACATAGATAGACTATGCAGAATATCTGATGATGTTAGTGAGCGTGAGTGAAGTTTGTGAGCATTAGCCTTGTTAACTGGATTACCAATGAAACAAGCCTGTATGCACCCAGTATGACAAAGAGTCATTCATTCATGCGTTCATTTGTGCATTTATTCATTCATGCATGCATTCATTCATTCAACTTCTTGAAGACATGTCAGGCGAGAAATGGGGTACAGCCTGGACAAATTGCCAGCTCATCACAAGCATCGCAACTGAATTTGTGCACCTCAGTTAAAATAAAATACATTATACTTGGTACTGATTAGAACAAAGAACCAATACTTGGGAAAAAAAGGACATATTCAACATTTTTTAGTACTGTGCTGGTGTCTGATTTGAGTGCAGAATGTGAATTTCATTTGCATGACAATGTGTCATTATACTGCCAATAATAGAAAAGTACACCTCCCCAAGCCAACTTTTGCCTGGCCCCTTTTCTGTGCTCCATTCAAGGTCACCTAATCACACTGTTCCCTCAAAGACCTCTATCTTAACCAGCAGCAGTCGGAGGGATTTATGCCCCACTCCATGTCATGATTACCAATCAGGTGGAGTAATAGCTGCTTAAGCAGACAGGGCTTTTGTCATCCGAGGGGTAAAGTGTCAGTCAAGGCTTCCTCTGAGTTCGTCAAATCTAAGCTGATACCCTTTGAGGCATGTCAGGGCTTTGGGTGCAGCGCTTACATTGAACACTCCGGAAAAAAGGAGGATTAAAATCACCACATGAGCAATGCCGTGTTTCTTAATCCAGGTGTATATTATTAATTCTTTGTTTGTCCACACGATGCCTACCAACTTCTCTGTCTTCTTCCCTCTCCTTTTCTCTTTCCCGTCTGGTCACAGACCAAACCAATCATCTTCAAATACACAGATCTAGATATTCTTAATCTAACATTTCTGTTTGATTAAGGATGCATAGGTTGCATACAAACTGGTTTTCATAATGCAATAAACAAAAACTTCTGAAATGAATAACCAATCGTTATAACATTGACTTGTTTCCTCTAACAAATAATAATGAAATAAACAACAATTATCATAAAACATTTCCTTACAACCATGATAAATCCAATACCAATGAAATTAAGAAACATTTATATCACATTTGTCCAATTATTTCTTGTATGCAAACTATGACAAACTATTACTGGTGCTATGAAATTCTAAATCATGCAAATAACTGAAAAAACTCAACATATCATTAATTATAACAGTTCCACATTCTTCAGGATGTACATCAATAAACATAAATTCACACATATGATTTAATATTTGCACAACATTCCTTTTTCCACCATAACAACATTTATAAACTTCACGA
The DNA here is from genome assembly GCF_040054535.1 of Antennarius striatus. Classification (NCBI taxonomy): domain Eukaryota; kingdom Metazoa; phylum Chordata; class Actinopteri; order Lophiiformes; family Antennariidae; genus Antennarius; species Antennarius striatus. Next base: position 7,623,261 of record NC_090787.1, read on the forward strand.
CTTTTTCTTATAACCCAATTAATATTTATTGTCCTCTTTCTCTTAACCTAATTAATGCTTCTCTTTACCTTACTTCACCTGACCATATTGTGATGTTACCTGTAACAGATCTAACAACATTCGACTCCTATTATCCACTATTGCAAGTTATTACTCTGTATTACACACTATCACTCACTCACAGTTACACACTATTACAAAACCACGAACTCCACATACCCCTTGGCCCAACTGCACCACCGCACAAGCCAAGTGAGCTATCCATTATCTAAAACACTCCACATCTACATTGAATATTACTTAAAAAATATGATCTGACTTAAAAATTGAAAACAAGAATATTTTTATACCTTGGAAAATGCATTTCAACAGTTTCCATAATGCAATTCAAGTTTATTATGCAAGGAAGAACAGATATTACATTAGAGGCACCGTAGGGCTAGGTTTAAAAATAAGATTAAATAATAGAAAAGGAAAAGATTTTACATCCTCCCCTAATCACCCATTGGAGATGGATTTAAGTATTTACATACTCAAGAAACTTTTAAAAAGTGTCAACTAAGAAGCTAAAACGTATTGAAAAATTGTTAAATGACATAGATTGAGAACTTTGCTTGACTTATCACTGTATTTTCCCTATTTGTAAAGAAATTCCGGAAGTGTAGACCTTAATATTTTTTATTGGTAACACTTAATCTGCAAAATTATTCAAAAACTAAAACATAAAAAGAACATGTATTTTTCAGACTATCCAAAATGTAATTCTTATAATGGGCCAGAATCATCAAACAGAGGCTAGCTTTAACTGTCTACAGTGCAGCAACCTGCTTTGCAATGCTAATGTGACATTTCTGTCTCATTGCCCACCATCAGACCACAGAAACATGTGATAAGGAAGGGCTTGTCCTTTATTTAAGGATTTTTTTTTTTTTTTTTGCTCTACTCTTTGGTGAATTCTGCAAAGTTGCACAGCTGGCAGTCAGCATATGCACACCTGATTAGCTTTGTTCCATTACAAATAGAGGATGCTGTCTGTTTTAATGTGCCTTGCAACACAGACCACCTTTATTTGCAATGACGCCGGTGTCTGTTTTAACTCTCATCTGAACAAAGAACTGAAGAAATGGCTGTCACCAACAGCTGTATTGTTCTTTTCTTTATTTTACTAGAACAAATATAACCCGTAATAAGATTAATAATAGTGTCCTATTGCCACATAGTGTCTTTGTGGAATGAGTTAGACACCTTTTAGTATTTACAGCGGTGTCACATCTGCATATCTGGAATAACACAGACTGTCTATTTCATCAGTCTCATTAGTGGCAATGATTATTATCATAGTGGGCCTGTTCAGATGTAACCAAGTATCACTTCATTGCTGCAGGTGTACACATAATACCCCTGTGATACTTTTTGCATCATCAGCAAAAGGTATTGATTTGGAAAAATTACAACCTCTCTCTCTATTGAGGCCTGTGTGCCAAAAGAGCTTTACCTAGAAGGTGTTTGTGAAGATGTGTTGTGTATTACAGAGTGTTAATTTAGCCTGTCTGACCCTCTAGCATTCACACAACAAGTACACTGAGTGCATCGCACATCACTTTCCTTGCACATTTTAATGAAACACAAAAGAAGTGGAAAGGCGTGAGCAAATATTCTTCAAAAAGTGTGCCACAAAACAGGATTTTATACCAGTGAAGATATATTTTCCTTGATCCATATACCAATACAATGTCAATTACTTATTAACATGCATGTGGGTACTCTTTGAGTTTAGTATCCAACACAAGTCCAAAAGGTAATGACAGTTAGGAAATGGAAAGCAACACACTTGTTAAACAAAAATGAGAACAAATTGCCTTCCACATATTGGCCTGCAGAAAGAATTCTCAGATTCCATCAACACTTGAAACCTTGGGGACAGGAAGAACAGTTATGATGTGATATGCATCACTGGCTTATATACTGTACAAACCCCTTGTAGAACCCTGGATGAACCCATAATGTAAAATTGAATCCAGGGTATTTTGGTTAGCATCATGGAGCATAATGTCATGGCAGTTCTGCACAACCTATATGTCATGTAGATCCCTTGTCAAGATATATTTTTGTTGCAATTGTCAAAAACAGAAATATTAAATGAAGGTACACATGGACATTCTTAATCAATGAGGTAAAAGCCCAGGATGAGCAGTTTCTTATTCCCTAACAGGACACCAATGAGAACACCAGAATGAGAATAGCGTGGATTTTGTGAAAACACAAAAAGCTCTTTGCGCATGCGGAAGTAGCAAAAAGGAATATAAAAGAATAAACATGAGAGTATGAATGATTAAATATCAGAATGAAAAAATGAAATGAAAAAAGAACAGGGAAAACATGAACAAATCCCTTTTTCATCTGAATTGAAAAACCAATCTAGGAGCCACATTTAGATGTTGCTATTCATCTCCTTAAATAATCTTGTAAGGTAATAGCATGTTTCTGGCATGGTGAAATGAAACAAAAAAGTACCATGTACAACATAGGAATGAAGGTGAGACATGTCCAGGACAAAAACAGCATAGTCTCTCAGTCTAAAGATCCTTTTGGATGACTACACGAAACAAATTAATTCTTCTGTGATCCCTTTGAAAACATAAACCTTGGGGAGCAGTTCTTTCTTTTCATTCAGGATCCTTTTTTGTTCAGAAATGTCACAACAATTTCAAAGCAAGGTTAATGGACCTGCAGGTGGGCAAATACTGGACCTCTTAAAAATGGTACTTATTGATCTGTAAGCAAATGTGGCATTGAGACAGCATTGTGAAGTTTTTTTTTGCCTTGTCGCCATATGTCTATAGACGACACCAGTGAACAGTTACACAAAAGTGGAAGTCTTGCCTTGACGATGTTTAACTCCACATTCAGCAGGGAATCAGTATGCATAACACAGTGTTTCTAAAACGCTGTGTTCATAATCTCTAACCTCACTCCTCCCAGGGTTTAAAATACTAACAGGACAAACTAAAAGCAAATAACTCTCTATGTAATAACCAAAATTTTTAATATTGATTGGAAATGTTTGCTTGCAAAATTGTAGATGAAGAGTTTCTGTCATTTATTGAGTGGTTTCATAAAAATATGAACAACCTTTCATAAGCCAGGCTAAAAGAACAAACCTTCTTGAGATCCTCTTAAAAATATATTTTCAATTGACTTTTTCATTGAGTAACACTGCTGCTCTGCAGATTTTTCCAAAATTCTGTATCTCTAAAGAGCCTTTGATTATTTATCTACTGTATGTCCTTTGGTCAAAAGTCACATGGAAGGTATTACTTAACACACTTCTCACTGTTTCCTTTGATGATTCAATAAAACAGGCCATTCAGATCAGGTGTCAAACTTCTGTTAATGTAAACAGATTTAAGTCTTTGGTTTATTATATGGCACGTCTTCTCCCATGTTATGGGAGAAGACAGCAGAAAGTACAAGTAACTTCCAAAACATTTGTTTCACACCCTAAAATTGTCTGTGACCAGCACCACCAACACTTTCATTTTAAGATCCCACTTATTTAAAAGGTATCACACTAGAACTAATGTGAAAATTAATGAAACAATCAAATGCAGGAAGACAAATTAGTTCAAATCCTTTGTCTCTTTCGAGATGAGTTCAAAATGAGCTTTCAGAAAAATCAAACCTTCGCTGGAGCTGCTTAAGGGCAGGATAAAACTATGAAACACATCGCAATCACCAATGCAGCATTCATCTTCACTGAATGTAACTGAATGAAAAAGACTGTCCTTATTGAACGGAGCTAAAGACAGTTATGACCAAAATCATTGACAAAGTCAATCAGATCGACCTCTCTGGGGCATGAAAGTGAGTCAACAGAGGGAGGATCGGATCTGCTTTATTGCCTGATTAAAATCAATTTGGTGTGCCGGTTGCTGAAGATGGAGGGATGGGATGTGCAATAGAATATTGTTAAGCAAAGCCAGCTGTGACAGCTCCCTGACTCTATGATTCATGGAATGTGGCAAAAAACACTGAAAGGTCACAAAATGCCTCCTGTCATGCAAAGCAGACAGATATGATTAAAGGATTATGAGACACCTATTTTGATGAAGCATGGTATGATCACTACCATGAAAGTAATAACCCCTTGTGTTATACAATGAATGCAAAATCAAATTCACTGAATCCAATGTCATGTTTTGGATTAGTCTCCAACAGCACTGTAACACAGTAATATGCAATGAGCTTTCTAGGGTGTCTCCATTCTTTGCTGTAATTAATTAAAAAAAAACATATTTCAAACTGGGCGGCACTGTGGCGCAGTGGGTAGCGCATTTGCATGTTCTCCCCGTTTCTGTGTGGGTTCCCTCCGGGTTCCCCGGCTTCCTCCCACCTCCAAAAACATGCGCTTGAGGTTAATTGGCCGATCCCAAATTGACCATAGGAAGGAGGAATGTGTCTGTGTGTAGCTCCGCAGTGCACTGACGTCGCGCCCGGAGTTTGCCCCGCTTCACGCCCTGAGACAAGCTGGGATAGGCTCCAGCTCCCCGCGACCAAGCTGATGAAGCAGGTTGAGAAAATGAATGAATATTTCAAACTGATTTGAGTAGACAGAAAAATGTTGTGATTTTTTTTTATTATTTATAAATAACAAAAAAATCAGTGCAGCATATCCTGCTCCTCTTTACTAGAGGTTGATGTCTGACTGTTGTGTAACCCCCTTAACTATTAGTTAATGACCTTTATACAGCTAATTAACAAGGTTGTCAGCAACTTCTGTATTTATGTGCAATGTGTACACCAGTATGTATGCTCTCTTTAAATAAAACATGAGGAAATCTGATTAGTAGAAAAAGCGGTAGAACATCTTATGTGACCTTTCAGGGAGGGCTGTTAAACATTAACATTAGCTCAGCAGCAGCAAAGACCCACACTCCAGAGGACACAACTACCTCATTTTCCTTTATTAGACCAAACAAAAACAACCTGCTCAGTGTATGCTTTCACTCGCGAGCAGCGTGAGGAAACAAGAGATGAGTGTCACTGAGCAGATCTGAAGACAGCCTCTGTTTGTCTCTGTAATGAATGCAAACAAAAATAAATCAGACCAATCACATCAGTTCATCAGGTTAATTTAACTCTTGGTGATTAGAAATTAGCATTCCCCCAGAATGGGATTATTTTACGTGCACCACATCCTCCAACTGTGTCTGAGGAGAAACCGTGGGGTGTTTTCACACACTGGCAATAAGTTGTCATGGCAACATAGACACAGATTTGTGAAAGCAGCAGTCTGTAAAATCGGACGTGCTACGACCAAAGGAAAGGGATAATTTATCAACAGTAGGATTTAAGATATAGCTGAGAAGGCTGGAAGGGACGTGACCAGAAACCCTGAAGGAACAGCGGATCAATTTTAAAAACACTTTCATCACACACACATTCACACATCCATGAACACACACACACACGTGTATGTGTTCACTCATACACACGCACACACACACACACACACACACACACACACACACACACACACACACACACACACACACACACACACACACACACACACACACACATACACACACGCACACACGTGTCTTTTAATTACAAAAACTGATGCCAGGATAAGGTTTCAGTTACTATATTCAACATCACTGCATAGATTAGTAGAGACAGTTTTTACTGTCACGATACAGCAGCATCAAATTAACAGAACAGAAAGTTTGTTCTCGATAAAATATGCGTCAGATACAAATTAATCCGCTCTATCTGGAGGCTCCCCACTGCTCTTCCTCATCTTCACCGCTATGTTAAAGGCTCTGCTCCATTTATAAAACTAAACCGAGTTTATAATCTGAATAAATTCAGATAACCAAAGCTTAACATAATTTTATATAGTATATACAACAGTTGGCCAACAATAACGGTTGCATCAGCAACTTTAAGCTAAAAGAAACAACACAATATTTTAAAAAAAAAAAAAAAGTTGAATGCATTTAATTTTATCTATATGTCAAGATATAATAAATAATACATCATTTCAAAGTAAGGAAATACATTTTTTCCTTTTTTTAAGTTACCTGCATCCTCTCATTTTTTGCATGTTCCAATGTACTCCATTTCACATAATTCTTTTTAGAACATCATTGTTCTGTATGACTTCACCACGTTTCAAAAAAGATTTAGAAATCTCTTTTTTAGTCCAAATTCTTTTTTTAACAACAGTGGCTGTGAGTGAGTTTAAAATATAGCACGTCTAAAAACAAAATTTTGTTTGCCAGTCTTTGTCATGCACGAGTCATCGCTATCAGCAAGATGCCAGAGCAGTGTGACAAACAGTGCAAACAGAAAATTCTGTTGTTGGAATGAAAACAATTGCAGCCAAATATTTCAAGCAGAAAACACACAGACCCTGAACATATGACAGAACCAATATTTAGAAGCCACTATCCTTCACTATTCATGACTGACTGTGAAAAAATAAAAATGTCTATAGGAAAGAATTTTTTGTGATCATGTGCTTAATTAAGAGGTTAATGCAGGGAGCTAATAGCTGCAGACAGGAGTTATTCAGCTAACTTGCTTCCTTTCTACAGTGTGAATATTTGCTCATTATTTTTGAAGGCAAGTTATTCACAATCTGTTGATTCTCTCTGGGCCACGTGAAAGTCCAGTGTATCTCTTGCATTTTTAATAGCATTAATTAGGAATATAACAGTCACATGGTGTTGGCTTAGTCTCATTCTTGAGCCTATTTTGATAGTAAAAGTAGGCTGGCTATGTAAGCAAATGTTAAAGCAATTAGCAGGGTTTATTATGGTTACTCCTGGCGTTAAATTAGACAATCTAATGTGTCAACTTGAGAACATTTCCAGCAGCATTGCCATGACTTTATGCCTGTGCTCCTTGAGATATTGTTAAAGACTGTCCAACCTCATCTTGGTTGCCGTTGAAGAAATTACACCGTGTCTGATTTGTAAAGGAGCTGATGGCATTTCGGATTTGCAATACAAATGGTAGCAGTCCCTGCTATTGAAAAGATTAGAAAGGTTTTCAAGATTTCAGATATGAAGGATAAAGATGGGTTTGGTCTTTATAAGGGCCAACATAAACACACCAACTGAGGTAACCGTACTTGAGTCGTAGGAGGGAGAGATTTCCTATGGTGAATATAAAATATAGTGGATACTATTAAACTGCACAACATATTAAAGTAGAAAATAATTGACTAAACACTGTTTTTTTGCATGGTTCAATCAGCCTATAAGGCTTTTAGTTTTTCCAGAAGCTCAGTTCTTCCAGAACTCAGTTCATGGGCGCCCTTTGGGAGCCCAGCAAATATTATTATAAGGTTAATGTAATGCTACTTAGATTAGCCGCTGACAGAGAAAAGCAGAAGTCAAGAACAGGAACAGGTGGGAGTCACATGGCGCCCCAGGGTAATGCAGTTTATGTAGAACCAGATATGTAGAAGGCAGAAAGCGCACTAGCCCCCTGTGAGAAGTTTTAGAGAACTCAAAAGACTAAAAGTGAGCAAGAATTACATGGCTGAAGCTTTGTGAACTAGGGTGGTCCCTGGGCCAGAGAAACCAGGATCGGGGGAGGTGTAGTCATTTTGGGATATACTGAAAATGAGAAAACGTTTTTTGTTTTGTTTTTTATAATTTTCTGTAAATATATGCAAGTATACTGTAACTGTTTTGTTTTTGGGTTTAGTTTGTTTATTGAGTGTAGTTAGTTTTCCTTTATTTTGAAAGGTAATTTTTGCACATCCTGCCTCTTCCATCTTTTGTGATGTCACTGTTTGAAGTCCATCACTTCGTTTCCTCCCTAAATGGTTTTTACTCAGTGGCTGTGTCTCAAATCAGAGGCCACATCCTTGGACGGCAGTATTCTATCAAATGCATCACGGCAGTACGGCAAGGCCTGACCTACAAAACAAGTGTGACCTTCGTTACCTGGGATGCACAGAATAGAGCTGAGTGGCCCACACTGACCAAAGATGCACTGAACAGCAGTGATGTTTACATTTTGCCACGATTTCTTTTTCACGGTTGCTTTCCAAATGTGCTGGATAGCTAGTAGTGGTTTTGTGAGGTTTGAATAAAACTGGCATGTTGCTTTTCCTTCAAGACACTCTGACAGCATAGTTCAATCACAGTGGACTGCTCGAATGATTCAGGAAGTGGTCATTCACAACTGAAAATTGAAGTAGCTCAAAGTGAATTTAAGAAAAGAAAATAGGCATGTTACGGTGTGAGAGGAAATGCTTTTAAAAAATTGAGGATTGCAGTTGAATACTAAATGATTCAGTGAAATAAAATGCTACTTAGTGTCCCAAGGCATCATTGTGTCAACACCTGAACACATATATTTAATAAAATGCGTGAGAGTATTGCTTTGATAAAGACCCAATTAACAAGTACGTGTAAAAACCATGTTAGAGCTTGTTTGCTGACAGGTAGAGAGTCATCTCACTTAAACACTGTGTAGGAGAAAAAAAAACAAAAAAAATCCCCTCACGCCAAGAGCAACACAGCCATGACTCCATTGCACCGAACATCTACAGTATTTGCCTGCAGAGGAAACAGGTGCGGTGCCACCAGACTAAACATATGACTTCATTTAATGAGTACCTTTGGTTTTTACCACTAGACTTTCCATTTCATGAATAAATACAGCTGTGAAGTGTTTGCAGTATGTTGGTGAAATTACAGAGAAACTCTTATCCACAACTGAAATAAATGAGAATACCATAAATATAGAAAGGTCCACTGCATTTGAGTTTGTTTAAGAGCAATATGGTGGTATAGTGGGTCACAGTAAGGCCTCACAGGAAGATGTGCCTGGCTTCAAATACAATTGAGGAGTTTTCTTTATGGAGTGCACATGGTCTCCATATATCCATTCTGCTTTCCTCCCAACACCAAAATCAGGCAGTATAGTTAAATAGACGACACTGAATTGCCATAGAGTGTGAAAATGAGTGTTACGTGTTTTTCTCTGTGTTGGTTGTTTTACCTTTCACCCCAGGGTCAGCTGGAACAAGCTCCAGTAGAACCGAGACTCAGGTTAAATGATTATATAGGATGGATAGTTTGATGGATGGATGGATGGATGGATGGATGGATGGATGGATGGATGGATGGGTGATGGAAGTACACCCACCCAAAAGAAATGACACTAAGACTCCAGAGTTTGTGAGTAAAAGACAATACCGTACATTTTCATAGCCATGAAGCCATCATGTGTAGAAGGACAAGTGCGGATGAAAGTGTAGAAAGCGGCAATAAGGCAAGCAAATCGGAAGTGTGTGAAGTATGGAAAACAATGTAAATCATACTCATTGCAGATTTGTGTAAGTGTAAAAAGTGTAAAAATGTTATATATTATCTTATTTTAAAAAAAACTGAAATTCAGTACATTAAGTGTTTCTCTGTTGTACATTTGATAACCTCGCAAGGTAGATTGTGTTGAGCTCTAGAGCTACAAAAGCAAACAAAGCATGATTGACAATTTATTGTGGTTTTGTCTCTTTTTTTTTACTTCAGGTGATTATGTAACAGATTTAAAAGTGGGACAAATTACAAGAATACAAATGTTTAGCATTGATGCTGAAAATTGTTGTAAGACAGGACAGAAGTATTTTCTACACATGAGAAGATGATAAACTTCAACACTGTTGGACAGAGAAGGCATTGCATTAAAAAAAAAAAAGCAGAACTGCCCTGTTGGATAATCCTAAAGTAGATTAGAAATGATAACGTGTCCATTGTGCCAGAACATATTACAAAGTGCCCTCCAGGGTGCCTTTCTGGTGGGGGCCATATAATTTGTTCCATACAAGGTGCTCTACAGACTAGAAAATTAGTACTTCTCAATGGTGAAATAGTTCATAGTGACTACATTTTTATTACACCGATTTAGTAGTTATTGTTCAAATTAGAGTCACATATTTAAAGATGGATCCCTTACCTGGTATGGAACTCTTTCTCTATCTTTGGATTATGAATGTTGAAATCTTCGCTCCTCACTACTTTTTTTTTAACTTTCATTAGCCAGCAAGGTTCCATTGAGATACAAGACCTCACATATAGCAGATGGCATTTGTTTTACTCATGCCACTTAGATAGCTCACTACTGCACCTGTGACATCTGGTTAGACTGATCCAACACAGTTGGTGCTATTTAAGTAAATTATTTGTTAAAGTTAAATACAGGTTGACAAAATTCAAATCATAATTAGCAATTAGGCAAAAGTATTGAGGTGGATGGACACAACATGAGAGGAATTCATCATGGAGTGGAGAGCTAGTCTGGGCCTCAGCAATATCAGTTTAGGGCATTCTTGGACTTAAGTTTTGCAAAACAAATGCATCACATAGTATCTTGATTTTTTGTTTGTCCAAAGCAAATGAAAATATAATCCACAATGCCCATGGAGTATCTTGTTCTTGCTTTTATGACACAAACACACACACACACACACACACACACACACACACACACACACACACACACACACACACACACACACACACACACACACACACACACACACACACACACACACACACACACACACACACACACACACACACACACACAACGGGCCTGTAAACATGCAGATATACTGTATATAGTGAGTGATAGAGCAGTGGGGAGCTTCTTCTTGATGCGCCCCAATAAGCAACAGTGCCTTTCTCAAGGACACCTCGGCAGTGCTCAAAAGGTGAACTGGGACCTCACCGTTACCAGTTCACACTGAGTTTTTAAGTCCCAGTGGGCCTTGAACCAGCCAACCTCCAGTCCCCAGTCCGACCCAGTGGACAGAGCTACTGCTACTCTAATGCAGCCGTTTAGGTCATCAGAAATTATATCAGTGGAACACTTGGTAATTTATTCATTCATCTTCTTGAAGATTAGACAACCGTAATTTTCTTTTCTTCAACTACTTAATTGCTTTGCAAGTCACGAGTCTGCTTTAGCCTGTTCCAGCTGGCTATGGGCAAAAGGCAGGGTACACCCTGCATAAGACACCAGTTCATCACGGGACCACACAACTGCACCACCGTCCTGTCTGTAAGGCGTGGTGATCTCGATTCAAATCCATTAAAGTGAATCTTCAGTTCAAAATGGACGTCATTACTTAGTTTGGTGCCAGTGAAGCAAAGAAAATTTTTTTCTGTTTAGACATGATGAATGCTGCTTCATGGGTTGTACATAAAATGAAAAAGAAAGTGTGGGGTTTTTTTTGTTTCTTATCCTTTGTTTGTTGTTTCAATGCAATATTTAAAATGCATTTTTAAACTCGTTTGAAATAGTTTAAAAATATGCAATATGAGTCATTAATAAATATCCCAGCTTTTTTATAAGTAAAAAAAAAAATCTACTTGACAAAGAATTTATATACAAAAAGGAACTGTTTTACTGCCATCAGTGTGAAACTGATGACATTGGCAGACCAGAAAATCATTTGTGCCTTACATTCTTTACATGCCGCAATGCAGAACATACAGTATGCAGTGACAATAAGCACTTGCAAACATAGCATTAACTTGGGTTAATAGCCATAGTGGGAATAGCAGTAATTTAGTGTTTATATTACATACAGAGCCCCTAATAAATAATGCAGTACCAGTACTTATGTGCCTGGGCATCCTGTCATGTAACACACTTAACACGGTAAACAAACAATGTTGATTAATGATATATACATTTAAAATTAATGTACTGAATTTCAGATAAATTTTTGGCCCAAAATTTTAATGCAAAAAGGGTTTTACTTACAGAAGAATTTACCACCTTTCAGGTCTGTTAATATTTATGTGAAATCAAACACACATTATCTTTGCATAAAAACACACATTATCTTTGCATAAAATTTTATGAGTCAAGCATTTGCAATAGCATTTAAAAATGTAGGTGCATGTATCAGAATGTGCAAAGACAAAGAGAAAATGGAGACAAAAATTGCTTAATACCAACATGATGTCCTTCCTAATTAGTCAAACAGAACAGCTTCGTCGGGACCATTAATTTCAAATAATGATGTATTATCTAATACGATGCAATTTGCAAGTTGGCAATAATAAATATTGAAGTTACACTGTCAAAAGAAAAAATAGCAATTAAACTTTTACATGTTACTCTTATTAAACTTGAAAAATGGTTTAGGCATAAAAATGAATGCTGGGCTAAGACAAAGATAACGCTTTGTATTAAAAAAAATAGTTTGTTGGTTGTGCTGCACTAATAGATTAAACATGTGGACACACACTAGACTTTAACAATGGTTTCCCACATCACATTCTTGTGTTTGAAACATCACACCACCATAGCAGCTACACTTCTGGGGTGAACTTCAACATTGTGCTGAGGGGTAAAGGGCCACTGACCGCCACATTCTATTTGATGTGTAGGGAGTGAGAACAGGCCACTAATACATGATCGGATTTGACACCCATGACCGCAAGCAGAAACATGCCGCAGTAATTTCACACCAAAGCGTGGCTAGTGTTATGGCACTGTCATTTTGGTGAGAAGAGAGGAGATTTCCAGTTGAGCAAAACCTTCCTTACTATGGATTTAGTCGGTGTTTTCTTTTACCTAGTTTCACTCACCTTGCATGATGAATGCTCTTTCAGAGATAACAGAGAAACATGGCTTGTTGTTATTGATGTTCTCAATTAATAACTCCATACACCACCAACGATTCACAGTTTCAACATTCAGCTCTCTGCAGCAACCAGACAAACAGCAATCACATTTTGAGAGCTACCTAAAACACTCACGAGAAAAAAATAATCATTGAACGTTATACATACTGGCAATTGTAGAGAAATCAAATGCAACTGATGCTCTGACACATTTCTCTACCGTTATTTCTTTCATATAATATATAATCCGGTCTCAAACATTTCTCTACAAGTTAAAATCACACAGCGAATGCCCTCGGTGTAGATTAAAAATGTTCTGATTAGATTTCTTTTTCATTAAGGGCTGATGCCAGAAAAAATACATCCCTGTTGGCAGCATGGTTCTGCCACCTGTTCTGTCGGTGAGTCAGTGAGCACCAGCAGTCAAAGTGTCGGTCCACCAATAGGCAAATGGCCATCTGAAGGTGATAGACTCCAGTGGCCTTGGGCCAGTACGAGTCGCTGACTCGATGTCCTCAACACTAACAGAGTAGCTCCAGAAACTGCGTGAATTCTCCCCTCAGGCAAGGTGACTCTCTTTGCACCTTAAGTGTGTTCCCTTGTGGCATATTGAACCTTCATCACCCCCATCCCACCCTGAGGAGCACATGCCGAAGTGCTGCTTGTCATTTGCTCCGTTAGTTATAACAGCAGAGAATGAAAATATTTTTTGAAGTTAGAAAAGTAAAACACAGGGATGTTACTGAACTCTCTGAAAGCGGGTCAAGTAGACGTTTGTGATTTAGTGATTAATATTCTTGTATGGTAATTTTTTTTAAGTGGCTGAATAATGAATTTGCAGTAGAAGTCAACAATAAAAAAAAATAGTGGGGAGTTTAAGCATATAGCATAACACTGAAGTTGTGAGAGGATCTCAAAGTATTAAATCAAGAATTGTTGTTGTCACATGTCAAAATTGGACACTGTCATTCATTTCTCTATATTATGCACTACTGCATTTACATATTCTGATAAAACCTGATAGAATGGCTGGGGATGTAACTTTTTCAATTGTTATTGTCAATAACATATAAACCACTAGACAGATATTGAATGTTAATAGATCTATCTGCTAAGGAGATGATGTTTCATGACTTGGAAGTTTTTATACAGGCTCAGACATAATTTAATCTGGTAAAGAGTTCAGTTGTTTGCCAGAAATGGAAATATGTTCAACAAATTTTGTTGGTAGTTCATAAGAAAATGTTTCCTTTTGTCAGATTTCTTTACATTTAAATAACCCATCGAGCAAAGGTAAGGCAATGGATACATTCCTTTTGAAAAACCTCTCTTGATTTGTGTTTTCTACAAAATTCAAGCAGAATGTTTTTGATGTTGCTCAACTTTACAAGAGCCAGAGTATTGAAGCCAAAGCATATATTACACTTTTCTGCATAAGAATACTGCATATCCAATTTTCTCTCTATTTCAGGCTCCATTTGACTTTCCCTTGACATACATCACACACACACACACACACACACACACACACACACACACACACACACACACACACACACACACACACACACACACACACACACACACACACACACACACACACACACACACACACACACACACACACACACACACCACACACACACACATTTGAAATATGCAATACAGGCAAGGCTGAGATGAAAGTAAAGCCCTCCAGTCTTAGCAAGGAAAATGTAGCTTCAAGGGCAAATTAGCCACGAGCATCCTCAGAGGAATGGATGTAAATGGAATGATAGAGGTCCAGAATTAATATAGTCTGCATGTTTTAGTTAATCTCCAACTGTGCTAGTCCTGTGAGAAAACTTAAAGTGCTGCCCCTTAAGTGACAATTTCAGAGTAATTGTTTTGGTGTGCAACAAGAAATTGGTTTGAATGTTTTTCAGAGGCTGAAGGGACACATATTAACTGCCAAATAACTAATTTGAACAGCTTTGCACTGCATGAGTGGTGGGGTTGGTATAGTGGGTCAGTAAAATGCAAAGATGAAATGAAGTGTTGAGACCAAACACTTTCTGTTAGGCAAACAAACTCCACACAGGTTTGATGAATGTTTCTAATTAAGTAATGTCTCTCACTGAAATTGCTCCACACAGACTCAACCTAACAGTGTTGACATCACCAAATGCAGTGTTTATTCATGTCTTTTGTAAGTAATTATAAGCCCTGACATGTTCAAAATTACAAAAAATACTGACTAATATCAACTAGCCTCAATCCACTGATGTATCCTGAATCTTATAGCAGTACAGATGCCTTACAACTTCAATGAAGAGACCACAGAGTACTGAAATACCATTTCATGTCACCTGTTGTCTTTCCCACAGGAACGCAGACCACCTCCCTGATGAGGAACAAGTCAGCCCATCTGTCACAAAACATCTGGAGCATCATCATAAGCTCCTTCGCTGCCTCTCGCTGACTTACACTGGGTCCTTGAAGTTAATGTATAAAGGGAAATACCCCACAGAAGGATCTCATCCATAGAACAAAACAAAATTATCAAAATCTTATCAAAATGAATAACAAATATGAAAGGCATATTAATCAATTAAGATTCTGCAGCTGCGTGTTTCAAAGTCTTTGGGAAGAACAACTCCAAATTATGAAAGGCTCCCTCTCCTCCCTGACGTACCTACCCGTTTCACGCCAACAGCACCCAACATATGGTGGTTTCTTTCCAGATGGACAACTTGTCTACTTGGCAAAAGTTGCACTGCCCCCAATCTGTTGTTGGAGTTTTAATAATGTTTATCGTACACTAAACATTAAGGATAGGGGAGTGTCGTCTGAATCATTTGCTCTACCCTTGAAATGTTTATTCCTTGGGAAATTTACTTAAGCATCAAACAAATCAAATTGATTTGTCAGAACACTCACAACATTTTTTCCCCAATACAGAACAAGCAAAAATGTTATTATTGCAGAATTTTTTTTGAATTGGGTTTCCTTTGACATTACCATGCTTTCCCTTTTGTATAACATAAAAGCATTGGATATATGTTATGTTGTGTTATGTTAAATTAACCTATAACGAATACCAGATTACTGAAACTGATATCTTGAAAAGCAAAACAGCTTTTAATAGTAAACTTCTAATCTAAGGACGTGGGTGTTATAGACTAAGGTCCTAATTTGTTGAGTCATTGAGATAGGAAACAATTATTGTGTCCATCAATTGCTATCTGATGGATAAAAGGTAAGGTAGAGGTCAATTGGTATAGTTTATAATTTCTAAGTCTTTCTCCAATTAAACATGCTTACTGAAAGTGTTGACTAGCACAGACAACAACAACAATGAAGTTTTAAAGGCAGTTAAAATCAACTTAGAGAATAAATCAATTGTACATTAGCATTGTGATTATTGATGCATAAGATATTGGCTCTTAACAACAGCCACCACAGTAGCAATGATGTTGGCAGGATGGATATGATAGATATCATTGAATGGTAGTGTGCCAAGCTGAATGAAATAATTGAAAATGAATAGCAGTTGATAAGTTAATAAATATGAACTGTACTTGTAAGCTGCTCGAAGTCTAATTACATGAACTGCTTTAAAAGCAACATTCCTTAAAAAAAAAAGAAATTTACATTACTATGGGAAAAATTGGCAGAGATACGATGTTGCCCAGTGACCTCATTCTGTTTTTTTGGATCACATTAATGATCATCGTCTTTTACTCAGTGACTAAATCAAACTCCTTGATTCACCAAACCCTCCGTCGCTGTTTATCGAGACAGCATTTCCTTTGGCAGTAATATCTCCAAAATGAGTAGAGGAACTCTAAGCCCTGTCAGTGAATGAGGAAGTTTCCAAGTTTACACAGTACAATGGTGAAATTTTGCTGGAATATGCACTTACTGCTCCTCATCTGTAATGTCTGGGTAAACCTCTGTCTAAGGTTACAATGTTCCACTGGGTCACAGAGATGATTCTGAATGCAAATGAGATGGTGGGTGTACGAGTACAATTGTTAAGCAAGGGGTAGTGACCTCATGGACTTGAGTGTAGATGGCAATACTTGGTCAGCTCTGACTTTTACTCAGTTCTATAAACTGAATGAAGAAGTCTCTGCTCTTTTTGCAGAGTTGGTCTCAAAAGACACCAGGTCTTAGGGTGAAGGTAGCGTGATGTCTGTACCTTTTGGCTAGCCTTCTGACTGGCCAGATAGCTGGAGAGGTCTTTTCACGCCTGTTGTTGTTGACAATGGTATCTTTCTGGTCCTACAAAGACCAATGAACTTTGTTGCACTTGGGCAAGCAAAGATTAATCATTTTTACTGTAGTGGACTTTTAAAAAGATAGATCAATGCTGTTGATGGCCTTTTCATCAAAAAAGTAATAATAATGATTTTTCCAAAGTACACACACAGAGTGACATATATTGAGTGGTTCCGTGTCTGAATAACAGCGTTGAGAAATATCACATCTTTAAAGGGGGCAAGTTAAGGAGCTAATCAAAGATGTACTCTCCCATTTGTAGTGTTTTAATAGAAAGTGAAAACCAACTCTGTGTAAAAGATGACCTTCAGATTTGGGTAAGTGTATCTTCCATGTGTGACTCCCTGAAGTTAAAGTTCAGGTCAGTCTGACTTTGATTTAGTAATCTGAGATGAGTTAGGTAAATTGGCATAATATAGCACAGCGTGGGCAAAAGCAACCACATGTAAATCTATCTCTGTCTGTCTGTCTTTGTTAGGGACATATGTCTGTCTGTAGAGTAGAGAGACAGTCTTGTCACTCAGCAATGGTTACGGCATAATCTACAGTTCTTTTTGTCGTAATAGTAATAGTAATAGTCTGTGCTTCAAACTATAATTATTTTCTCTAACTCATTACAACTTCTCAGTTATTTGTGATGATTAATGTTTATTTTGCAGTGTGTAAAAACTCAGTGTTTAGTCAGGTACACCGTAATTAGCTAGAGATGGTTAGAATCACCTGAAGGTCAGTTAAGCTTATGCTAAAAGGAAATTGGGTATATGAACGCAGCTTTTGTAAACATATCTTTTTTTCCTGTGTACTCTGAAAACTGTTTTGTTTTGTTCTGAGTGATTGCATTTGACATGTTGCAGATCAACCAATTATATTGGGTTTTTTCGATAAGTAGTATATCAGTGCTGTGTGAATTGCACCTTCAGAGAATTCAAAAGGCAGTTGCAAAAAGAAAATAAACATGTTTTGACAGAAGCAGGAAGCCAAAGTTGCAATTCAGGTGATTTTGTTTTGTTCAGGTCATACAAAGGTCCAGGGGCACTCAACTGTGGTGCAACAGAACACTTACTGAGATCAACCTACATGAAGGCTGAACCCCATGCATTGAATGTGGGAAAAATGCAGGCCAAGTCTCAGTATGTTTCCTCAGCTTCATCTCCTGGTGAGAGGAGCTGTTCCCAACACACTGCCGGACTTCATCTGCGAAATGATCTTCCTCAGAGACGCAGTGCACACCGTTCGTAGCAGCTTTTAATGAAGCTCAATGTCACCCATTTGAGCTGATGTAGTAGTGCCTCATTAAAATAAGTTCTTTTGTCACTTTTATTTCACCAAGTTTCAATGATAATTGGTCATAGGACACTAAATCAGCCGTTATCAGATAAATGAGCCTCCCGTGCAAGTAGTCGACCTCTTAGGTTTTTTTTTGTTGGTTTTTTTTGTGATAATATGGAATAATGAGTGTGGACCAAGGGAGGGACCTTTGCTTTTGCTGTCATATCTCTAAAGAAGGTCTTTCAGATCTGTCAAAGTAAAGTGAAAAGTCGAAAGATAAATTAAAACATTGCCACAATATTTTTTACTGAGAAATTAAAACATTGCCACAATTTTTCATATTACCTCGTGATTGGCAATAAGCCAATCATAGGATTCAAAACTGCACCCTTTTGCCTAAAAAATAGTTTTTCCTACTACTATAATAACGCAAAGGTAATTTAGTTTGTGGTTATTTGGCCTGAGGTCTCAGTTGACACATTAACGATGCAACCCATGTCGGAAAGTATTTGCACAGACCAGCGGATCCATAGGAATAAGCAGTGCAACAATCAATGCCTGCCACAGGGTTCTGTTGTGGAAATTATAAAAAAGAGTTTATGTGGACCAGTGGCAGCATGGTGGTGCAGTGGATGTTGCCTCAAGGCATAAATGTTTTGGATTTTGGGGTTTGTATGTTCTCCCTGTGTCTGCATGGGTTCTGTCTGTGTTCTCCAGTTTCCATCAACCTCCAGAACTATGCAGCCTAGGTGAATTGGTCACACAGAATTGTTCGTAGGTGTCCAGCTGGAATAGTCTCCAACGTAACCCATGATCCACAAGGTGACCGAAGATGAGACAATTACAATCGTCTCATTTTGGATGGATCAGTGGATGAATGGATGGATAGATGTGCTTTGAGTCACAATTTTACTATTGAGGTGTTTGCAACCTGGGCTAGATAGACAGAACAAAACTGTTGAATAAGAATTATAAGAGTTAAATAAAAGTCTTGTTGAAGGAAGGGGGTCAACTGAGTTAATCAATACTCATTTTGTGCACAGTTATTCATGGTTTGGAAGAAATTGAGTCAAAATATTGAAAATAGACAGCAGTATATCATCCCAATGACTATAATATCAATATTTTAATGCAAGGGATTAGGTAGTTATGTCGTAACACATTTCCTAATGCACAGTCGCACGGCACTATATTTTAGCATATGGTGTGATTAATGTGCAGACAGAGGTAGTTGAAAAATATATCTTTCCATTACTGGATTGGATCATTTCCTTTTATGGAAGACCAGCGGCTGCACTCAAAGTCATACTGCAGCAGCACCTTAGAAGAATAAAGTTGTCACACCTCTCAGTAAGTCACAAGGGTGTATTGCAAGGAGTGCACTGGTGCCTTGCGGGTGTGGCTGGAGGCTAGCTCAGTCACAGAAGCAGCTTAGGGCATGAATGTTTCATTCTGGATACCCTCTGTGCATCAGCATATGATATCACTTTGTCCCTGGAATTGCCAAAGTGCAATCTTGATAGTTGCTGCATTAAGAATATTAGTTTGTTTGATGTAAGATGAAAGCAACGGAACATTTTTAGTTTCTGAATTAGGGCTGCCATGATTAGTCAAGTAGTAATGATTATGTTGGCTATTGAAATCGGCGAAAACTACTTTACTAATCAGAGAGTGATTTTTTTTTCAATTTTTGTTTTCCTCTCTCTGTCAAAACTGCTGCTGTACCTTCCACTGCCTCTTTTACCTTTCTGTTTTTGACACACATGCATAGAAGTTGTAATTGAGGTCAGCTGTGATGTCACCTAAAATTGTAGGAGACCTGCTCTGTTATCACAGCTAGTCAGCTCAAATGGAGCTCAAATATTTGAAAGCATTTTTAGAAAATAAAGAAAAGTGTGCAATGTCTGCAAGACACAACATGCCTTCGACGGCAGCACAACTGTGATGCACGAGCACCTGAAAACGACACAAATTGTTGCTTGTGATGATGAAGAGGGACCGTCATCTCTGTGAGCTAACTGGCTAGTTAGTTGCTAATATTAACATAAACAGAGCATTAACTTATTAGATCTCAGATAAACTTCACAGTTCTTGCAACAAAAGATTGACCAGGACTCCAAAAGTTATGGCTTCTATATTGTAATGTTCGAGGAGTCTTGGAAAAAAATACTATGATGATGTAATATTACACTGGAAGGATCAGGTACACTCTTAAAAGGCCACTAAGTCGATATCATTGACGGCCTTCCATGTGAGCTATCGTAAGTGTCAGCATTTAGCCCCCTTTTTTTTTCTCAGAAACTTTGTCACAGACTTGATGTAGAAACTCATTCAAAATCATCCGATAGCCTTCTTGTCATATATTACAAAAAACAATTCCTTTTTTGATGAAATGCATGCTGGGATTTTTTTTGTCGGTAGCAGGTGGGACTGAAGCAACAGTTGAAACTTAACAGTACATCTTTTGTCAATTTTAACATCTATGAGTCAGTTTGCAAAGTGGTCAGGCAATGTGCCGACTGACAGACTCATCAGTAGAGGGAGCAAATACAGAGATGAGATTCCAAACCATTATGTTCAACTAAATAGTCAAAGCAGTGTAAATACATATGAACAGGTGACAACTACGATTTTTTTCCTAATAAATCAAATAATGCAGAAGTACAGTGACTATTATTTGTGCAAGAGCTACATATTTTAACGCTCAAGGTGACAAATGCATTACTCATTAAAGCAATTTATGACACTGACGAGGAATTCCTATTTTTTGAGGTGAGGAAATAAAATCCTATAGCGAAATTGCTGACGAACATACATTTGAGATTTAAAATCCTACTATTTTTAGGTAACCCAAAAAGGATCCCTCGCTTCAGCATCACCTCAAGCACTTTTATCAAACCAACTGACCAACATCTGAATGCCTAATTAGAAACAAACTGCATTCAAAAAAATCTTAGATGCAATGAACCATATTATAAAAGGTTAGGAGAGAAACAAAACAGGTGGAAAGACCAAGTAATTAACAAAGAACAGAACAAAAAAGATGGTATGGCAGTTTTGCTTACACAAGGGATGAAATTCATGCAAAGTTCTAACTGCAATCATGTTAATTTGATTATACTCCTTGTAGGTTTGGAACTCTAGATATGTGTATCTTCATTATGGTTACAATACTGAAGGGCATTTCTCTCACGCACATAATTCAAGCAGGAGTTTCATTGTCACATTAGACTCCAGCTGCTTGAGGAGAAATGACAAAGATGCTCTTCTGAAACACTTAATTCTGTCTCGTTCTTTATTTTGTCCTTTACTTGCATAATAAAAGTTATTCAATGTCCATATTCTACTACATTGAAACTACTGTTAAAATCATTGTCAGAAAGTTTCATAAGTGCTGCTTGGAATTATTACACAAAAGAACCCAACACCATGGAAACATAAAAGAACGATCGGACTTAAGGTTATGTATAAGAGAGCTGCTGTAATGTGATGCAGAAGAGACAGGAATTATAATGAAACAAAGGGAACATTACTCTTGATAATCCATATATTTATGCAAATATAGGAACGAGAGTGTTGACTTGAGGATTAACCATTTCTGAGTCTTTGTGCAGAGGCATTCAGTCATGAACACTATAGAATTAATAACCTCATCTACAGGTGCATCACTGATAGTGTCGTATCATAAATACAAATATAGCAACTTCTGTTGTATAACAGTCTCATTCAAAAAAAAATACATTTACATAACAATAAATTGGTACGTATCAAGAAACCGGTGAAGACTGATCTCAGGTACATTTTCCTGACATTCTGCATCACATTATCTGAGTATTGTAATAATAATAATAATAATAATAATTGAAGAAGAATAATGATAATAACAAAAAATAATATATTGATTTATCTATCTGTGCAGCTCAACCAAAGCTAGCTCTACTACCCTGACATCATTGCTCATTTATTTTAGCCTTATTTAGAGAAACTCTGCTTGTTAATTATATTTAAATTGCTCTGATTGTGTAACATATTATGGTCTTATAGAATTTTCACCTCGCTAGTTATTTTAAATATTGCTTAACACTGCTATGTGACTTTATATGTCTTTTCAAACAACAAAGATTCTCTTAGATGAAACAAGTTCAGTTACTTGTTTTATTTCCTCTCTAACTTTTGGACTTCTTCATTTCAATTGTCATAAATATGGCTCTACTTAGATGGCCCTTGCTGCACCACAGGAACATTATTGTATATAAAAGCTAATGGATTATTTATAGTGGGGAAAAAGTAACTGCAAAAGACCAATTAACTGTGATTTATTGTAGGTGATATTAGCACTTAGCACTGTTTTGTAATTGCCCATTTCAGTGATTTACCAAATCTGAAGATGCACATCCACCACTTCCCAGCATTATTAGACTGCAAGAAGTTTTACAGAGAGACATTTCAACATATGTATAATTTTTGGGACATTCTATATTAAGTGGACAACAGAAAGAATTGCAGTTGCCTATCAAGGTGTTGCTTCACTTCATATTTTCCAGGAAATTATATATCTTTATGTCTCTCCTTTAAGCGCTCCAGTCCTGCTGGACCTCAGTGTTCTATGAAGGAAAAAAATAACGTTTGGCACCTTGTCTGAGGTGGCCGGGCTGTTCCAATTAAAGTGTTCAGGGATGACGAACTAAGGTCAAAAGGACGTCTTTTACTCCAACACCATCATTGTATAGACAGTGACTAAATTAAGACTTTTTATACAGAAAGGGAATCAGAGCTCTATGGACATGTATTAAATGACCTGATTTTTGGCCTGAAGGTAAAGTAGATGCTGTCAAGAGGGAGTGAATGGTAGAGTATATGGAGGAGGCAGTACTGCACAGGGTCGCCTCCTAACTTTAAAGCTAAGCGACCTCTGAAAACAATCCAGCTCTGCCTCCATAAAAACACAGGATGACCTCATCTTTCACGTCAAAAACCATTGTCCATCAGCCAATTAAAATGCTATGCATAATTGAATATGTCATTTAGCAGCACAATCAAATTGAATATGATTTACAGTAATTTATACCTTCTGCAAGCAATAATAGAAAGAAAAATTATGTATGACCTGATTCTTCCATTCATCATCTCACCTCTAAATTCCATCATTAGCTCAATAAAAAAGAAAAAAAAGAGAGAGAAGGAAAACCTTACATATGGCTGGACACAATTGCATTTGCTGATATGATAAATGTCACCCTTCGAGAAAAGTGGTGGCAGTTTTTAAATACAGGACCATTAATGACAAAGCTGAAGTATCTCACATCCCAGTTGTGCAAGCTCAGCACAAAAGAAGCATCATGTCTTCGAAATGAAAGTAACCTCAATGGGACAGCTATCCCTGGCTATTAAAATTGTGGCCTAAGGGTGAATTCACATTACAGAGACGGCTGGAGATTCTTATTCTATTTCCCTTTATTCTTAGCAAGCTGAAGGCAGGTAAAACACATCTCCTTCATCCTAGGTGTGGAATGGCACTACCATTTCTTCAATTAAAAGATAGCAGTAAAATACAGCCGACATGGAGCTACGATAGCGTAATTGCCCACTACAGCCAACACAGGCAAAGCTCGTCCGTTTAAGCCTGGAGGGCACCGCAGACAGAGGGAGGGCTGACATGCACAGGGACATTAGCGGACATCTCATGATACAAATCCTCTCTTTTGCTTAACAGCTACAGTTTAATTGTCAGCAGCCCTGCCAATCATTCAGTACAGCTAACTTCCCGTCCTTGGTGTCGACATAAATGGGACAAAAGCCATACTTCAATGCACCTCTGGCTGTTCAACACTTATTTTTCCTATACAAAAAAAAAACAAAAACTCATAAACATGAAATACACACAAACAATTCTAATGTGTCAAAAAAATAGCTGAAAAAAATTTGAAATGTTCAATTTTAATTTTCTTCGCCAACTCTCTTCAATGCATGGTGTCACCTAAGGGAAAAATGTGAAAATACAGCACATAGTTAACAGCCAAGCAACACATACTCCTTTTATTCCCGCAAAGGGTAGATGTGAAATCTTATAAGCTAAGATGGCAGCAACTTCACTCAGTCAAGAGTGAAGTTAAGCATTTCCACCTTGGCACTGGTTGGTAGGGCCCACCCACTAATCAGCTAAGCTTACTGTTGAGCATCTATTGGTTACTTGTCTCAAAAATGCACATTGCTGTGGGAGTCTTTGTTGACATGATACACTTGCAGTCTAGCCCTTGTCCATCTAGTCCATGCAGGGCAAATGTCAGTCACTTAAATGCTCCCACATTCAACCAGTATATATAAAACTAATATAAACTGAAGCATGTGTCTGTACATTAAGGGAAAATCCTCTTATACTCTATTTTCTTTGTAAAAGATACCCATTGAAGCATTTTCTTTATTCATTGACAGTTATCGACCTTGGGAACCAAAATAAAACCAAGTAAAATAATATACGTTTTGTATTCAATTAGGTACTTGTTCCATTGTCATCCCTTGTTACACCAGGTTCAAGTTATAATTGTTCCTTGAGAAGGAGTAATTTAATTTCATCATACATGAGCTTCCATCATGAATAAGCCCCGTAAGTCTTTTGATATTGATAGCAGCTTTGTATCTCATCACACATCATCTGATTTTGATTATTTTCCTCACAGTCGACATCTAATATAGAAAACTTTAAAGTTTATATTAGTTATCATCAAATATATTTAATTTGGAGATTATTGTGAACAGCCAGTATTGTCAAGAAGTTATTGCTGTCAATTTCTGTTCTATTATCCATTATCTATGCATGGACCAGTAATGTAACCTGTGTAAAGCTGTAAGAGGAATAATGAGTGTGCTTTCCCCTTAATTACTACAGTATAACAAGATAAACCTCCAGTAATCGAGCTGGCCTGATGACAAGGCTTTTAAATCAAGTTGCAGACACACATTTGACTGCCTTCAGCCAGAAAAGAAAAATAAATGTGTCATCAGTACACCCTGACAAGGTGGCCTTTTTGAAATGTTGTATGCACAGAAATAGAATCAGGAGATCCATCCTGATCAACGTTTTCAGCACAAAACCCATCAAAACTAAAAATGGGAAAGATCACTATTTTCTTTCACTTCAAAACCAAAGTTGAGAGTTCCATTCACAGTGGGACCTTTTAATTTTAAAAAGGGTACGTTCAATAACACACATTCCCTCTGTCATATGACGTGTTGTGCACACTTTGTCACTCCCAAAAACGATCAAAAGTTACATAAAGGCAATAAGCAAGCAAGAAGTATCCGCTTGTGTAAAGATAGGGTCCAAAGTATTTCTGCTGTCTGGACTATTATGTTTTTGCCAGATAAAATCCAGACATAATCTGTCCAATTCTATGGTATATTTTTGTTTGACTGTGGTACCCTACAGCAAGACACCAACTGAATCTGTGACTGCTCCAATGGAGTTGCTCAGTGCAAGAGTTCGGCTTTATTGAACAGTGTGCGAATGTGTCAAATGGATTCAGTCAAACCACAGAGAGAAAGGAACTTAATTATTGTGGAACATTTAGGGTTTTAATACAATCCAAATCTGCCATAACGTAGAGGCATAACTCACGCTCAGTGACTGAAACAAAAGCCAACAATATGTTACTTCCTCACTAAATTAACATTGCCCTATGGTTGAGAGAGTGCAGCCAAAAAGAATTGGGTTTCAGTCAACATGCTGTGCAAACAGCAGGTCTACTGGAACTCACTGTGATGAGCTTCAGTTTTCTTATGCAGCATCATCACTTCTAGCTGCAAATCTCTGTCTCTTTTTTTCCTCAAGTGATGCTTAAAAAGTTTGCTTGAAGATCCCTCCAGTGGACATAAAAGTTTTATTTGTTTTATTTTTCAAGCTAACATCTTAATTTAATCACATAACTCAAAACTTTAAGCAGTTTTCTACAGCTTTCACATCACATTTTATATTTTTCATTGCAAACAAAATTCTTCGTTTAGCAAATGTGACACTCTGTAATTGATTGTTCAAGCAACAGGTGCTGCCATGCTGCTTTGAGTTTATGAAGCACGTCCTGTAAAATTATGTAGCTTAAAGACATAATGGTTTATTTTAAAAAATTAAGGAAATTATTTGACTGAGATACCAATGTGTTTGAATGCTTTGTTAGTGTCATATACAGTATGTGTACCACATTCTGGTAAAAGTCCCCAAACGGCACTAGTTGTTTGGTTAAAGGGAGGAATGTCTTTTCACTTTCTCAATTTTATTGGCATAAAAAGAACTTGAGAGCTTTCACAGAGTGCACAAACCTCTCAATGAAATTTTGCAATTATGTTTCTGCAAGGCCAAATCCCAGGGATCATGGTCATCCAGCCCCCCAAACAAAGTATTGTTGAACTCAAAATGGAGGGAAAGAAGATAGTGGTAGAAAATTTTTTTGAGATCTTAGGCATAAAAAATGAAGGACGACTATGGTTCAGTAAAATAACTATACAATGTAATATTTCTTCACAGATAACCATTTAAAAATCTTAAAAATTGAATAAAAAATCTGATAAATGTAGATTAAAATTAATATGTAACTGGTTTGCTATTCTCATAAAGTATTGGATAAAAAAATATATTTTTACATATAGTTTGTTATTTTTGCCTATTATTTGCCTATATTATTAAAGAGATGGCTTTAAAAAACAGACAGATGTACAGTAGTAGCTTTATTATTATTATTCACCTCTTTGTTACTGTAGTAGTATGGGCCTTGATTTATCTTATGAGTTCTGCTTTGCCTTAACTATCTTTCCTTTGCCCTTCCACCTTTTGTTTTCCTGTCACACACACATGCACGTACAAACACACACACACACACACACACACACACACACACAAACACACACACACACACACATACACAGACACGCAAATCCACAAACACACATAAGATCCATTTTGTAATTTGAATAAACTTCTGTAATTGTCCTGCATTCATTACTTTGTTTTCCTCAAGACATCCTGTTCTCTCTTTTGTTTTGGAACAAAGGGAGACAAATTTATCAAATAGCCGTGATATATGCAGACATTATGCACAGAAGCAGTAATTCCATCCTGGGATATTCTTTTATTTCTCAAAAAGAGAACTGCTGGTCTGGTGCAGTGATAAATGAAAATGCTGTGTGTGTTTACTGAAACCGTTTCTCAGCAGTGCAAATTGGAAACAATACGACAGATGGAAAACTGGCTATGTGATCTTAATGTCAGGGCTAACTGATTTTTTTTTTTTCCCATCAGAGCAACAATCTATCACACCGGCAGCTTTCCTAATGATCTCTGACAGATTGACAAGCCTCCTCTTCGGAGAATTCTCATAAAAACAGGCACGTGTATTGATCAGTGGTGTTCCAAATAGCATCCAGCTGATGCATATTTTATTAGTCTGCACAAAACAAAGCAGACAGAGAACAATCTCATCTCTGAATACTTACGCACACTGAAAATAAAATGCCACACAATGACTGGAAAGGAGAAACTCCAGGTGAAAAGCAGTTTCCATTTCTTGTACAGGGGGAACGCACGAAAGGGGCCTTTTGCTGTTGGACATGATTTTAATTGTCCTGGAAACCGCCTTGAACTCCCTCATTAGGAGTGAAAATGTGACAACCAACACAACAGAACATCAACAATGACAAACTTATCATAAAGTAATTGGATATAGAAAATCCTAACAGTATACTGTACAGTATATGCGGGATTCCCCTTAATACGGTGACACCTCAATACTCAAGCAAAGTCACTTCAAGGTGATACCTTGGAGAATAGGATTCAGAGACCTATTGACTTTGTTCATTACTAATTCAGCTTCGAGCTTACAGCAGCAGCAGCAGCATCATTTCAGAAGCAGAGATGAGAAATTGGAACAGCTGGAGGTGTAATACTGTGGCTTCTCTCTGTGGCCCACCTGTCAATACTAACGCCAAAAAAGATGGAGGTTGTAGCCCATATGTAGGGTCAAGACCACTCAGTGCCAGTTGAATCCAAATTTTTCTAGGTGCATAAAAATAAACTACAAAAGCAGATTTTTAAGGTTGAAAATTGTCTCTCAGTGCTGAGAGAAAATGAAATGAACCAGTAGAAGTCTTTTCGCCATAAGACATTTCATTATTTGTCATTTCTCAACAGAAAAGATTTCACTCAATGCAAAACAGCTCAAGGACAAATAAAAGCCATTATCATTTTGATATTAGCTATTTGCAGTTTTTAGGGTCGATGGATTCTTGCCCACTGCCAAAATGCTTCATGCCAAAGCATTATTAAAGTCTGCGGCAACAGCTGCCACCAACAAATTATAAACGTTCCATGCAAAGCCAGAGACATTAGCAACCAATGTTTTGCACTGACCGTTCTGATTTCACAATTTATCAAGGAGAACATGTCAGCAAGTATTTCCAGATGCAAACTTACTGCAACCTGTGGCCTTGATGTTATTAAACGTTAATTCAATTTCAGGTGGCTATGATGAGAAAAGACTAGTGCATAATGACTGCCTTGGACAGTCAGTCAACAGATCCATAAAGTTTTATGAATTCTCAACATAGAGCAATGTCGAAAGAAGGGGACATATGTCCTGCTGTAAGTATTCGCCGGCTCTGGTCCACACTCTGTTATAGTGGCAGGTGTAACCTTTCCGTGTAACACACCTGATAGCCTGAATCTTAGTGCTTCCCCTGACTGTCCTGATGGTGCTTTTATCATCCAAGAGACAGTAAATCAGTAACAAGATCAGCCTGGAGGCAAATCTTGAGAAACCACAAAACCATTTTTTAACTTTACTTCAACTCCACCTATTTGGAATTCATGAGCAGTGCATTAACATTTCATAAGTGTCTTGCAGTATAACACGTTAATGTAGTTGTTTATTAATTTATTTGTCAAGAGTATCTATTCCAGTGAGGATCTCTAAGTGAGCTCAACAGTGCAGTAAACGCAACAGCAGCTAAAATAACAGAAAGTAGAGCTCATACGACAATACGTTAAAATGCGGCCTAAACTAATATATCATACTACTTAAAAAAAAAAACACAACGCAAAAGTAAATTGTTGATATTATTAACAACAATTTACTTTTGTAAATTGTTGTTAATATGTGGAAAAACATAATTATCCATGTTTTTCCACATGGACAATTATCTGGTGATCCATTAAAACATTGTACTACAGCGGTAGTTAGAAGTTGTCAGTGATTAGAGGATTATGCCCCTAGTAAAAGCATGACATTTTTGACAACTCTTAAGTGACATGCTTGTCAAACACATCTTATCAATATTCACGAAATAGCTCATCTTGGCTGAAAATAAATCATGTTGAGGTTCAACATTCAGCAAATGAGGAGTTCATGGAAATATTTCATAATTTTTGTTTTTTTGTTAGTTTTTCTTCTTTTGTATGCACTAGTTTTAAAGAGCTTAATACTGATGCTGATTACTAATTTTACATGTTTAATCTGTATTGTTTTTAATTTTCACAATGCCAGATCTAAAAATGCTAAAAAAAAAAATGTTCAAATCAGTGTTAATCCTTACTAAATAAATTGACTCAAAGTTAAAAAAAAAAAAAAATTAAACTGTAATCTAAAGACTAAAACATGAATATCACTTTGAGGTAGCAAGATCCGATATTTATTAAGAATTATTGAGTTTATCGCATTAATACTATCATGAAAAATTACCATCAGTCAGCTGAAGCTGAATGAAAGTCAGATTTCATATCATACAGCATTGCCTCCACATGGGTTGAATGACCTCTGTGCCATCAAGAAAATGGTGGGACATGAACACAATGTAACCCCAGAGAGGTACTTCATCACTATAGTCTGCAGATTAATGGCTGAAAATGTCACAGGGAATAAGGTCATGCGCCAAGAGACCTGGCTATGAAGAGACATCTGAGCACTTCCAAGTCTGAGTTGCAGTTCTATGGTCCACTGAGAAGCCAAATGTGCCACTGTCAAGCCGTGCCTCGCAAATACATACAGACACACACGCACACACGCACGCACACACACACTTAACTGCAGCATGGTGTGGCCTCTGTGATGAGGAAGGACAGAGACAGGGTAGACTTTTACATGGAACATTAGACATGATTAGAAACCATTCACTGAAATGCCTCTGTCATGTCTACGGCAAAGCATTATAGCTGAGCCACTGGTGGATGTGTTCACCGCAATACATCACAAACACAATGTAAAAACTTGCTGAAGACACCATGAGCCAAAGTCAAACTCAGGGCTTGTTTTGACACAATCCTTAAAACAACTGCTAGGAAAAAACAGGAGGCATGATATATCACAACCAACATCCCCAAGCTACATACATTCATATGCCATGTAACTTTGGTGAGCCTTGTTTGTTTGGTTTTTGTTTACTTTTCGTTGTTGCTTGCTCAAAATTAAAATGTAGAACTAAAATGAAGTACGCTGAATATTTATCTCTGCTTTCATTCTCAACCCTGTGTGTAAAGGTTGATTAAATAAGAATGTACATGTTATGCTCCACATAACATGACCAGTCTTTAGAGTCATTTCAACGATCAGCATTCTATGGAAACCACATATAAAAACATCAGCTTTCAATAAAAATTAAAAAAAAGCAACAAAAAAAAAGCAAAAGGCACAACTACTTATTATGGTTCCTCTACAATACGTATCCATTTTTCAGGCTGGTAGGTAAAATTTGCATGACAAATAAAATAGATGAAAAGACAATACCCTACAATTTATATTGTATCCTACAATGTATATTGTAGGATAATATTTTACTTATCTGGGGTGTGCCCAGCCTTTGCCTGTAGTCAGACGGGATAGGCTCCAGCGTACACACAGAACAGGATACGCAGGAGACAATGACTGGTTGTCTCCACTTCAAGAAAATGAATAAATGAGTGAACAACTAAATACTACAAATACGTAACCGTGCAAATCGACTAAAACAGCTCTTTATGTTCTTTTTCATATGGCTCAGTTGACCTCAAAACTTTGTAAATGATGCTGTAACATGAATCTCACTCTAATCAAATGATAAAAATGTCTATACACACACACACACACACACACACACACACACACACACACACACACACACACGCACACACACACACACACACAAAAACACATAACATGAATACATTCCTTTCCTCAAGGTGACCTCCAACTATCCCAACTTTATTTAAAGAACGGCCTTTTTTGTCTACATGAATTAATGAGTCTTATAGCAGAGTTAAGTTCCTACTCATAAGCCAATTATATGTTCTGTTTTTTCTGTAGAGGGGGGAAGAAATGCATTCCATATACTATATATACAAGTCTAAGATATTAAGGCAAGGGCTAAAAAGGGCTAAAAAGGGGACCTATTGCAGCCTGATGTAAAAGTGTGAAAGTCACATTGAAGTTTCCAAAACTACTTATTATTCATTTTACTCTCAGCCAATGTCGAAGACTCCACGCCACCTGCTCCTGCCCTTATGTCATGCCACCTGGGATGTCTCACAACAGGTTTCAATGTCAGCTGCTGCTGGTTTTTCTTTCAGAGAAGCAAACAATAAGGTAATAATTGAAAACGATAAAGATTATTTAGAGCTGAAGTGCCATATATATATATATATATATATATATATATATATATATATATATATATATATATAATATAGATAGACTTTGTATGTGTGTGTGTGTGTGTGTGTGTGTGTGTGTGTGTGTGTGTGTGTGTGTGTGTGTGTGTGTGTGTGTGTGTGTGTGTTATTATGTGTGACTATGCAATATATGAATTAAATTATTAACTGCGGTCAAGTGCTTAAGGAAAGGTTCCCTATGAGTAGTATTCAATTTGTAAGGAAAAATCTGACCTTTGTTTAAAAGTGGCCAAAATGTCATCCTATCTCTTTGCAGCAGAGCAACTGTAGTGCCAGAAGGGTCATTCAGGGGAATCTATAAATCTAGTAGGTTTGACTCATTGTCTGACTGAGGGTTGTGCAAGTTTGAATCTATTGCCTCTACCCTGGCTCTAGAATAACCATCCAGCCATTGTGTATAACTGCATATCCTTGCAGGGTCAAGTGGGGCTGCAGATATCCCAGCTGCTATTTGGTGAGAAGTGGATTGCACCCTGGACAGATTACCAATTACCAACACATAGAAACCTTTCAACCCCAACTATTAATTGCCACATGCACATCTATGGATAAATGGTCACTATTTCTCCTGCAATGCATATCTGGACTGTGGGAGGAGGCTGGAGCACCTGAAATAAAGTCACACAGATAGGAAGACAACATGCTAATACCACACCATTTGTGTGGTATTAGCATGAATATTCTAATACCCCATTTGTGTCGGGACTCAAATGCAGAGCTGTCATTCTGTGGTGGTATCATTGCTCCACTATAAAATATATAAATAATGACCACAATGTGTCTATGTCACTGTCCATGGTGCTGAATTAGTGGACAGCAATAGTGGATCTGTAATATTCTGTAAAATGACTACACTCTAGGGATTTAAATACTGGCCTCTGAGTTTGTTTACAAAATTGCTTGGGTAATTTGTGTCATTTGAGACTATCAACATATATTTTGTTCCTATTAATTTTTAATGAAGATCAGCACGGTGGTGCAGTGGGTAGCGCTGTGGCCTCACACCAAGACGGTCCCGGGTTTGAGCTCTGTTCTGTGAGGAGTTTGTATATTCTACCTGTGCCTGTGTCGACTTTCTCCTTGTTCTCTGGTTTCCTCTTCCATCCAAAAACCTTGTGCTTCAGGTGGTTTGGTCATTTCCAAATTGTCGGGAGGTGTGTTTGTGTGTGTAAGTGATTGTTGTTCCAGAGCATCTACCCTTCTCATGCCTGTAGTCTGCTGGGATAGGCTCCAGCAACCCCCATGATCCACAAAGGTGGCACGGAAAATGAATGATCTTAATTTAATTACTAACAAAAACAGGAAAAGAAAATAACAATATAAACTATACATTTCTCGGGTGACTCGATTTGAGCAAAGAAAATCTACTCAGTGGCAAATCAGCTGTTATCCTCCCCGACAAGGTCTAATCTAGGCTGCAATTGAAATCATCCGCTCAGAGCAGCCCACTTTCATTCCAACAACCCCACAGTAGTTCAGGTCATCTATGGCTAGTTCTCGATAGTGATGACAGTCTCCTTCCAAGATGGCTCATGAATGCAGCACCAGTGTGAGGTCATCAGATGCACAGTTCATTGTACCTCGAATGATTTCTTTCTGCATAGACTGACCCATCATATTATAGTTATTATAGGTATTATAGTTCTCATGCCTTTTTGTTGTGGTGGATTAGTTTAAAGAGGACTTGACCATTAATGATTGTATCTAAACATAGAAAATGTTCCCTCAGTGGGGCATTTTTAAATATCTTGATTTTCTAGAGCAAATTGTAGAGTTGGGGTTAGGAAGCAATGGGCCACTCCTGTTCTTTAAAGGTAATATGATGGTCAAAGCCAAAAACAAATAATTTAACAAATATCTGATTTGCACTAATGACACAGATGTCCTGTTTCACCAATACTCATTAGTCCAAACATTGTGACTAGCTGTTAAGTGTAATTTTCTCAGGGGAAGAGCAATAGCTTTATCAATAGTTCCTCTTTGATTGAGTTTCAGCTTCAGCAACCTGCAACAAATCAGCATTTGCAGACACCCACAAAGCAACACCATAATCATGTTTGGACTGAGAAAATCAAATTCTCAGTCAATTATCCCGGCCTCAATGGAGCTGATAATGGTTGCTCTTAAGCAGTAAATTGGCACCATTTAAATGTAAACACAATGTTTCACACTGAATGTGTTGGCTCAGTGTATTAGGTTACCGCTTTCTGGTCAGGGGCCACCTTTTCATTGGTGGGCACTGGCAAACATGGGAAACAGGACACTGGTGTAGAGAGAGATCCTCGCATTACCTCTATCAGTAAATCCCATCATACCAACAGAGCCATAAACCGAATGCTGTGGCGAGGCTCCAGCTCAGCTCTCCACTGGCTTATTCCGGAACCAAAAATGATGTGATGCAATCACAAAGGCTGTGTCACAGCACACGTGAAAATGATATGTTGTCCTCCAGTCTGTCAGGATGACAATGGTATATATAGTGTGGACACCTACACAGCCTTAAGATACAGCACGTCGCTGGCAGGTGTAGCAACTATATGGTTCCATGTCACAGTTTTGTGCATACGAAAAATTTGCTGCGTATGAGGTTATTCCTCAAATTCATTCTTTCCAGCAGAACAGTTGGGACTTTGAATGCAGCTCATTTGTTTCTGTATTACTCAAACCCTAAAATAAGTTTTGTTTTTTTTCTGAGAAATAACTAGCATTAGTTATCTTGGGTTGGTGTAATTCATCATCATTAAGTATACCAATAAGTAATCACCACATTTGCATGCTATGGAAGTTTTTTTTTTTTTTTTAAAGACAACACTTTTTATTTTATTTCTTATTCCCATACAAATTTCAAGAAAATGATTGTTAATGTGCAGATGATAACAGCAGTTTTCAATAAACTGACACATGATTAAATCTCAACTAAACGTTGAGACCAGCAAACTTGTCACTGTGATAAAAAGGCCGCTTTTACTCTGCTCTTGATAGGACAATTAAAGTTGGCAAAAAATAAATAATGTGTAATTGAATCCAGTTAACATCATATAACTGCCATTTGATGAAGCCTTGGGTCCTGTGGTTTCTCTACTGTACTGTTTTTTTTTTCGTAAGAGACAATCAAGAAAAACACTGTTCTGACTTCACTTTCCCAAACCAGAAAAAACACCAAAGCAAACACCACCTTCATTGGAACTCTCACTGTCAGTTTTCAATATAAATAATGAGGCTTATGTCAGCCAAGAAGACAACCATTTGACACCTGTCAATAGAAAAGCCTGAGTATCCTCAGCAGCTATTTCTTTCCTGCTATGCTGCTCTATATGTGAAGCTCATTGATTACCTCAGATGACCTCCATCTTTGTTATGGGCCTGAAAAATTTTCATTGTATTTATTTTATTGTACATTTTATTGAGGCTTGCTAAACATACATGCGTGAACAAGAGTGGTTTAGTGCATCCTCTCAGGATGCTGCAGTGTTGTTTGCTTTTGTAGAAATGCAGATAAATATTGCTAATGTCAAAAGACACGATCCTTATTCAAAGAAAATGTTCCCACTCCTCAGTAGCGAGGTTCAGCACAGTCTTGTTTGTTGTTATCACTGCAGCACATATTGCACCTATTTATGCACATGGTCAGTGTTAAAGATGCAGTTCCTGCTGCTCATTCTGACTTCTTCAAGGCTCTCACTTTTGAGAAATTTCTCAACCTCTAATTTACTAATTTAAAGGTTTGATTCCAGCTGTTATGCTCATGGGCTTTTACTGCCAGTTTTAAGGTTTGCTTAGGTCGAGGTTAAGGAAGGATTTGGCAGGTGGGGGAACAGTAAATTCTGCCATAGCTGAAAGAACCTTCTTATATCCACAATGTTTAATCAAATGAATCAATATTTTACTTTTGACATGCAAAGCAAAAATATTTAAATTTTATTAGATACATAAAAAAGATGTCAAGCCTCAAACTCAGGTAATCTGCATGAGAGCCACTATATTAACCATTACACTAATGAACTTGGCACAATCACAGACTAGAATCATATTTTGTATTATGCTGATATCTGTGGTTCTGGATCCAAGCCAAAAATTAGACACTTGACATTATTCGTTATGAAACTGCCATTATGTATGTATATGTGTATGTATGTAAGTATGTATTCATTTGATATGCTGGAACGGAGTTAGGATCTGATTACAGAACATGTGCAGAAACACAACATCATTCAGAAAATGTACAAAGTTATTAGTCAGTCTGTATTCACTCTGCACCAATGTGTCTACACAATAAATAAATAAAAATAAAATCAGCATCATGAAAAATAAAAGCCAACTGCAGTACGTCTATAAATTTGCTCTTGGTTGGTTTCAACAGTGGTATTGAGCATACAGTAGTTATGTAGTATACACAATGGTTTTTATTACGCAGCATAATCCTTAGCTCCTATATGGATTTAAAATAAGCTACTGAGAGATTATACTGTGTGTCCAATTTTCCACTCTTCTATGATAAGCAAACTTGAAATCACAGTCACAATATATTCTCGCATCTGTGCGTGCATGTGGGTGTGTGTGTGTGTGTGTGTGTGTGTGTGTGTGTGTGTGTGTGTGTGTGTGTGTGTGTGTGTGTGTGTGTGTGTGTGTGTGTGTGTGTGTGTGTGTGTGTGTGTGTGGGTGCATGTGTGTGTGTAATCATGTTTCTTTGTTTTTTCTGTCCTGTATTAAGAAAAAAATATTTTTATTGTTTGTAATTTTAAAATAAATTTGTATTATTTAAAATACATTCATAAATAAAATGCAGTAAAGAACTGGGAATGGTTAGTTTTCATTTAACCTGGAGATAAGTTAATTCAATGTCATTTTTTGACTTACATCACATCTCCTGGAGCCAATGAACAATGTAGGTAGAGGTTTGCCTGTAATATTATTTTACAGGGTTTTGGAAGTTTATGCAACTTATCGCCCTCAGCCAATGACAGGAACAAGGTGTGAGGTCAGGCAAAAGATTAAAAACATGGCAGTCACGTTCCATCCACGTCATTGTCTGTTTTCTCTTTTCAGTCTGTGCTACGGTTGTATAAAGCTGTGTGTGCGTGTGTGTGTGTGTGTGTGTGTGTGTGTGTGTGTGTGTGTGTGTGTGTGTGTGTGTGTGTGTGTGTGTGTGTGCATGTTCGTAGGTCCATGCATGTGTGTTTGACATCTGCATTCACACACAATCCAGCAATGTGGCATGATCCTGCGGGGAGGCGTGGAAGTGTGGGCGTGTTTGTTTTTGTGCTTTAGAATGCAACTGTCAAAACAATCAGGAAAAAACTTTTTACTTCTCTGATTCTCCGTTCTTGTTATTGATGCTGCTTCCTCTCCTCAAGGCTTTCTCTTACCAGGGAGGAGGGGCCAACCCGAAACAGAATCACTGACACTGAAAAATGATGTATGTATAGCCCCAGTGAGTCAGATCTACAAAATTTAATTGGATTTTCCTTAACCAATGATAAACCTTTCTACCAAGGACATTGGTGAAAGGGCCTAGCCTGCTGTAGCTTTGACTTAACCCTGCTGAAAATCAAACCCAATCAAATAATTAACCCTAATAACAGCTAGCAATAGAGATCAAAACTGTAACCATCTTCCCCTATAATCCCACATTACTAATAAATGACTATACTTTATGTAGCTCTAAGTTCGAAACCCACCAAACCTTTTAAATAGCACATTAACCAACACATTCACCAGTAGTCAAAAGGGGCAGACAATAATTTTCACCATGAAAGCTACAGAGACACCCAGTGGGTACTGCTGTATCTAAAAAACTAATACCTAGACAGTGTCGAACATCTAGCAGTTAATGTCTTACATAGATATCTCTGTCCAACAGATAACTAGATCTAGTAATTCCTTAAGGAAACAAGATGATTAAAAAAATGTGAGCTGACTCTGCTAATTGTGCAGTAACTAAAAAGACTATAGTTTCTTTTTGGTTGATGCAATCAAAGCAAAGCAAGTTCTACACTTCATGTACGAGAATGCGCATCAATATTTAATACCACAGAAGGGCAATCTTGTTTTCTCATTCTACCAATTGGTATAAAAACAAGGAAGCAGGGCTTTGGCTGCTGTTCCAAAAGAAAACAGGGAAAGAGCAAAAAAGGGATGAGCTTTGAGCTGTAGCTCAGCTCTCCAGAAAGTCATTAGGTCACAGAAGTGTGGAGGATGGTCGACAAGGGCCTTTAATAATGAAGAGCTTGTGATCCTCAGGGAAACATCGCCTGAAGCAGACATTCACACTGAGGCGGGTATGGAAATAAAAGATTTTGAGGTGCAGAAAGGTCCCACCACGCATCTAAAAGAAAGAGGCTGGCTAACGCTCGCTGAAGTGATCGTTGTTTTATTTGTTTGACACCATTTTAATCTCTGACAGAATCACACCCAAAATCTTGTTTCATATTCATCACTGGCAAAAATCCACACATAATGTCCAGGCAATGAATACAATTTTGAGTAAACTTGCTGTGAAATTTATGAAAATGTGAAAAAAAGACAAATTATTAGAATACCAAATATTATTATGTGACTATAAATGAACCACACAACAAAAGTTCAGCATGCAACAGAGCTGAATTCATGTGTTTGTGTCGTGACTTCTTTATGAGATGGCTTAAACTCCTCAAATACTCGAGCTGACCTGTGCAATATTCATCTTTTACAGCAATAACATACCAAACCAAACGTAGCATCTCCTTTCAGTTTCATCTGTAATGATAACCCAACAAATTATCACCAAGGATAGGTAGAGAAACAAGGAATTCAAGTTCCCTTTACCAGTACAGATCTCTTTAAATCTTCTTAGATTTCTGTTTAATTCACTGTATAGAAGTGACTAGGATCACCTTTCAATGATTCATGCAGTAAGTTTATCTAGTCATCACTTCTAAATGTTTGCACACCTTTTTTTCAAAACCTGAAGAGGCTGTACATTGAAGAACAGCTTATTTGGGAAATAGGTGTACTCTTGCTGAAAGCTAAGGAAGAAGTTTGACACCAATGTTGCCATTAGCCCAGAGCTGAACTAGCATCTGGTGGTGTGTTTGATTGGAGATGATAAGGGGATGATCAGTCATAAATCATAAACCCATCTACCAGTCACACAGCTTATCATCAATCTGAATATTTTGCATAAAGTAACTGTAGCGTTTGTAGATTTTCATCTACAGAAAAATGTGCTGAAACATACTAAATTTCCTCTCCAAGGAATCATCACCTTATGGTGTTAGAGAGGTTTGTGTGCTCTAAGGATCCTGAGAGCTATGTTGCCGGGAGTCTCGTACCCCTGGTAGGGTCACCCAAGACAAAAAGGTCTTACGTGAAGGGCCAGACAAAGAATGATTCAGAAGACCCTGTGATAAATAGAGGTGGAAACATGAGACCCTGCCTGGAGGAGGCCCTGGGCCCACGTCTAGAGCCAGGCCTGGATGGAGGGCCCGTCAGCGAGCAATTGGTGGCCAGGTCTGCCACAGGGCCCCTGCTTGAATCAGCCCAAAAAGGCAACATAGATTTTCCCCACCCCTGTGGACCCACCACCCCCAGTGTAGACTGATGGGGTCTGGTGTGCTGCCACATGAGGGGTAACAGGTGGCCATGACAGAGCACACCTAGACGGCAGAAGCTGGCTTCGGGGACGTGGAATGTCACCTCACTGGCGGGGAAAGAACCAGAGCTTGTGTTGGAGGTGGAGCGTTAACAGTTGGGCTAGCTTTTGGGCTAGTTCATTACTGAGTTGGCCATCACTACAAACTAGATGTACAGTTTTCATTATTAGCTTGAGAGGTGCTGGCAAGTCTTGCTTTGTTGCTATCTTTGTCTTTCTCTTTTCTCTGCACTCAGACTCATGACAAGAATGTATGTGGATCATCACTTTATGAACACTGTTATTGTTACCAGTATTGTTTCTTACAGTATGTCAATCCCATTTTTCCACCAATTTTCTGTGTCTACCTCTGGAAATTTCATTTTCAACTCTGCAAAAGACATGAGACCCCTTCCAGGATACTGTAACCGCAGAGATAAGCAACATGTCCTGTGAGAGGAGTGTCTGGAGTAGACACATTGCCTTAGCCCGACTGTTGATAACTGTGTCAGAGTTGACTTGAAGGTGCATTTTGAAAACACAGGCTGCCTGGCAATGCCTCAGCACACTTTAGGATTGCAGCTGCTTCATCAAAGCGCTTGAAGGAGATGGTGCACCTTGTCTTGACCAACTGCTATGACTAATAAATCGGAGCTGTGAAGTAAATTTGAGTCATACATGAAAATGTTGGTTTGCCTAACAAGATAAAGGTCAAGAATACAGTGTCTAAAAATGAGAACTGTCATGTCAAGCTTTCCACAGCTGATGATGATGACAGGCCTCGCAGATGCTCTTCTTGCAAGACTGATTATTTTTAGAATAGATTTTTTTTTGTATATATACTCTTGTCACTTTTAAGGAGATCTACAGAAAAGATTTGATTTGCCTGACAAGAAGACATGCTTGTCAACGCATTTAATAAGTTGGGGTTTTTTTGTCTCAGGAGAGGTCACTCAGTCACAGAAAGCACTTGTCAGGTAATTTCTAGCTTTGCATATGCGATTATTGCAAGAGTCACACAGCCAATTACTGTCAATGTCTCCCAACATTATATACAGAGAAGACAGTTTGTCTTGATGAGGTTAATGACAGGGGCAAAATACAATCACTGTGCATTTGACTGTGCCAAATTCATGATCCAGATGAAGTGCTTTAAGAACAATCTACACTTAATCAGCTCTGTCATATCAGTGAAAATTATAATTAGGCGCACCATGGATTGGATTTATTTATATGAATAGCATTCAAAACTTGAAAATGGAGAACGATTGATTGATTTTGGAATGTTTGTGAATTATATCTGCTCATAACCTATATACAATTTGAGGTTGGTTTTAGCACCATATGTGTGGAGGGGGGTTGTTTTAAAACATCAACATCCTACTTGAACTGAATATACGAAAAAAAGGTGAGGAAATTAATCTCCATCTACTGTGATTTCCAAAATATCCACTGAGTATGGTTTTGTTCAATTGGTTGAACAAATACAACACAGTAAAATATTTTGCGTATAGCTTTTTTCTATTTTTCTCTTTCATTTGAACATAATAAATTTTAGCACAAACAATGTGTCAATAGATTCTCACCTCATACTTATGTTATTCATGTCTTTCATTCATATTCTACTTTAGTTACTGATGTTATTAATGTTTTTATCATTTGAATTGTGTGACAATCATGCCATTCAACTTGACCTTGAATTGGCTGCTGTTCTGTTGCATGATTCATGAACCTATATGTCAGTAACTATTTGCACTCTGACCCTGCTGCAGCTCTGTGTGAATTGCTGTTGTTAGTTGACTGTTGTTCTGGCTCAAATATCTGTTTCACCAAGTTCAAGTAAATCTTGCCAAATGTCTAAGTGGAATCATATATAGATGCATGGTTAACCTGTGCAATCACATTCTAAATAAACATGTCATGATACTCAACTGCTATTCCACACTAACCCTACCTTCCTCTCATCTTGTGTTATGACCTAACACAAGGAAGGAAAGCACGTGAACCGAGATGGTGTTCTATTTGTGCATCAATTATTGCCACGTTTGTTCATGTCCATTAAAGGAATGTTCTTGAATGAACCTTTGCAGTTCTCAGAAGGTTGTGGGTGATTTGAAAGAATATACTGTTTTTAAGACAATTCATCTGATTTACTGTAAAGATTGTTTATCTCCAAATTTCATTAAAATATAATTAGTCTTCAACCATCAGCATTCTGTGTCACAATTTCACAAAATGTTCAAAATAATTTATTTGACAGGCTATTAATATGTATTTATGAATAGTATTAAATTTGTAAAAAATAAAAAAAAATAAAAACTTAAAGGAGATTAATAAGATTAGTTACATTGTTGGGGTTTGGAACAATGCCCATATCTTCAATAACCAACAATAGTTTAAAAACAGCCTTGAATAGTTTGTGTTTTTGTCACTATTTTATTTTTGTTTGTTTCAATGTCTAAAAGTTAGTTCCAGTTAATCATATGCTGTGAGTGTGATTAAAAAATGAATTAAATGAATTATTTTTTTTTATTATTATTATTTGTCTCAAAAAATGAATGTTTTTGACATGACAATTATTAAAAAAAAAGGTAGCAGAAAATAATAAACTCACAACACATGCAAAAGATAATTGACACAGTTTTGACAAAATTTGGTGCCTAATTGGGATATTTATTATTCTATTAAATATCACCTATTTTGACTACTGGTACTTTCTGTTTTGACAGGATGAAGTTCCATAATGATCACAACAGATGTGAAGTCTCTTCTGGGAAATATATATGACACAGTCTTTGGCTTGAACAATCACAGTGGATGGTGATTCATCAAACTTTTTCAAACAGAAAAACTT
This sequence comes from Antennarius striatus, assembly GCF_040054535.1. NCBI lineage: Eukaryota > Metazoa > Chordata > Actinopteri > Lophiiformes > Antennariidae > Antennarius > Antennarius striatus. The sequence goes on from NC_090787.1 coordinate 7,665,605, forward strand.
TGTACCAACTGCTGTTTGTAAATCAATAAAGGCCATTTCCAACTGTTACTTCAGAAGCAAACAAACAGGGAACAACACCCTTTACAAAAGCAACAGCACCTATGTCATGGAGAGAGTATTACGCAATATGTTGCTTTCAACAAGTGTTGTCAAACATATTGATGTTTGACAACATGTGGGAATGCATCATTAAGGCTTCAATCACCTCACACTAACAACACCGTTCTGACAGGACAGCTTTCTTCTGTCTTTCAGATATATTTACCCGAGCCGTCTATACCGCTACTGCTGTCTGTTCAGCTGTCCCCATCGACGACAAACTACTATTTATTAAAATTATGCATGTGAATATGGGAATTTTCCAGATGACACTAATTTGTTGCACAGGGAAGACAAGAGGAGCAGGAAATAACATCGAAAATTAAAGCATGGAGAAAATACTAATGAACAATAGTAAGTTCATGGTATTTAACCTCACTGGTAAACTGCTCAAACAGTCCAAACAATCACTAAATTGCTTTACATGGATGACATAGAATAAATCAAACTTTAAATTATATTTGGTCTCTGTCTCTTTACATGTCCAGCCACAGGAATTGAACTGAACTGGGCAGAACTGAACATATACTGTATCGTAGTTTTAGTGTATTTGTTGGCTTAACTACAAACAACAACAGCAAATCAGCAGAACTTGCAAGGTGGAAGAATCCACTCAGTTCTCTAATCGATTCACCAGAGGCAGTGATAAAAAACAGTGGCTTCTCAGATTATAACGATCAGAACCATAGCTGGGAATAATTTTGCTGCCATCAGTCTGCAAACCTATGTGCTGCAACTAAGTAAGTGAAATAACAAGGACCACCTCTACAGACAAGATGAACACTGTTACACAGACGTCATGTCCTGTCAGTATTGTTTAGCACATCATAGTGGATTTTCATTTATTTCTGCTCCACTTTTAAAACCCAGCACAACCAGTATGATGTTTTAAGCCATGATGTGTGTGACTGTGAATTAGTCCCTCTCAAATTGCTGATCTCTCTTATTACTTAATAACTGTGTATCAGTGACTGGCCACTTCCTATTGTATGAAGTTCTAGTTATTACCTAATTAGTTAGTACCTAGTTAGTACCTAATTATTGTTGCATAACTTGAAAATCAAATTTTGAGCTAGATATCATAATATGCATGCACATTTTCAGATATCTCTAAGCAGCTTATTATGACCTAATCAGTTAATTTTTACTGAGCAAATAGATAAATTTAACATTCTAGTGCCATGATTTACAAATGATTTTTGTTTGGTTGAAACTCAAAAGTAATGAGCATCACAGAAAATATTTACTCAAGCAAACTCTATATTTTAACCTTCAGTTGGATAATTAGCTAAAAAAAAAAGCTGACAGCCATAATAGAAAGTGAAAATCAAGTAGTACACAGAAAAGATGCTTGATTTCAAACTATATAAAACAGTTTTGAGGAACAATCGATAAATATCATTCCCAGGCCTTCAAAACATGCTTTCTTCCCCCTCTCTCCCCTCATTTCAGAGCAGTTCCAGTAACAGCTTTCCAATGGAATCAAACAGGAATAAACAAGGAATGGCAAGGTAATCATGACATATGTATTACATTACACAGCTATTAAATATACATAGAATGGGGGAAAAAATCAATCATTTGTCAAAAAAAAAGATGTGGTCACTACTCTTTAAATATTGATGCGACTAAGGACAAAAAAGCAATCATGGAGAAGTACTCTCTTAGAGAAACATATTAAATCTCTCAGAGGAGTATTTATGTCCTTTCTTGGCTGGGGCTGTTTCAGGAACAAGTGAACCTTATCAGGCATTGAGCAATGAGAGATACCTGTAACAGCTGACATGTTTGAGACCAAAGTGCTTAATCTCTTGTCTCTGCTGCGGAGCAGTGAAGCACATCGCAGAACCAAGAGGGAGTGAGTGCACGCATTTCAAACCAGCCGACACAAGAAATGGAAACTGGAGAAAATCACGCAGCGCTAGTACAAGAGCATTGCTCTAATCATATCAAAAGACTTCTACAAACAAACATGGGTGAACTGTGATTGATGGGAGCACAGTTAATAGGACTCCATATCCAACACTGTGGGAGAGGGGAGGGCGGTGGGGAGCAGAGATCAATAGCAGCTCGGAAGCATGTTAGGGAATCATACTGAATCAGATTGATGACAGCTGGGGATGATGTATTCGACAATCTAATTTTAACATGAAGAAACTCAGTAATAGTGTTGCCACAAGACTGAACCAAGTCCTCATAGGCCAGCATTATCACAGCTGCAGAGAGTGAGATGTGAGTCTGCTGCAGGTGTAAGTAGGGGAAGGGGGTGCGGTTATAGCTTTGATTTTCAAGTCATGCACTATACCAAAGTGCATTAAATTATTCAGCTTTAGTGGCCATCTCAGAAATATTTTAGGCCCAAAAAGCTGTTTTTGTGGGCAGACAGAGACTAAAATTGACTCCGCCAAGTAGATATTGAAAAAAGAAGTATGGTGGATATTCTTAGAACTGCCCTGAAATTCAGAGCAATTGAAGAAAAACGCTGCAGCGAAGTTGATGAGGCAACTCATTGCTTTGCATATAGACTTGAAAATCATGAAAAATTGCTCTATCTTCCACATAACCGGACTGAACTACAGGATGATCAGCATTCATTTGAGTAAAACCTATTTTGTGTGCACACGTTTTTTTCTGTATTTAATGCGGGCTTCATCTATAGCGCTTGATAAACTTTTGTGGTGTTTTGCATCATGTACGGTAGTGTAAACACTCCAAATCAAACACTAGCTAACATCTTCACCAAAGATCATTTCATTCTGTGTATTAATCTTTAATCAAACACCTAAAATATAGTGTAGGCCCAAAGTCAATGATTTGGGAGAATAACTAACAATAAATCACTCAACAAAATACATATGTGTAAAATTCTGCTCTATGGTTCAATTCAAACTCATTTCTTACTTTAAATTAGAAGAAAACTTGTGACTTTACAGTACTGACATTTTTTATAGTAAAAATGGAACACTTATAATTCAATATTTTCTAATCCACTCTGTTAAAAAAGAGGCATCAACATCATAAACTGGGTCTAGGTTTGTCTGCTGAATGAAGCTTGTTGCGGAAAGGATGAATCCCTCCCCTGTTCTAGTTTTCTGGGCCGTCTGCATGATGGGGTCCTGAGCCTTCAGTCTGTGCCAGGTGGCAGCTGGGAGGGAGAGTCTCCAGCCAAGCTTCAACAGGCCTCACTCTGGTCCTCTGGCCACAACCGTTGTCACTCAGGGATCAGCATAGCACTTCTGACCTGCAGATTGGCCATGGTCTCTCCATAACAGCGAGTGTGTCATTAGTGCACTATTTGGTCATTTTATATGTGTTCCAATTTTCTGTACTTCTTCTGCCTCACTGCTTTACGCACATAATATTTTTGTCTGTGCAGGCGGTTCCGGATTTTCTCGGTATCTCCTCATAAACTCGATTGGGTATTTGCATAAATTTTAACAGAAAAAAACAACCTGAGGAAATACAAAATGCAGCTTTTAAATTTTAATGTATTTATTTTTAACAAGTAAGGATGGACATTGATTTTTTTTTTTCAAGATAGCCTTTCAGTCAAAAACATGTTCTTTCCTGCATCTGGTGGTAATACAGTACTACCACCACAGGTCGGCAGTAGTGCACCTACAACCTATTTTAGAAAAAGAAGAAGAATGCACAGCCTACATATGACCTCAAAATAAGCAGCAGATGCTAGCGGTAACAACCGCTGATGTGGAATTCTATAAAATAAAAAAGAGGAACAATATCAATTCTTCTAACTATCTTATCACATGAAGATTGACTTCTGCAGTTGAACAGTATATAAGTTTGGTCAGAACACAATGTCATTTTGAAGTGTGGTATAAAGAATAAACAACAGACATCATCTTATGGATAACAGCTCAAAATCAGGTTTCTATCAGTTTTGCCGTACTTTGCTATCCAGAAAACTATTAAAAATATTAATGCAAAGCTATAGAAACTACAAACTCATTTAGATTTAAAAAATCATGATCACTCTAATAGTCATCAGTGACATGAAGGTAGTTGGTGTGAAAGAAGAGGATGCAGAAGACAGGGTTAGATGGAAGCAATTGATTCGCTGTGGCGACCCCTGAAGGGAAAAGCCGAAAGGAAAATAAGAAGTCATCAGTGCCAATGTGAGTCTTGATTAGTAATTTTGCATTCCCATCCAAAACAAGAAGAACACTATTCCCAAACCATTTGCTGTGTTGCTGTAGAAATTTTGGAAGGCAGGCCACTTCTGGGAAGGTTCTCTACTGATCCATTTGTAGGCAATATTTCTCACTATGGATCTGTGGAGTTCCAAAGCCTTAGAAAAGACACTGTAGCCTGTCCCAGACTGATGTATTTTTGATATCATCTTCTTCATCTCCTGAGGTATTTTCTTTTGATATTGTCATAGAGTGCTTCTGGTGAGACCAACTAGACAATTCTGTTTCTGAAAATAGCATACTTAAGTGATGATTTGATTTAACAGGCACAGGCTTGTTTCTTCAAGTTACATCCAATAATTGCATTTGGGAGATTATAAAATATAGTTTCTCAGGGGTAAAATGCCTTTTCACTGATGTCGGTATTGGAAAACATTTTTTTTTATATGACTAATTATCAATTACAAGCTGCATTTTGTATTTAAGCAGCATTTGCAATATTTCAAATTTTGTTGGTTCAACAAGGTTTTTGTATGGCACATTAAACAACAAATATGAAAATCATCATCATCATAAAGTCAAGTAAAAAAGGAAGGCATTATGAGGAGATCATGACTGAACATAATGTGCTGAGAAATAAATCAGTTATACACACAGAGCTTTCAGTTATGTTTCCAAATGACTGCATGAAACTACATTCGCATAAAAATCAGTTTTAAAATATGAAGCTACTCGCCTAATTCCATTAGGCAGGTCTTTCCAAAGTGCAGGTGTCCCACTAGAAAAAATATAATCTCCCTAGTCTTGAGCCTGAACTGACAAACTACCCATCCAGCCTTGCCTGAGGATCTGAAGTAGTGTTAAGGTTCATAAAGAGTTAAAACCTCAGTGAAACAGCTACCAAACAAATCTTCTGTGCTTGAACACAAAATGCAAAAAATTTCAAAATCAACTGAAAATCCAGTTGTAAATCCACTGGAATCCAGTTAGCTAGCTGCAGCCTTTTAAACAAACAGGAGATGTGAGATTAATATCTGACTGATACTGGTATGGAGAGAGTTATAATATTTAAAATTAAATTAAATTAAAAACGTGAGCCTCAGCTTCAGGCCCAGATAAACTCCTGGATTAACGAAGGATCTCCATTTTGCAAATGTGTTTTTTGAATATGTATTAAAAAAATACACATTTTTTTAAGCTTCATAGACTGAAAAGTAAAACCTCTAAGTTTTAGAAACTGTATATCTTAAATATATAGTATGTAACAGATCAACCTTTAGCAATTCAAAACACTTGTTTGCTGTGTCATTTTGTCACCGAAAAAAACTCTGGGCCTAAAATGAGATTAAGCAAAACACATACAGTACATCTCCATCAAGGCTAAGAAACCCTACCCCTACACATGTTTTTAAAACCACAACATTAAACATACAGATCTGGATGTATTAAAACCCTGTGATCTCAGCTACACACAAAGTGGTAGTTTAGCTCAAGAACTAGATACCGACTACAAGGAGTATTAACTGGATCTGGACAACACTACACACATTCCCTCAGGTAAAAATTTAAAAAGAACAAAAAAAGAAAAGTCTTAATGCTAGACAAAACACTGATATATATGTCCACACTAAAATTACTTCAATCTTATCACACCTGTCTGGCAACTTATATGGAAACTAATTATATTGTTTACTAAAAAATAAAACTAACAGACAGAAGTAAAAATATGACTTGCTTGACGAAGATAACAACAACAACAAACCCTCCACCAAAACCATTTAAATCTTCCAACAGCATACAACCCATCAACTAATCAGTCAAAGGAGGTCTGTCCTTTACACAAGGATAGACAACCATCAGCAATGATAAGAAGCAGACTTGCCAGTAAAATGTGTGCTTTGAGTTCTATACGCAACCTATTCCCATGGTAACGCAACTTCTGCAGCAGAGTTCCCTGCTAGCCTACAGTCATATGTAAGGAAATGTTTGAGGTGTGTACCACAGTGCATGCATTAGCCGACCGGTCAAGAGTTAAATAAACAAAATAAAAGCTTGCTCTCAATCAGACTAGACAGAGCGAGGAACTTGGTGACAGTAACAGTACAGTTTACAGTAACCCATGGTGCACTGACTGTCAGCATGCTGAGCATACAACATTATACAGGGGCATCTCCTCGGGGTGCTTCCTCCTTCCAACTAGCAGGTCACCCTTTCAAACTGTCACAGACTTTTAGCCCAAGACAGAGACACTTCCCCTGCCCCCCTGGGAGGTTTTCAGAGAGGGGATTGCCCTGGTCAGACCTCACTTTACACAACCCAGCTGCATACTGACTTCAACCTTCACCATCCAGGCAGCCCATGGTGACACTCACTACACCAGTGTGAAGATTTACGGATAAGTCCACCAAACAATTTGGTTGGTGGAATTAGCATTTTGGCAGATGGTCTCATTTGGGAATGTAAATGGATTTTCCCTTTCACCAGACACATTCCATCATCCTTACATTTCATTTTATGATGCCTTCTATTTTATCCATCACCCACTAATGGCTCTGTACTCAACTCGGCTAGTGAGAGGAGCAGTTTATCCCGCCACTACCCTTACAAGCATCATTTTCATTAACATATTTGGCAATAAAACAGTTATGATTTTGTTTATTAATAATTTATCTGCACTTGTTTATCAAGCAGCTATTTCAGTTTACGACTATGCCCAGCTCTTGGATTCTATTCCTGTCACACTCTCTAAAGAGATACTCCTCATTTTACCATTTATGTTTAGATGAGGATCAGTTTCTAAAAAGCATAATCTAATATGAAACCTCATGCCAATCACTCAATTAAATGTACCCACAACATCAACATAAATAGATCATGTGGGTCAAAACTGTAGCTCTATCACTGTTAATCAATTCCACAAGTCAATTTAGAGCTGATGGCTTTCACAGCCTGAGCTGATGACTGATTCAATTGTAACCCATTAAGACTGTGAGACGGGATATTAGAGGTGACACAATCATATCATTCAATAACTTTGCTCTACAGGAGTCAGCCTGGCCCCACCATCCCATTGAACACTATAATGAGAAAGATGGGGGCAGGTTCACTGCTGCTTCCTGCAGCCTGAGGCCACACTTCACCTCCGCCCTGAGATAGATGTAAGACCTTAACAACAGCAACACTTAGCTGACATCATCAGATAGACGTGTCAGCTGTTTTAATGTCTCGTCATAGCTTATGAAAGACTGAACGCAATCCTGCAAAAAGTGTTATTGAAGCACTTAAGTCACTTAAATCTCAAGAAACCCATAATGACATGTACAGTGTTTGTAGAGCGGTGTGGTGAATAGCACTGTTGCCTCAAAGAAAGAGGGTTTTGGGTTCCGCGTGGATTACCTCTGGCTGCTCCAGCTTCCTCTAACAGTGATTCCAAATAGGTTAGCTGTTGGCTTTGACTCTGTACTGTGAACGCAATTGTGCTTGTCTCTCTATGGATCTGTCTTTGCATGTACGGACACCTGGTCAAGGGTGTACCCACTTCTGATCCACCATCATGGACAAGAGTTTATATAAAATGAATGTATTATGGCAAGTTGATAAAAATAAAATAAAAAAACACAGATTTTTGACTGCTTGATCTACTCACGTATAAACTACAGCTGACCTTCTCAACATGTTACTTGCTGACAGACTGTTCTGACGACTCGTCTGGTTTTTCTGCCAAGACAAACTTACTAAGCAATAGTCAATAAAAGCACCTGAAGTACAGACTATGAGACATGAATGCCAATAACAACACCAGCCAGCGCCCAGACTTTTACTTTCCCTCTGCTAATGTCTACTTTCACAAAAAGAAAGTCTGCTGACTAGTACTTGAGCATATAACCCTCTTCTTCAGTGTATCTTTGGCTTTCACTGTTTTACCTGTAAACTATAAGCAGTTTCTGCAGTCACTGGGTGAAGACAGAGTAGTCTGCAACTTTCTGTCCCAAGGATCAGTTATTGCTGAAGCGAACACTTTTTGCTGCTATGTCAGAACAGGATGTGGACAGAAAATCAAGCTACAAAGGAGGTCTCACAGCTTGCAGGCTCATTTAGTTCTTTCAGAAAAAAGATGTAAAGCAGCTATGAAAACAGAATTCAGTCCAACCTTTGAAGGTCAACCGTTAGTCACTACCCAGTAGTTCCCCATAAAAACAACATCCCGATCCTCACATTGCACTAACTGAATGTCACAGAAAGGCCCCCTAGACTATCAAAAACAGAATGAATTTTTGGTTTAGTGTTTCAGAATTTACATAATCTCCATTTGGTTGCAATTTATCATGTCCAAATGCAATTTAGTGACCAATTTCCTGCTAGTGAGCTATCTATTAAATGAATAAGGATACAGCAGTGACAAAAGGGAGCATTTATTTTACTCTGCAGCAGACAGGAAGTAGAGTTATGGATAGTTATTGTGGACATTATTAATGCCACAATCTCTGTTGTTGAAACTTGCCAACAGTCTACTTTGATTAACAGGGAGACAACAGAATTAAGACAATTCAACTCTGCAACTCGGAAGATGATGCTACAATCTGTGACAAAACAGCATTAATAAGACTCCTCGAGGAAATTTATGTACTCAAGTACTTACTATCACATCACCATTATTAGAAGTACTGGTATTTGTCCTTAGTAGGTGTGAATATTATTTCCATGTTGTACAAATCACAACACTACACATACTAAAGAAACAAAAACATTGATGTGAAACGTTGCTGTAACACTATATATTTTATTTAAAAAAAGAAAAACTAAGACACAGAAATTAGTTATACAATCAGGTCTACTTTCTTCCAGAAACATATTAATTTACAAGAATAATCAAAATTGTATATGGGATACCAAAAGGTATTGAATGCCGCAGCTTAAAGTTTAATGTGAGCCTTTTTTTTTTTTACTTAAAATGTGACACTAATAATTGTACTTCCATGATGTTAGCGGATTTGTATCATTAAAAAAGAATGGCGAAAGGCATATAAATAAGCACATTTACCTGTAGTTCCTTGTATGGATTAAATAAAAAATCCAATGTCCATTATAAAACAGAGAAAATTCTCTCAAAATAATTTGCAGTATATTAATTATTATATGATGTTTTTGTCTGTTTCTCTCGTGTCATGATAAGCAACTTTCCTTTTTTTGTTGAGTGATCTATAAGGAAAATAACTCTCAAACTACTGCAACTTCATTAACATCATATAGTAAAATCAGAATGTTCCACATCTGAGTGGTTTGGAGTAAGGGAAAGTTCTGTCAACAAAATGCATAAATTACTACTTCATCATTTTGCTTTCCTGGTGACCTTTCCAACACAGCAATACATGTTGGTAGTGAAGTACACTTAAATGATACTATGTCACTTTCGTGCGCATGTGTGTCTGTGTACGCTGCTTTATATATATATATATATATATATATATATATATATATATATATATATATATATATATATATATATATATATATATATATATATATATTATTTTTTTTTTTTTTTTTAATTTATTTTTTTTTTGCAGCATGCTGTTGTCTGAACTTCTAAGCCTGTCATTTTGTCACATCAGCAATGAGTTGCCATCCCAGCTCGGACAGGTCAGCCTGCTCAATGTCAGATGGACACAAGTGATAAGGATGGGTACACAGTGAAGGTATTTCACAGCGATAACAAGAGCTCTGGAAATGCTTCTAATTCATGTGGAAGGCAGGCACAGGTTTGCAGGTTTGATAACTTGTCGTTGAACATAATATGGCTTCTACCACAAAGTAAATTAATTTCTAGATAATTTGCTAACAACAAGGTTTTGTGAGGGAGTAAGAAAAGCCATTTACCATCCATTTCAACACAGCTACGAGAACATTTATTTATACTGCTTTCTGATAGAAGGATGGCATTAATTTTGCTGGGTAAGATGTAGGTACCACCTATACTTACATATCATTGTGTGTCTCTGAATACATCTCAGCTTCACCGTTCGGATTTCTGTTGTCCTGGCACACATGACATTACAAGGACAACCTGTTGGCGTATTATTCTTCACTTTCATTTCTGCAGTGCAAACATCTCAGTGATGCAGCACACAAACTTTAAGGATCCTTCTTTCACTATTTCAAGTAGTCATACAATTTTCTTCACAACCTCTAAGACCAGTGGAGTACTCGTACAGTTCAAGAGCCACATTAACAATTTTTTTTTTCATTCATTTTACACAGAGAGGGGAAAGAGTATTTTGGATTGCCAGGAAAACAAGAAAAAATTCAATTTTTTTTTTTTTTTTTTAAAGTGTGGTTTTCCATGTTGCTTTGGAGGCATTTGGTGAGATGCAGGGACAGTCTTAAAATACACCATGTCTTGACATTCATTGCTATGATGCAGTGACGGTTAGGGTTAGGTTAGGTTAGGTTAGGTTAGGTTAGGTTAGGTTAGGTTAGGTTAGGTTAGGTTAGGTTCATGATGGCAGACGAGGTACGGCCTCACCTGCCATCATGAAAGAAAAAAATGAAAGATGGAAGAAATAACTTAAATGGTTATATTTTTCCAGTGATGTGTATTATAGTTATTTTATGTTTAATGTCACCAATTTTACATTATTTTTACTCAAAATCGCTGAAATACTAACTTAACCGCTGAAATACTGAGCAGAGACCTGCGGTGAGGCACCAGCCAGCCGAGCCTCACCATGGATCGCACAATGACTCGGCTAGCTGTGCTGGCATGTTATACAGTAAGACTCTAATGCGATCTCTCCATATGTTGCTATTAAAATGTTCAAACACGTTTGCTATATGAAGTAAATTTCCATAATTTAGCTAATATATATAATGTACAGTCCTGAAACGGCAGGGAAAAGCCACAAAGTAAGGCATGTAGTTCTCCTGTCTCATAGTAGGGGGCGCTGATGATCCCAAGCATTCGGCCGAGGATTCTTCTTCCTCGGCTGCAGAAGAAGTGACAGCAAACTACAACCTTTAGTCAGTGAATCAAGCGCAGCCATTCATTTGGTTTTTTTCCGCTCGCCTTGCCTTACAATAAAAATGGAATATTTACACATCTCAACACAAAATTTTTCTTTGCTTTTGTTCAGAAGGAGCGGTGCATAGATATATAAATACATATATATAAATTTTTAAAAAATGAGCTTATTTGTGTGTTACAGTTTGTATGTGTAAATAACTCTACTCTGAGACTTTAAACATAACCCACTCACTGTTTCTTATTAAATGGTGAATAAGCTACACTGTAGGTTCAAATGTTTGTAAATCAGATTATGATGAAATCAGTGTCTCACCAGCCCTGAACCTCACCGCACGTCGCTGCTATGATGGAGCATGAGGATGAAAGGACTGTGACCTCAAGGGCAGCAATTAGCCGAACAGGTAAGTTTCACTGCAGCAGTTAATATATGCCTCTAAGTCATTTATTGAAACGGGATACATGCCTAGCAGCCCTAACTCTACTCAATGGGAGCCCAGAATAAAGAAAATGAAGGACAATACCCATAAGAAAAATTACTGAAGCAAACATTCAAATTCATATTGTAATTAAACATCCTTCCGTTCCTTCCTCCTCTGAGGATAAAACTTGCATTTCTGACACATTAAATTCCAGCTCAAGGAAATCTGAGAATACCCTTCAGCCAGAGTAGCTGGTGGGAATACAGATATTTACATCTATTCTGAAAATCTAACAAGTCTAATTGATGGGAGTTATTTGGGTTTGCTTTACCCAAAAATGCGCTTTAAACGTGCCAAGTGATTCCGAAAGAAGGACTGATTGTGATGTGGAACAGCATGGACACATCGTCTACGCGCTGTAATTTCCTGTCAGAGTCAAACTGTCAGATTCATACATGGAACAATGAATACGCCGCTCAGGAATCAGAGTCAGAAAACAGAACATATGGAGTTACACGTAATTGCGCCTTGTGCCTCCATCCGATGCGGGCGATCCAGACATCCAGAGGCTGCAGCTCGGGGACAAAATGCACTTTGGCACCGGGTTATTTTCACCTGCTGCACCGTATAGTGGGGCTGCTACGCACCTGCAAAAGATCTGCTGAATCCGCAGGGGAAGTTCAATGTGTGGTGTCATTTTCTGTAGTTTATCAACTGGGACAGTACAATGCAACATTTTCACACCCTAAATGATAACAACTGAAAGGATGTAGACTTGCAGTTGGACGTCGGTCACTGGATGGAACGCAATTTTGGGACGATCAACTCTTATTCATTCATTCAGGCTCCCGAGGGTTTTAGATCCAACAACTACATCATATGATGAGCCCCCGCAACTGCTCAAAAACGGGTTGTGGTGTCAAGTTAAATCGGATTGCGCATCCCAGACGGTTCTCCCTTACCTTTATCCTCGTCCGACACTGTTGTGGGCTCGGCGCACGGAAATAATCCCGAGAATAGTGCGAGAAAGACGAGTAGGAAAAACTCGGACATGTTTTCGGAGAGCGGGCTATGAGGAGCCACTGCGCTTCTCCCGGTCCTGCTCCTGGTCCGGCTCCACTCTCCCCCTCCACAACCACCCGCTTGTCGTGCGCCGTTATTCGGTGAACCAGTGCGCAGAGCTGTGCAGCGCTCCCACCGCTACACGATACATGCACACCGCCGCTCTGTAGTCTACAACGGACAGACACACCAGAGACCGCAGGAGAGATGAGAGTCAGAAGGATGGAGGGAAGGCGGGGTGGGAGTGAGGCATGATAAAGAATGAATACGTTTCCAGGTTTTTCTCAATGATTAAATGTCGTCGGGGTGGCGCAACTCGCTGAAATTCATCATTCTGGTTGGCTGTAGAGTCAGCGGAGTGGGTGTCAGTGAAGGTCCTCCAAAAGAAGAAAAAGTCAGCGGATGTGGGATGAAAGCATGAGTAATTTCAGCCCTCACCATATTCTCCAAGACAGAATTTAATCGTGCGTTTCTTCTCCAAAAAAATCGTGCGTCTGAAGATTTTAGCGCGGCTTTAAAACGGTGAAGTCCACGAGCTGTCACGCCAAAGCTGTCATCCAGTGGACCACACAGAGAACACTTCAGTCAAGTATCCTTCAAAGCACAACCACTTTATTGATCTATGTGAGGTGCTGTGGTCTTTTCTGTGCCCCTGCTCTTAAACAGTGCTTGGCTCATTGCACCTACAGTTCATGAAGCGACTATAGGCCACTTAATGACGTTTTGGTACCAGGAAAAAAAGCAAAAGTGCCGCCACACTTTAATTAAACTGACCCCTTTGATGGTGTAAGTAACAAGCTGGGCATTTATTGGCTTGGGGTGTAATTTTTTTTTGACAGTATGAATTCATTAACAAAAGGACAGAGAAAGTTCAACATAAAAGTCACTTGTGAAACAGATGCTGGCATACAATCCCTCTTCTAAACCCTTGTAGTTTACTATGTGTTTCTCTTCTTTTGAGACATAATGAAAAATTACAAATAAAAATATGCTGAAATTGTATACTGAGCAATGACAGTCCTCTGACAATACTCCAGCTGGTTAAGTGTTCCAAAAGTACATTTTAACCTGTTCTTAGGTTCAAGCGGTTCAACACATTTTAAGAGGGAAGGAGAAGAAAATTATTTCATATTTTTATTCATGTACAGAACATAAAATTAAATTAAAATCACAGACCCAGCCTTGATTTTGAGGTTAATAAGCTGCTCTGTGTACTCTTCCCTGTATTTGTTTCAGAGTTAAGCCTGTAATGAAGGCTGTCAGTACAAAACAGTGCTTTTTTGAAATTCTGAGGTTGTAGACAGTATTCTTTGCATTTATAGAAAAGTCCATTTCTGCCACATCATCCTGTAAATTTGTTCTCTGCTATTACAAAATAATACTTATAGTGGTTTTTATTTACAGGGAAATGAAACTACAGTGCAGTTCTTGTAAGAAAATATAAAACTTATTCTTGTAGTGTTAAAATAGTGTTATTTCTTTACCTCATTTCTTTGACACTAACAGCACAGTTTTTGACCACTCGTGTCAGTCCCTATAGTCTTCATTATACCTGAATGTGCATTTGTTTCATTTCCATGCCATCTCTTGGTAGTATCTCATTTTACCTGAGCTATTCATGTTTTATTGTCTTTTATGAAATTTTACAACCGTGAAATAAAACTCGCTTGCACTATCAAAATGTTATTCAACAAAATTGTTCAGGGTTAACATGGTCGTATATCCTGGATTGTTCTTCATGACTGCAGCCAAGTGGGAGGTGGCACCAGCATTTGATGGTGTAGAAGCCACTAAAGGGTGGAGCGGCCATTGAAGGATTAAACGTGAGGGAACATCTAAAGAAAGATGAGTTTGCAATGTAGACTACCGACAGAACATGCAAGTTTGAGTCCTGTAAGAATGTTTTATATTCATTAATTTATCACATGTTGTGTTGCACATTGTTTAAATGCAACCAATGCGAAGTCACGTTGCTGTAAATCTTTTTCATTCACATAAACTATTTAACTGCAACTGCTAAATGCACATGATACACCAAGACATGTTCATTATCCACTAATGAAGGGAGCATACTTAAATACAAGCAGCCGTGTCCTGTCACATCGTTATAAATTCATTAAGCCAAACATTGTTTAATGTGACAAAGAACAAAATATCAGATGAGGGGGCAACATGGAAAACTTTCATGCGGAGCAATCTGTCGTGTTTTATTATTGAGTTGTCACAAAGCATAAAGAAGTCCAAGTTTCAAGGACACATTGAATTAGGTCTGTACTGTTTGCCCACTGCCAGAGCTGAACTGTTTTCTGCTTCCGAAAAAGAAAAAATTAATAGTTTCATGAGGCTATTTATTTATTTATTTTTGCCTTAGATTTTGTGAGCAGGCTGCTTTTTTTCCCCATCCAGATAGCAGCTCTATTCTGATTTAACCTCTTCGGAACTTTTCGGGACTGTTGAAACGTGCAGCACTTGTGTTGGGAATTGATTCAGCCACTACAGCTGCGTGACACTTGTCTATCTTTTCTTTTTACCTTTGCTTTTCAATTATGAAAGTCATCTACACATCCAAGCATCTTAAATTGAACACTTTTCAGTACTTTTGAGTGTTGCTATGCACAACAGAGGGCATGTGCCTGTCAGTAAGGGTAATGCTCATCGTGGTTCAGTAGACTTCAGTGCAGATGTGTCACAAGGAATCAAGAGTTAGCTGTAGTCTTGCGAGTGATAGGCACAGTCTAGGGCAGGCTAATAGCCACTCGTACATTTTATGTCACTCACCTGGGGTAAAGGTCCAGACATACAAGACTAGATTGGCCTGCTCGCCTGTCAGGAGCACACAAACACCGCAGCACGCTGTACACCACACATGACCTCAGGATATTACATCTACGAGGTGACGCTTTGCAGGTTTTCAGTCACTGACTGATGTGCATGATGTCACCATGGCTTCCCATGCCAGCTCTCCGCACTACATTTGGCTGCACTTGGCTACTCTTACTTCAAATGGCGATGATGTCGTCCAAAATTAGCCGCAGCTATTGACCCTGCTTGACCCTGTCATAGACGTGGACTCATTATCAAGCTAATAACTTTGCCACTGAGGTTTTAGCTTCAGTTTATCAGCTCTGCATTTTTCTCAAGCTTTCTTCTACGAGATTCCCCACAGGATTCAAAAGCAATTTTCGAAAATGAGCGGACAAGCAAAGATCGACCAGCAAATCTGTTCTGACGTGTGTTTTATTTCATCTGAAAGTAAGAAAAGGACTGAATGGAGGTTGATTTCCTCACAATGTGGAGGGCAATGACAGGCCTCTGCTATGGCAATAAAGTGATAAAGATCTGCTGGTAGTCCCTACGGCCTCAGTGCTTGTTAATCAAGCAGTGGGATGACAAGTCATTTGCTGCATGAATCATTGCTCTCCCCTCGTGCTGAAAATGACTTGCATATTTTGGAGAAGGCAAATGGAAATCGCACCTTTTTTGCACTCTATGGGTCTACTGCGGGAATAGATCTGTTTCCTGTGTGCGATATTCTGCCATCACTTTGATTTAAAAGATTTCGCTCACATCAGCTGGCCATAACTAAAATAATGGTTCCAAATATGGCTGTTTTCTGGCAGATATTGCTTGTTTGTCTTTCAGAGAAGTCGTCAACAGCCAGTATCAATGTAAACAAACATACAAAATGTTACTGTCTTCTGACTTGATTGTGCCTGAATGCAATTTCATGCACATCTCAGAGGAGATGAACATCATACATTTAATTCTCACAAACAGAGTAGCTGTGATGCCATTTCCTGTGTTTGTACTAAGCTGTTTGAGAAGCAATTTCAACAAAGCAATTTCAAAGTTAATTGCGTTTGTGCGAAAACTAGGAAAGCTTCTACAATTTCTTTTTTTATTTGTGAGTGAAGTAGTCATCCCAGTCCTGGGAGGGGAGAACAGAATGACACTCTGATTATTTGGATTTTTTTTTTTTTACTTTTATAGATACTAATTGTTTAAATTCATTTTTTAAATGAAAATGAAAAATTTCCCTTCTGTAAGGGTGAGCAGGCAAGTGTTTGAAATCGTTTCAAAGACACAATCGTCTCTGTGGTGGGTAATGCACTGACTTACTACTGCCATCTAGGGATATGTAGGAGTTCTGGTTAAGTGCTGCTCCATCTGTGTATCACAACCTCTAAACACTACCTTGATTACATTAGGCAATAAAACCACATCCCAAAAAAGCCAAATTATACATGAAATCAATGTAATTGTCAGTATGTTCCCAGTCCAAAATGAGTCAGTTTTAGACAAAAGAATGTCAAAAAGCCCCAAAGTCTGTCTGTCCATATGTGAATGATAGTCAAAGTCTTTGTCAATTCCTATGTTTTGTGCTCATTCCCTGTGGAGGAGACACAACATAGACAGAGCCTCTTGCCGTCTCTCTTTTCACAGCTGGAACACACTCCTACCAAATAATGAACTCAATCTCAGCTCAGTCTCAGGGGGGACCTCGGAGCCACCCTCAGCTTAGTGCAGGGCTTTGTTTCCCATGTGCACTTGCTCACGCACGCACTCACACTTTCCCCTTTGCTGTCATTATTTCCTGCCACAAGTAGCTCTGAGAGAAATGCCTTACTGATTGGCAGTAGAGGAGAAAAAAAGCAGGGACGAACAGAGCCAGGAGACACCGGATTGGGAAGGATTCAGAGTGGATGAGAGATATGTAGCAAGGGCAAGAGGCAAGGAGGTTGGTGTGTGTGTGATCAATTTCAATAACAGTTCCCAGTTCAACTCCTTTTACCTTTGAGAGTCCAAGAAAAGTGTTTCAGCTGATGGAGGGAAAAAAGGAGGTTGTTCCATGTCTGTGCCCATGTAAGGAGCGAGATAAAAATGGTAGCCTTTGGACCCAGAACTGGTGGATGGCCATGCATCCCATCCTTGAATGAGACTAAAGAGGTGTTGGTGAGTAGAGTTGAAGGGGGTAAGCAGGAGTGATGAGTCAGTTGACCTTTCAGCCTCCACACAGACCCCATTAACCACGAAAATATGACAGCTTTCAATTAGATCTGCAGTAATTACCATTGACAATAATGAAATTTATGGGCTAAAATATATAGAAACAAAAGCATCAACCACAACATGGATCCAATGATAATGTACAAGTGACAAGTGAGAACCTGTTTGTATATCATGAATGTACTTGGTTTGTCCCTGTGAGACAGATAGTTCAGTTTATTGGCCTGTATTTTGAATCTTTTTTTGACATGGTGGGCAGCCAACCTGTGTCTCTTAACTCACAGTGACAGATCCACTTCATGGTGCTTCTTTTCACAAGCCGTGGCAGTGGGCCAACACAGAGACACACACACACGCACGCACGCACGCACACACACACACACACGCACAGACATCTCCTCAGCAACATCTAAATAGGTAATTATCAGACTCATAGGAGAGGGGAGGTGGCTGCCAGTACTCTACCCGTGATCAGCCTGAAACTAAAGCCTCTACTCAGCAAAGGAATATTAATTGCCTTTTGCAAGTCAACAGGCTGCAAGAGAGAGAGAGTGAGAGTGTGGCCTATCAACAAGCAATGGATTCCAACTTCCTAGCAAGGTTACTGAATAGCATCATTGTTGTCGTCTCCTTGTTGGAGGGAACAGCACGCCAATAATGTCAGGGGTTACGTCTGCCTCAATATTGGTTTTGTGTCTATTGTACCTGTAAAGATGTGGGGTGTTTGTTCAGCGCTGAATGGGAGAGAGATAGGAAGCCAAGAAAAGAAAGAGAGGGAGAGGAGAAAGGGATGAGTAGCAGGATTTCAGAGAAGTGATTAGGAGAGGAAATAATCCATTATACTGCAGGTTTTATCATGGTAGCGTGAAGGGTCAGAAATTGGATTTCTCTGATCAGTGGGGGAAATCAAACACAACATCTGGAAATTTCCTCCCCAGGCACTCACATCAAAACAGCCTCACAATATAAAATATTAGCAATGTCCTGGAGGATCATATTCACATTTTTTATATTACCTAGGCTCATTGAAATGTGTCATAGTTCTTCACAGATAATTGCCTCCTGAACCCTGGATCAGATTTCTAATTTTCTATCAAAACTGGATGATGTCATGCGTGGGAGGTGAGATTACTTTCAAGTAAGAAAGTAATACAGAGTAACAAGGAGGAAGAGCAATGTTGCAAAATTTTGGATTTATTTATAGAGAGCGTTACCTTATTACCTGCCTGTAAAGCTTTGATTTATTATTATTAGTTTAGAGTCACAATGGTTTTAGTAGCCGAAGTTACGCATGGCAAAGGTGTTTTTCACACCAACACAGCAGATACCGGACATTTCACAGAATAATATCACGTTGCTGGTTACCATTGGTCATTTGTAGCTTCGTGCTTGGCTTCAGTTCAGTTATTTTTGAATGTGATTCATCTGGACAGAGACAAGGATAGTGTTATATATCTCTGATAAGTAAACAGACAGTAATTTGTTAATAAGCATCTGTTAAAAGGAGGTCTTATCAAAGTTTTGATGGGAGGACAGCTTTCAGAACGTTAAGGCCTGGACCCATTATGATTCCTGTTGTGACAGATACTTTTTTTAAATTATGACTGAAAAATTGTAATGAGTTGATAGGGGCCAACAGAGAATTTGTCTTTATAATTTAAAGCCATTTGGCAAGAGAGGAAGTCTTAACAATCCTCACCACCAGTGTGAGGACAACCTCACACTGCATGGAAATGCCCCAGAGCATGGTTCTAGGTCAGTATAACTGCCCTAGAGTTGTATTGGTTGACTTCACAATATATGTTAGTTATATACTTACAACTAAATTGATCATCATTCATACTTTTATTGAGGCTGAATCCTGACATCTCTGTTCTATTTTTGTCACAGAGTGTAATGTTTTAGAAATGCAGGTAAAATATTGCTGACAGAACCTAATTGGATTGTCCATGAGGTTGGCAATGTGAGTATCTGGAATTCATGTTAAGACTATGCTTCTAAATATGATACACAAGCTATCAAGTAAATCTCGAGATGAGAAGACATACCGTTAATATCAAATGTGTTGCATTGCTATGTACAGAGCTGAAATATCAGAAATTGGTTCAAACCTAGTTTGGTTTTTTTTGGTTTTTTTAATTTCTCCATTGCCATGGTTCTTATCTGTACGTAATATGTACCTGTAAATACTTGTTTGTGCTTGTGTGTGAAATACCACTCTGACTTTTACATGTGGGTGCACTTGTGGGGCGCAAACCAAGCTTTTTTCTGCATTGCCTGAAATGAGATCGAATATTTGAACTATTCTAATTTGCTTTCTCTTGATGGTTGCCTAATCAATGTTTGTTTTTCTAAATTCTGTTAATTTGACTGAGTATAAGTCTGATTCTTTGAGGACACATTTATGTTGTCCTGCCTTTCAATCGTAACTTCAAGAAATAAAAAAAAAGAGTAACATATAAACCCATAAAGAAACGTTAAACCGAAGTGCATGTTGAATCTGAGTCATGCCTCACCTCTTGTACAGTATGTAATATTAAAAGCCATATTACCTCTGACATGGTTTAGTCTAATCACTTTTCATTTTGTTCTTTTTAGTATTTTATTGAGGCTTCTTGATTAATATATCCATGCATGACTGTGGTACTATGATATGAACTATTTTACTGGCATAGTAATGAAAGTGCTTTGTTAAAATATAAATCTTCCCTTCCAGATGTCTTAATAGCTGCACTGCTCATATTATCTCAGACTGGGTTGGGGTCTGTACTGCTTCAGTCTAAGTAGCACTGTTGTGTTCAACTGCTATTCCTGGGGTGGGGCTCCACAAAAGCAGTAATAATGGCCTGAATAATGGTCCCCGCTAAGCCCACATTTATGTCCTTCCCTCCCTGAAAATAGTTCCAAATCCCTCGTTACTGCAGAATTCGAGCTAGCAGTCTCAGCCCAACATTGTAATGTGCAGAACCTCAGATGGATAAGCAGCCTTCTGTGACAGAAGAGAAAAAAAATGGTCTGCCCACCGGGCTGTGGGTTATCATATTATGTGTCTAATTAGGCATCTGCTCAGGTTGATGCTGGGTGGAGTCATTCATGAGAGCACATATAAAACTAGTTATATCATGTGCATTTTCGAAAAAATAAATAAATAAATAAATAAAATTTTACAGCCCACATTACAACTGTCTTCAGGACAGAAAACTGTAAACTGGAAGGGATCTGTGGTAGAGCAGATCTGTTCCTTCATTCCCTCTGCAAAAGAGGTGGTTAGTTGGTCTGTCACTGCATCTATATACGTATATATGTAGCAAACATGTAAGGAAATGATTGTTTCGTTGGGAAGACGTTCATACCTGTGATGTAGCTAAAGTATTCATGATGACCCTACTATAAATAACTCAAAAGAACACTGGAAGTAGTGATTGTAGCAAAACTTGAAATGGTCAGCTTTCTGAATTTGAACCTCATAAACATCATCAGTTTATCTCAACAGTAGGGTTAGAATCAGGCTGTTTTCAAAGCATGGTAATAAACACAAGTAGGAGTGGCTGGTGCTTGTGTTAATTATTTTTCAGAGATGATAGAAACGCACAAAGAAAACTTCACAACAAAAAGCAAATGTCAGAAATACTTTACTTCACAAGTTAGTCTTTTCTGCCAGGTCATACTCTTAATTGTTTTTCTAATTATCTTAGAAGAAATAGTTTGTTGATATAATATGATATAGCTAGGACACATTTTTTTATCCTGATTGTCACAGGGGTTGGCTTGTAACAGCTAAAAAATAATTAGCGATTCGTATTTGTTATCTTACTGATGAAGGCATTAACAATTGTGCTAATTTCCAGTCAAATTAAAGGTAGTGCTCAGCTCCAAAAAAAGCATTTGACTGAAAGCAGACCCTTTTTTTCTAGTTCTGTCTCCTGGAAATATTTGCATAACCAAAACTACAATCTATAGTTCAACTGCAAGGCCCCTCAATGCTAGAATTCGTCTATAGTTGCATCTGCCGTTTTATAACCATGCCAAGCTTGAAAAGCTGTCCAAGGGAGCCCTTGAGATCAAAAACATGATTCCAGTGTTGCATCGGCAGCAGTGCACAAGGCTGATCATTCCTCGGCACTTAATGGATTAGATGACCATATATATCATACATGGTAGTCTTGACCCATCCCATCCGGCTTTGTTGTGTTGATACCAAATGTGAAAACTGACAGGTTGAGGTTGTGGCCTGCTGCCTTGTCTAATGGCTTAATACTGCATGACTGATGGATTGCTACAGAAAAACTGCTCATCAATTTACCTACCCCACTTCTCTCTTCATGGGCAATCTACAAACTCAACTAGGGGGACAAGAAAACATCTGCAAATTAACATGCTCATGTATTTTATGCTCTACATTTGGATTTCTTGCAAGCACTAGGCTCACAAATGGTGTTTTTAGTGTGTTGTGGACAAAGTAAGTCATCCCTGATGTGTTCAATGCAAGTGCAAACATGACCTCAAGAAGAGATGACTGGCTTAGCAGAAAAAGCACCCTTCATGTGTCTTTTCCTGTTTTTGTTTCTTTTCTCCCTTTGTCTGTGGTCAGAATATCATTCTCAACAAGTGCAGTTGCCGCACAACCTTTCCTGACAAATAGCTTGTCATGCTGTGTTTCAGCTGCGCACACAAGACAGCAAGGGAAAGACGAAGAAGATGCAAGGTCACAAAGTTCTTTTGTCGTTTTATATTATTTATCCATCATACTCAGAAGTTTGACAATGTCATTACATAAACAACACCCCAGGCATTAATCTCCATTTAGCAACATCATATTATTTTCCAGCTCCAAGATTGGCCCAGTGACATTCCAGCGAGCCACAAGTTTAGCGTGGCTTTATTGGGCAGAGGCGAGATACTCACACATTGCTAATATCAAAAACACTTTTAATGGACACTAAATCTTGGTCTTTCTCACTTTGTTGTTATGTTTTCAGCTGTTTTTCAGATGATGAAGCTTATGATAATCCTGTTTCTGTATCAGAGCAGGCATTCTGTTTGTTGGACCTTTGAGTAATGAGATTTGAGCCAAAGTTCTGTCAGAACACCAACACCTTTCCACACTTTCACTTAATATTTCTTATCATCCTGTTATTCTGACATAAGCTCAGTTTTAACATTCTGCTGTTATTGCCTTCAGTTTGTTCTTGTTTGATTATCAAATCTATTAAATTGTACAACAGCACGCTTTCATTTTTGGTCGAGGGTTTGAGTCCCACTCTGTGCGGAGTTTTTATGTTCTCCCCGTGTCTGTGTGGGTTCTCCCCGGGTTCTCCAGCTTCCTCCCACCTCCAAAAACATGCACTTCAGGTTGATTGGCTGTTCCAATTGCCTGTAGGTAGGTATGGGTGTGTGAGTGTGTGTTTGTTTGTTTCTGTGTGCACTGGTGTCACGCCCGGAGTTTTCCCCAGCCTCACGCCCTATGTTAGCTGGGATAGGCTGAAGCTCCCCGTGACCCGCTAGAGTGGATGAAGGGATTGGAAGATGAATGAATGGATGTCTTTTTGCTGGTCCTTTTAAATATGACACCTTGCTGATCCTCTAAAATTTTCTTCTGTTTAGTGCACTAAAACCATTGAGTCTTCAAAGATCACCAACTTCTTCATTCATTAGCTTCATCAGGATCATCAACCAACATCACCACCAGTGTCTGGCTTTGTCATTAAATTGCCTTTTTATGGGACTTAAAAATTGTTTTTTGTTTGTGAGATTTTCTCTGTTGGTAGAGATTTAAGTCATTTTAGTTTAAGTTTAAGGAGGAAACCTGCCCTACATCATACCCAAATAAAAAACTTGGAAGTCTGCATCATTAGTATCTCCATACTTTTCCCAGACCATACTGGATACAGTATGTTCAACATATGATTTTTGTCTGACGAACATCATCTGCTACTCTTTTTAAAATAACTATGAAGTAACAGTTAAATCAGTCATTCCACGTGAGCCAGTAATCAGCTCCTGAGATACTGTAGAGTTAGGGTTTACATCTCCAGTGTAACAGTGTTGGAATCAGCACTGATACATGTAAGAGGCAGTAACACTGGGAATAGTAAGGACAGCTTGTATTGTGTATTTTATGGCATATTTCATACACAGACATAGATATTAAAGAAAACAGATGTGCTTGGCGTGAAGAGTGCCCCAAAAGAATTACACATCTGATGATGCACCTGCATGAGGAGGATTTGTTTAACTCTGAACTGCAATTTATTCAGATAATATGAAAAAATAAATAATTATGTCTCGCTCCCTCCTTAGAGAAAGGCAGCTAACACAAGTTGCTCGGTAAAAACTAACTTAACATCTGAACATTTGTGTATCTGTGATGTATCGGGGAACTTGCGAGAGAACAACATAAGGTGCCAATCTGAAGGTGACAGCAACGCTCACCCTGCAAAGGAACAGTTACAGGCTTTGTTGTAAAGGAATAAACACTATTGTATCATCCTTTTAGGCCCATCAGTGACAATTTTTGGAAGTGATGTCATTTACCTGGTTCTGGTCAAAAGGTAAACTGCTGACCAGATGCGTTGGCACCACAGTCAGAAGACAGACTGTCCCCATAGCAACATCAAAAAGAACAAATAGACAGTCATGTCTGTTTGTGATTGCAAATTGTGTTTGCCTAGGAGCATCTGCTGGACTGAACTTCCACACTCTTGGTTAAAGGGACAGTAAAGTCAAAATGAACCCGGGGTATTATTTGAAGTACACAATTAAACAAACATTTTGGTGGCATTGTTATGTTTTTATGATCAATGAGGACCTTGGACAAACAAAATATATCATAAGTTAAGATGCGCTCACTCACAGCGGAAGTGACGCAATTGTAGACATCGGGGTGAATCCATCTGTGCCATTATACACATATACGGCAAGCAACATAATAACAAACCAACATTATCACACTTATTCATCAAAAAATCATCTCAAATTAAGATGTATCACTTCATTGATTGTATTGTGCTGTAATGGCTGCCCTTACTGATGAGGCAACAATTGTGGCCGATGACGTGTGACCCCACGCAACGGTTTCCTGACACCAGGGATGATACCAGATATCTGGATTTTTTTTTTCTCAAAATGATTAAAAAAATATGTGATATTTTAAAGTGAGTTTAGTGTCCCTTTAATAAGTTTGATGGATGTCAACCTCCTAGAAGACTTAATGCCTGCATACTGTAGGAAAAAAGTTCCACATCTCGCTGAGGAACAGGGAAGCTTGTGGGTAGATCATTTTAATTATCTACCCGCAAGCTGAAAACAGAGAAAAACCTCAGCAGAGGCAATAGACTTTTTTAATATTTGGGATTGATACTATTAAAATAAATAAGGTTGATACATCTGATTTGTAATGTTCAGGAAAATTCAGCATTTCAAATCCAATGGAATCCCTGTTATAGTCATATTAAGACAGTCATTCTCTTGACTAATGTGATAACTGTTATGCAAATAATTATGAATCTAAAAACTATTTCGAATTTATGCATGAAATCAAAGTTTAAAAGATTCATTATCTCACCACCCCCTTTTGAAATGTAGTGTGAAGGGTCTTATGCTTCACAGGAAAATATTTTTTAAGTATTCTGTGAAACAAGTGAAGATGGGATTGTGTTGTGATATGTTAAAAAAAAGAAATTACCCTATTACGCTTGTATGATATCCAATGGCCCAGGTACCCTGTACTGTATTTCCATAAAACCCCAAGTTAAACATACACAAGATTAGATCACAGAGAACTTACTGCCCCTTCATGCTCAGTACCCACAAAAAAAAAAAAAAAAAAACTTCTGCCACTCTCTCAGTTGTGTGATGTAATGTCCAGGTGATAGGTTAACAGTGCAGTATGCAGGGATCATGAATTTTATTGATCTCATCTAGCTACTGATGTACACACGTTCGACTTTGTGCAGCCACCTCATGTGGATTGGCTGCTAACTGTGTTAGCTCAGAGACGAGAGCGAATATGTCAGCTGTTAAGGGGTCCCTGGGCCTCTAGAGACTGAGCCCCTGAGTTTAACAGAACACTGTTCTGGCTGTTATTTTTCAGAATGAGGAAATGGAATAATCATAGTTCAAATAATCTCGTTCAAATGAAAATATTAACATTCAAGATAAGTAATTCACCTTTAAGTAGACGTGATAGAGATCCCTGCAAGACTTACAGTATATATTATAAATCAACACTGTTCAAACAGCAATAGCACCTGTTTTATCAGATAGTAGTATCGGGAGGATGGTTGGCTATTAATTCAAGTTAGCTAATCAGTGATGGTGGAGACAATCAATAGATAAAGGGATTATAAGGAGTCACAGAATCACAGATGCCATTAGTAGGTGATATATCATCCATGAGCATTGTAAAATTGAACAGTATTGCCATAAATAAATAGCGTATTTTAGTAATTATAAATACCTGATTAAAAATACATTTTTTATTATCATTCATGGCATATGCACTATGAAAATGATCAAATTAATAATACAGTCTTCAAAGACGAATATTATATACAGCAAAAAACCCGCTGGCCTGCCACTCCTGGGTTCTTCAGTGAGCAGACTGTTAATGCCTTCAGGCATCAGTCTTTGTTTTAACACACCTATAATAAAATCAATAACTCAGACAGCTAGATTTTCAGCTTGAGATTCCTCCAGTCTAAAACTTTAAATCAACAGTAACTTGAAAAACAATGGTTGATGGTAGAAAACAGCTTATATTCACTGTAATATCATATTTTTACTGAACAGATTTTGCATCTTTTTCACAGAGATATTTGGAAAATATGATTGGATTAAATCTCATCAATTTTAATAAAGTATTTTTTATTGTATTAATTGTTAACATGTATGGATATGCATTTTGGGGGGGAATCTGAGTAACAGGGCAACATTTCACAGACACAAGGAAAATGTGGACTGCAGAAAGAAGGCATGAGGATTGTATTCAAAGAGACTCAGACATATTTCGTAAATGGAAAGCTTTAAAGTTTTGTGTGTTGGTCAAGAACACTGTGAACAGGAAGAGAAGATGGAAGTACCAAACCGGCGATCAAACCTGTGAGGATTGAAATTTAAAATGGCAGGGTGAAAGGGAGGGTATAAAGACAGGGTGGAGGGAGGAGAGATGAAGGGAGAAAGAATGGGGATGAGTGATTAAGTGTAGAGAAAGTAGGAATGAAATCATTCCCTTTTCTCTCTGCCTCCAGCCGTTTTAGTCTCTTTCACCAGCTTTATTTGTTTTTTTTTATTATTTATTTTTTTTGTATGAATTTCTCCTGGTGGAATCATCAGAAGAAAACATTAACAATAATTATTTTTATGGTGCATTATCACAAATCACAATTTTGGCTTGAGGGTTTTACAATCTGTGCCGAAAATTACAGGCCTTATCATTAGAGCCTTGCTTTAAAAATCTTCTAATTGATGTATGAATTAAAGTGCTAGGGAAAATCATTTTTAGAAGTTAATATTTAAATGTTTTGAAAATGTTTGATTAATTCAACAGCTGTAGCAATGTTTTTTAAAGATGGGTTTCAGACACCTACATTTCCATTGTGAGGCAGGCTTAGGCTCTAGGTAAATGCCTGAAAACAATGTTTTAAAAAATGCAATACCTTATTTGCAGAGTGGCATGAGTGAGTGTCACTTCTTATGTTGGTGAATCATTGCATAATCTAAGTACATTCAATCACATATTATAGATCACATTAAAAAGGAAACTTGTTTGTCCATCAATGTTTTCTTCACACATTATATAAATGGTTGTAAAGAGATGCAACTGGAACGAATAAAAATAAAGATTATTTTAAACTAGAACAGGTGTGCATAACCTCTGAGGTAGTAGAGTTATTACGGTACGATGTGCAAATACATTAAAACATAACAATAAATAAATAGCAAGCAAATTAAAGGAAGTTATTGTGAGGTGCATACCCAGTGGTATTTGAGATAGACTGTTTCCCAACAAGTGATAACCTTTTTGACCTATTTGATGCAGAACTTTAAAAGGGCTGAGGTTTAAACTTTTCGAAATCAAATAAATGAATCAAGCTCAAATGATTCTTTTGCAATTTCACAAAACCAATAATCATACGTGGACACACAAGGCTTGTCAACGCAGTAAATTATCAAGTCTGTAAAGTAATTAAAACATTTGTAAGTCCACAACATTTGTAAGTCCTTATCACTCAGATCACATAATGAACATTGTGAACATTTTGAATCAAGCAACAGAAACACCAGTACACTGAAGGTGGTGAGCAGTATGTGGTGTGACAAGAAAGGATGACATATTATATACTGTACCTGTAAAACACACGCTGTGCTTTCTATGATTCATGGCTGCAAGTCTGTATTCATATGTGCCTAACTGCAGTTACAGATGGAGATGGAAATAAGGAAAAAAGCCTGTTAAGGCTCATTCAGACCAGACTTCACTCAGACCTTCACTCAAGAAAGCTTCCTGAGAATTGACACAACAATATAGCGCATGTGACATCAGTTGCACTACTGGGAAACACAGCCAGTTATATTTTAGTCTATGGTAAATGCTAGGCGGAATGCAGTTACATGTGCACATTACTTGTGTCGAGCAGTCACCCAATCACGTAAAGTCATTCAGTGAAGGCAGAAGCTATCATGCAAGGCGACAACTGTTCAGAAGGGGTGACAACCATTCACAATACCATTGACACACCAATGGGAACAATTTGGGGTTCAGTGTCTTCCTCAGAGACGTTGTGGCAGGCAGATGATAGTAGCTAGGGAATGTAACACGGCCTTCAGATAAGAATACCACCACTTAACAGTTTCGGTCATTTTAAATTATTATCACATTACATTCATGTTTTCCTTGAGTTAAAAGCTTGACAGAAGTCACAATCGATCACTCACTCAAATTTATTTAAAGTGCAAAATCACCTTTCATCTTAGTTTCAATCAACTTTACTGAAAAAGACCTTGAACAAAATTATATATGAAAGTTAAAAAAAATTAAGCAACTATTAGAATAAAAATAGGAAGTTAAAAGTTAAATAAAACAAGGATATCAAAAAATGCAGTTAAATAATGTCAAAAAGAGGTAATTTATTTAGATGAAATGCAATTTAGTAGGTAGGAGTGGATTTTTAAAGTTGATTTAAAAATTTCAACTGACATGTAGGGGTATATATTCCAGAGATAAACTATTTGTAGCTAACCCATTTTCCGTAAATTGAAGGAGTGACCAGAAAGCAGCATCAAAGGAATAGAGGAGACACTCCTCTATCTATATATCTGCTGTATCTATATCATTGTCTTCTTCTCCTTTTGGCTTTTCCCTTCAGGGGTCGCCACAGCAAATCAGTTGCCTCCATCTAACCCGTCTTCTGCATCCTCTTCTCTCACACCAACTACCTTCATGTCCTCTTTCACTACATCCATAAACCTCCTCTTTGGTCTTCCTCTAGGCCTCCTGCCTGGCAGTTCAAAACTCAGCATCCTTCTACCAATATATTCACTATCTCTCCTCTGGACATGTCCAAACCATCTCAGTCAGTCACTCACTCAGTCTGGCCTCTATGACTTTATCTCCAAAACCTCTAACATGTGCTGTCCCTCTGATGTACTCATTCCTGATCCTATCCTTCCTGGTCACTCCCAAAGAGAACCTCAGCATCTTCATCTCTGCTACCTCCAGCTCTGTCTCCTGTCTTTTCCTCAGTGACACTGTCTCTAGACCAAACAACATCGCTGGTCTCACCACAGTTTTGTACACCTTTCCTTTCATTCTAGTTGAAACTCTTCTATCACATGAAACTCTTCTATCTAAATGACTCTACTTAATAGATATACTGTATTCATATTCCTGGGTATAGAATCAAATGCCACTTCCTGCAATAAGTAATTTATTTTTATATTTATTTACATGTTTATTTATTTGATATGAATCTTTTTTTGAGGTCACAGACTCGCTGCAGTGAATGGGACTGCTTTTAACTTTTGTCTGATGTATACATGTGAAGTTCAAAGTGAACATTTAACTGTTCAATGTTTAAAAGACAAGACTAGCTCTGACATATTTAATGGTGAACAGACCTCACTAAATTAGAATTTCTCCAGATGATGACTTGTTAAATATTGCTGACTATGCTGTCAGGAGATGGTGCGGTGGCTGTCAAACACATTTTGCCTTCTCCGGTTACCTCAAATGGCTTATTCAACACTTGCACATATGTATGTATTGTGTCTGAAAATGAAATAAGTGAATTCTTGCACACATCATTACACTCCAGCCCCACATTATGAATCATATTCATTGTCACGATATGGCAGGATGCAACACATTTGACCCCACTGAGGTAAACACAAACACGGGTACACTGCTGTGTAATGCCACATGATGTGTGCACAGCTAGAAGACTACAAGAGGAAAAGAGCATGTACCTTCTCACCTCCAACTCATCATCCAGCACCCTAATTCCCCTATCAGAAAATGTCAGTTTCTACATACTGTATTTCTGCTACCATGACTTACCACATGTAGTCAAGTGTGGGAGTGTAGCGGGTTGATCCATTAATGTTGTTTACTGTTAATTTGATTATCACTGCAAGAACAGAAACCCTTTCATTAAACCATACAAAGATTTTCAAGGAGGAGTAAGTACCCTCACATTGTAATTGTTTCTATGTCAAACTCACATTTTTCTACCATTAAATTATTTTAGAAAGCTCTGGATTTCATGGCTCAGGTGTGATAAGTTATAATGAACGCAAAAAATAAAACCATCAACAAAGTTAAAACATTAAAGTTGATTCCCCACACAAATGACTTTGACCTCCTGCGTCTCTACACATATCTTACTCTCAGATGGATCAAACGGGTATTGTTTCATAATTTAATAAAAATTAAATGTCTTCATTGTAATTCCGGTTCAGTCATAAAATGTTGATGCACCCTAGAGTTCCTTTGTTGGATTCAGTGGATATGCTTTTAACAGTCTGTCAGTTGGGGGTTTCTTTTTTGACAATATTTCCCTTGCTTTACAAAACACTCACCTTATATCTCTGTCAAAACTCGCGGCACAAATCGAACCACTACCTGAATCAGGCCATGTCCACACGTTGATCAACACGTTTATACGCAGAACAACTCCAAGAACGGGACTGGTATGTCTGGAAATTCATGCCGTTCCTACTGGAGGATGACCTCCATCAGAGTTCTCCCAGCAGCAGGCAGCGAATCCCGGTCTGACCCAGAACCGGTGTCGGCGAGGAACGTGAATGAATGAATGTATAAACTTTATGACTCATAAAGAGACAAACAAATATCAAACAAATTTACTAAAAAAGTGCAAAGAGAGGTTTTCAGGTGAGTTTATTCAAATATATAGGTGGGGAGATTAGACATACAGTATAAGACTATTTCAGGAAGACTAGATATAAAGATATAAACTCATTCCTGTATTACAGACTGCAATGGTTTTTGACACTTTTGTTCCTATGAAAAATATAATAAGAATGTAATCTTCAGTCTGTAGTGTATATTTTTGATGTGTAAATATAACTGTAAATTTCTGATGATATGATATATGTTAACATGTTTACAATATGTGAATATGTAAATTTCACATGTTGCAAATGTTAATATGTATGTATATTATTTAAGTATTTATGTATGACCCCCCCCCTCCCCACTGCCATGATTGCACAAATTTCCCCACTGTGGGACAATAAAGGTTTATTATTATTATTATTATTATTATTATTATTATTATTATTATTATTATTATTATTATTATTATTATTATTATTAACATTTTTATACCAAATTAAATTTAGAAAAGACACTCCTGTACGTAACCCCTAAATCATGTTTTCCGGTCTAAATCAAAGTGGTGTTGGAGTATTTGGCTTAAAAATCTGGTTTTGATACTGTTATATTCATGATACATAATAATATGTTTCTGTCAGCTTGTAATTTCTCACATTTCACCCTTCTGACAATTGCATTTCAGACTCAATTAACTGCTAAAATACTCCATCTGTCAACATTTCCTCAGATACAATACATGAAATCATCCATCCACCCATGAGAACATTATGATCATCTCACCTTCAGCTGCTTATCTTATTGTGGGTGATGGGTTATGTTTGAGTCTGTCCGAGCTGGCTGTAAGCGAGAGGCAGGGTGAACCCCGGATAATATGCCAGCACATTGCGGGAACACACAAACAGACAACCACTCATGCACACAGTCAAACCTATGGAAAATTTCACATAAATTTCATGATTTTGGAGGCGGGACGAAGTCAGAGAACCCGGAGAGAACCGATGCAGACAGGAGGAGAACATACAAACTCCGCACAGAAAGGAATTACACCCAGAACCTTTTTGCTGTGAGGCAATAGCACTAATCACTGCGACACCATACCAACATACAATGCATGATCATAAAAATCTGGAATCTGTTACTTCTATAATGTCTGCACCTCAAATGACTATTATTGTGATCTTTATTTATTTTTGCTTCATTTTAAGCTTTCTGTACACTTGTTAAGCAACACTCACCTCTCTGTCACATAATGAAGAGCCTTTCCCTTACTGCAGTGTACATGGGAGAGGAAGAAGAAAAGTTGAAACATTTCCCGATCTCACATGAATCACCTGTGCATTGTTTCATAATTAATAAGCCCATAAAGAGACTCAACAAAAGAAAAGAAGGAGGCAGCATCTTTTGAATCCACAAAGGTAATTAACATGCCTCCCTCAACCTGTAACATTGCACACTCTACAAATAATTGCCTTTCAGACCCACAGGGGCCAGAGAGTTCTGCATTTCCCTATTTACACACAGAAAGGTAAGAATGAGTGAGTTATATTTAGACCTTGACTTGATTTCAAAGACTTGGCTGTACAGTATGAAAATTGCAAGTGAAAAAAAATATTTACAGTGTGTAAACCTTGCCGTTTGTGTCTCTGTTTAAAGTAACGACCAGAATATGGTTAAGATGAAACAACTAAATCTCCTGATCATGTGTACACTATTCCAAACACTTTACTCTATCATAGAAAAGTGCGATGGAAAAATATCACAGAAGACTGCTTGTCCAAGATGTTCTTGCATGCCACTTTTCAGTCTCTGAAACTCGTATTTGTCAGCAGCCAAGAGAGAAAGATGTCAGAAGGAAATGGTTTAATGCAAAATAGATGCATCCCTTATGATTTGTTCAAAATAGCAGCAAGTATTACTATAAAGGATTCAGATGTTAAGCCAAGCCAAACAAGGATCAAGGGAGTTACAAAGTTACACCACTTTCTTAATTTGGATACACGCGGGGTACCACTCGCTGTAACTTGGTGTAACAAAGTCAACCTAAAAGTACAAACTCTAACAGCAAATATAATGTGAACAAATTAAATATTAAAGAATCACTGAGAAACCTTTATGTTTCAAAGCACTCTGCAAACACACACCTTTATTCCTGCATTCTTCATAGTTAGGTTCCAAAGTTTCAAAAACTAGCCAGTCTTATCTACATCTTTTTAAATTTAGAAAAAAAATACTTTGTGTGAGCCCTTGAATACAAAGCATAAATTATCATGAGCATACAAGCCCAGAGGTTGTAAGGACCATATATCTCTGATTTAAATATAAATAGATCATTGATAAAATAAAATTTAGACCAACCAATTTGCAGGGTAAAGGCTAGACAAAAGGAATCCGTGCCCAAAATCAATGACTAGATGGCAACAAAAACACTTTATAAAAACTGCAATGAAATGTTCAGATCAATTACTTCTATCTGCGTCAAAGCAACATGTCAAATGTTCAATAAACAAACCAGTGCACAAACACTCAATTTTGTAACTTTTTTGATTATTGCTGCAGATACTCTCTGAACTATAGACCTGTCTGTTTTGTTTTGTTTTGGGTTTTGTGGGGTTT
Organism: Antennarius striatus; assembly: GCF_040054535.1. Taxonomy (NCBI): domain Eukaryota; kingdom Metazoa; phylum Chordata; class Actinopteri; order Lophiiformes; family Antennariidae; genus Antennarius; species Antennarius striatus. Next base: position 7,699,331 of record NC_090787.1, read on the forward strand.
TTTTACCTGCAGGTGAAAATGGAAGAAGCTGTTATTAAGGCCTCCACATTTGAAGGGGCACCATCTTCCTGACCCAAACTATCTCTGCCAAAAACAGAATTTTTCTCATCCAAGATGAGTAATTAGTATTATCATTATAGTATACAAAGGTGATATAACACTATCACAGAAATATTTAAACATAAGATATAACATTATGTGTAACATTAAGTTTTTAATATACTTTCATTTTTTGACCTGAGAGGACCAATCGGGGGCTGACATGACAAGACAAGCTAGGCAGACGTAATTACAATGGCTACAGTGGGTTGAGTATTACAGGTAACAGGTCTATCTAGTTGAATGATATATGAATTAATATATGAAGTTCAGAAAATTTATTTGGTTTACAGTTAGCCTCTGACACCTGATTCGCCATGCCACATCACTCCATTCATATAGGCATTTGTTTTTGGAAGTTACTACTTGGTTTCACCGAGGTTAAACAAAGTGGCACCCCATAAGGCCTTTATTGTATTTAAACATAATGTTGGGGCATATTAGAGTCGCTAAAGGCCCACAATGAAAACCCTGTCAGAACGGGACTTGTAACTGTTTTTCTATGCTTACTGCCCTCATCTCTGCCATCTGTCAAGTCACCACGAGAGCTGGGGCCTTTGGTATCCTCACTTCTGTCCCCGCTGGTGGTGGTGACACTCTCTTTTCAGGTTGTTTGCTATCTGCCTCAAGCTATTTCTTTTTTCTCCTTTGACTTGCTCAGCACTACCTTTGCATGTCATCACATTTCATGTCCGACGTTTTTAAAGCTATACTAGTCTGAGTGTGTGGTTCCTTCATGGCTCTAACAGCTCCCACAATGAATTAAAATCTTAATTATAGTGAATAATCACAAACTCAAACAGAAATATATTGAATTCCCAGCTTTGGCTCTTAGAAACAAAAATCAATGAGTATTTTCCACTGTTCACTCCAATGCACATTACGCTGTGAAATCCAATGCTTCTTTAAATAAGGGTATGGACAACATGCTAAACCAATCGGAAACAGTTACCATCATAATAAAACTGTTAACCATACAGACATGCAGCTACTGGGTGTACTCACCCAGTGTTCTCGTTTTCGTCCTTGCGTCTTTGACGCACATTTTTTGACAGAGATTCACGATTATCAGACAACGTGTGTCCCTCAGACGCAAGCTTTAGCTACTTACAATTTTTAAAAAAATGATATTACCTTTTTCCGCGATATAATATTTGTAAAAAATGCACTTCCATTCAACAAAAATATTCACAATGTTTCCATTTCTCCACTTAAATTTAGAACCCAGAAATCACCATTGTGTTTTGATCTCGCACCAGTTTTGGCCGGTCCCAAATTGACCCGAGGTGTGAGTGTGTGAGTTTGTGTTTCTCTGCGTCTCTTTGTGGCTCTGCGGTGCACTGGCGTCGTGCCTGGTGTTTCTGAGTCACGCCCTCAGTTGGCTGGGATAGACAGATGAAGCGGTTGTGACAATGAATGAATGAATAGAATCGACCAAACTGCAGCACGACGTCTGCTCATTTTACACAGTGAGAGAGTGACAAGTTAGTCTCACATTATCACCATACCTCGGAAAAAGATGCAAGGGTTTGAGAAAACCCAAGTGACAACGAGTGCTTTCCTAAATAACAAACAAAAGTTAATGAAAAGAAAGAGACAGATATTACTGTGGATGGTACGGAAGAAAGTGCAGAAAAAGCTGAGCGAAAACCAGCAAAACCCAATCATTTGTACCACAATGGACACGATTTTTTCCACAGGTGAGGCATGGCTAAATGTCAGCACTCAAGACAAATTCAGCTAAAAAAAAATATGTGTGGAGAAGGCTCTGTCAGCTTGGTGCAGTGTCCACAGGAGAATATATTTATTAAAGGCAAAGAAAACTATTGAGTGAAAAGCAAAAGGCAAAAAAACTGTACTACAGTTATGACGCTGTTATTAATAAAATTGTTAAAATTACCAATTTGTTTAGTTTTTATATTGTGCTAATCCTTGCGTATACGGTTTCTATCATATATTCTCTTATTACTTTTGGGATACATAAACATCATGTTGGGATGCACAAATTTTTGAGGAGGCGTTTCCAGGGATGCAGCACTTTCTTGAGGTAAAATGAACTGCTCACCCATATTAAAAAAAAAAAATTCTTCCTTCAATCCCCTGTCACCACTTGCCATTCACAAGTGAGAGCAAACAGTCAAGGTCAATGGCTGATAACACTCTTAACCTGAGAATGACCTCATGGCGGCTTGTTTCACTCGAGGGACCGCACTGTAGTGGAGGCAATTTGTCATTTTCGCAATGTAGCCAGCAATTACCCTGCATCCTTATAGGCATCATGTATCATTGACTCTCAGAAACTATCTGTGGACTTCGCAAATCCCAGCTGATCCATGAGGCCAAACATAGCCACCGCATCAGAGTTTGACCTCATATAACGTTTTTTTTTTTATCTCTCTGAATGAAAAATTAAGCACTTGCCAGACTTGCGAGTATTCAGGAGCTAACAGTTGCAGTGATTGTCAAAGATTTTTAAAAAGTTTAATATTGAGCCTATGTTATTTGAACCCACAGGGCTCGGTATAAAACCAATCATTCATTTTCTTATTCATTACATTTTTAATATTTTATGACGGTCATTAAACCACATCACTCAATCTCTCTTGATGTGCCAATAATTTCAAGAAGAAGGTCAACCATCTGCTTATTGAGCTAGTTTATTAAGAAAGAGAAGATGCCGTGCCCAACATGATAATTATCCAGAGATAATAAACAGTTTTTTATTAAATGTCTAGATAGCGCTTCCTTTTCTTTCACAGCTTCCTCATGGAGCCTCATTCCTACCTTCTTTCCCAACACCTGCCATATATCACCTTCACATATGGGTATAAAGTGGGTCAGCCCATGCTTCCCTTGCTCACTGGAAGAGAGAATCAACATTTATCATTGTGGTGTAAGCGCTTTGTTTCTAGACACAATTATCCCTAAACAATGGCACTTGCATCAAAATTTTCTTCTTTGGCTTTGGACCATTTACGGATTTCAGGATATATGAATGTGAACTGGTTTAAACTTTTGTATTGACAACACTGTTCATTGCTGACATTTCTGGGCCTTGAAAACCCACATTTTATTTAGTTTAATCCCAGTTGGTTTCCTCAACCACTCACACATCAGAAAGTAAATCACAAACACTTTTATGCAATGAAATGCTGAATAAAATACCTTATTCACAGATTATGAGGTATCATGATATTTTTGTACTGGTTTGTGCTTCCACTAGATAGAATATGAAGAAACATATTTATTCTCGTCTAAATGAGTGGCATGGTGGTGCAGTGGGTAGTACTGTCACCTCACAGCTAGAGGGTTCCATGGTTGAGTTCTTTCTGTGCGGATTTTGTATGTTCTCCCCGTGTCTGCGTGGGTTCTTCGGCTTTCCCGTAGGTGGGAGTGTGTGTGAGTGATTGTCTTTCATGTGGCTCAGCAGTGCAGTTGTGTGTCCACCTTCTCTTGCCTGTAAATTCAATGGGATAGGCGCCAGTAACCCCCGTGAACCACAAAAGCAGAAGAAGTGGATAAGATAATGAATGAATGAATGAATGAATGAATGAATGAATGAATGAATGAATGAATGAATGAATGAATGAAAAAACTATTGTCTGGCTCCAATTGTAGCACTCTGTTTGCAGGTTTATGAATGCAGGTTGTGCCTGTGCCCTCTGGCTGCACTGGGCTCACTACTTCCTGAACCCTGGGCCTGTCCATTGATCCTGGATCCCTGTTGCTCTGCAGCACATATGTCTTCTTGATCTTCAATGTTGATTGGGGTGCGTGGTGGTTGCTGGGCCTGTGCTGGGCATAATCCACTGTTCTTTGGGCTCTTGGACTTGGGCTGGTTGGGTGTGCACAGCACACCAACAGTGGTACACTGTTTATTATCACTACTATCTGTCCTGCTGTCTTTGTTTTCTTGTTTTGTGTTTACTTTTCACACAAGGCTAATCACACCTCTCTGATGAGAAACAGGTATTTCTTCCATTTCTACATGATGTACTATAAAATAAATGATCTTCTCACTGAGCCTTGACAGGCAATAAACCTTCAATTTGAGATTACCATTGATTGGGAAGTTGAAGGTTCAGTATTAATGGTTATTGTTCCTGATGAACAGATGGTGTTTCAATCTTTATTGGTTGCATCAGTTTTCTGACGGCAGCTAGTCCAGTTTGAGGGTAGTAATTAGGTTAATAAGAATATGTCTTCTATAGGCAGCGATCGTGTGGGATGAAGTTATTGCAGGATGGAATGAAAAAGGCTTGATATAGGTCAGATGGGTGAGATTCCCTTACCCTAGATGTCTTTTCACAAGATAGCTAGCTGTCTTTATATAATTTACTTCTAGTATCAATGACTGGCGGACAGGGCTTCTTTCACTGTTGTATCAACTGGATGGACCACAGGTTCTAACAAATCAAGCATTTCAAATCTTGACCCTGGCTGTGCCACTGTCTCAGGGTAAAGTCTCCAGCGTAAGTCAGGTAGTTTAACGCATAAATGTTCTAATAAGTTTCGTCGGAGCTGAGCCAGCAGGCAGCCTCTCTGTAGCTCCTGGAGGAGAGGAGGGGGATCTTGGTCCATGCTGCCGTCATGCCTGAATATAAGGGAACATTTCTTCCCAGACAGAGATCCAATCTGAACCACAGGGGGAGAGTCACCCCAAGGCTACAGCACTACAGACAAGACACAAAATGGATAACGTGCATCTGCAGTGCCGCAGAGACAATGTTTCTTCTTTGAGAAACAAGTAGTACAAATATGCCTCGACCGGCGTTCCCTGCTTGGTTTTCTGTGTGCAAGTCGGCCTCCATGGTGTTCTCGTGTTTTGTTTTGTTTTTTATTTCCTCTGTGGTCCCTGAGTAGGTCTTGTCCAGAAAAAAAAGGGGCTGAGGAATTTGTTCAATTAAATTTCTGACATGTACAGTATACTGAGAGCTTTTCGAAAAGAGAGGTGGAAAAACAAGATATTCTGACAGCTTCATATTCTGACCTTCATGGGATCTTTCTAATTGATGGTATTCATCCAACAATAACCTTTCTGGGTGAAGCTACAAAAGAGTGCTTTCTGGCTTGTCAGGGGGGAACTGCAGCCTTTAGTTTGAATCTTAACTATTGTATGTGTATTTCTATTTGTGTAAATTTGAAAAATAAATAAATAAAATATTATTTTATTATATGATTTAAAAGTTAAAAAAGTATTTAAATATACTTCAGATCTGTGTGTATTTTCTGTATGGGTCAAATTTATACTGAATAATACTGGTGAGATAATTACGTCAAGATTGCATTTTGTTTGTTGTGCTTTTACAGCAGCTTTATATTTGGGGTTCAGTTGGGATTTAGATGTCTCGAGTCGAAAAATATGTAGCTACACACTATAGTACTGTTATCTGTACGTATACTTTTTTATTGGGAAATTACTTTTTGGCAAAAATTAAGAAAATACATTACAAGTTACTGTATTCATGTTGATGTATGCTAATAATTAATAATTCTACACACTTCTGCACTTTTGCTTTTCAATCAAGAAAGAAAATGAAGAAAAATATTTAAATAATAGCTTTCTGTTATCATTATCATTAATTCAATGTATTGCATTGATATTAAAGATAAATACAAGTCAGGGTAAGAGAATTGACCCAACCACCAACAAATACTCTCCAACGAATCTCCTGCCTCTATCAGCCTCCATCACTGCAGCCAATATGGAAAATAAACTCACTCCCAAACCTACTGAATCACTAATGTCTGGATCCTAATCTAAAACTCTAGCAAAACACCAGTATTTTAATGACAATAAACACAATAGCAGCATCCCAATGAATGAACCAGCTGAGGCAATAAAACAACTGGGCTGTACCTACAGATGAATATAGATTGAAAGCGTTGCCAAAAGAGGAGTAATTACCATAAATTACATGGAAAATAACAGTTTCTTTTTGACAGTTAAATTGATTTATGGCGATCAAATCAATTTGTTCTCTCTTTTTTTGAGAACTCAGGGATAAATTAAGTTGAAGATTGACTCTTAGTGTGGAGAAGAGATGAATAACTATTAAGAAGAAGATAAAACGAGGCAATAAAATGTCTGACAGCCTCATAATAAAATCTGATTTTAATTGTTTAGGGAACAATAGGAGAAATGTAAAACCTCAGGCCAACCTGTGGTATTCTCATGTAGTTGGGTAATACGTCCTGACAAGTCCTGATACAGCTTGAATTAAATTTTATTCAAGGAAGCTTTTAAATATTCTTAAGCATATTTAGAGTCTATCAATCCATAAATAGCAGCCTACATTTCTGAAAGATGCATGTACAATGTTTACAGTAAAAAGTCATCCATCTAAAGTAGACATTTGTAGACAACAAAACTGGTTGGGACAGTAGGTTTGTCTGAAGTGTTGTAGGTTCAACACAATCAGAACTGATTTAAAAGCAAAAGTTAGAAAATAAGTTCTTCATGGAGTAAATTATTCCAGTTCTTGAAAAAAAAAAAAAAAAAAGAAACATTCACCTAGAATGAAGTTTAAATACATTCTAATTCCACCACATCAGTTTGATGCAACACTGCAGCAACCATTCCTCATTGACATTCAGACAAGTTCCTTTTTCCATCTCTAACGTCAGTGGCACTGACAGATGACATCACATGACACGGATGACTTAACTCCCAACGATACTGCTATACAAATAAGCTAACACATTCATGCCCACATTATCATCTTATTTCTGTCCATTTATTTCGACATGTCTGCAAGTGAAGTTCTGTCTTAATTATGTTTTAGAACATGTCAGTCTGCGTTTGACGTAGCCACAAAAGACTCAATAGATCTAAATGTTCTAAGCAAAATGATTTAAATTACAATCAGTCTTACCCGAAGTGTTCAGAAATGTCTGGAAATGTAATTATAGTATTATTGACAAATTGACACCAAGTTATGACAAGTATACTACCTTCAAAATTTTTGAAAGTCACAACACATTTTTCATTTGAGAGCATTCAGCATCATTTGCAAACATTGTTTTCTAAGTCATGTCTTATGTGTAATGGTGCTTGATTTATGTCCAACTGTCCCCTTCACTAAAAGCATATGTGGATGATGTGTCCATGTGGAGCTTAGGTGTCTAATGTTTTAAAGCTGGAATTATATTCATGCTCACCAGTGTCATGTTGAAGGTTCATTCACATGTAACACTGTAAAGAGATGGATGTAATGTGTTCACTGACAGTGACAAGCTGCCATCAGCACTGTACCAGACCCATTAATCTGGCACTGAATAAACAGTGTTTCTTATGGCCTATTAGCATTCACTCAAATTGTGTAATCTTGATGAAAATTTAGAGTGGAAAGTAAAAGACCCACAAAATAATTTCAGCCCATATGTTTGTAATTTATTTTACTTGCCATTTCCTATTTTATAATTGCAGCTGTTGAATGCTAATTTTTCCACCTTTAAATGTCTCTACCTAAATGCATCCTCTATTTATCTAGTCTAATATTTGTGCTGCTCTGAGGGTCTATGGGGTAACATTTGCTGTTCCAACACACCATCACTGCATTATAATGTTCTTATGCTTGTGTCTGTCATATACTTTTAATACTCTACTGTCACATAAGGCCACAGAATTCTAATCTTGATGTTCCTCTTATGCAGTTTCTCCAAATAAAACACCTTCCATATAAACAGAACATTTGTTCGGTAGCTTAGATGAAAAGTTCTGATATAACCAACCGCTCTACAGTAAATACACTTGTACTCTCTCAAAATGATTTGTTCTTTTGTCTTACTATTTCAAATTGAGTTGAAGAAGAAGATTTCAAGTTGAGGTGACACGAGATGTTTGAGTCTGTGTGGCCCACAATATGCCTACATCATAGGGGATGTGTTCTCAAAGTCAAGCCTGGTACATGCCTCAGGACTGAGATTAACCTATTTCAGGTATGCAGGAGGGAATCAAGAGGTACACAGCGCATGATGCATTAAGTAGCTGATGTCAGCTTTTTGTTAGAGAAGAAGTCATTCTTTGATATGGATATGATATAGCCATAATTGAATTGATGAATGCAACATTTGGAAGCCTTCAGTCTGATCTAATTCTATGAGCTAATACGTAAACTGATTAAAATCTTAATCATCTGTTAGGCACAAAAGCAACAGAGGAAGAGACTTGTCAAAGAGGACTGCCTCTTCTCACACCAGAGATCTGAGAACATCAGGTACTTTAATCTTTATTCTCATACACCCTCAGGCCAACTCTGTGGGTTATCTTGATAACCCACAGTGCATTCCTTATTGTCTACATACAGAATGTCCTGTGTTCAAAAAGAACACAGATTTTCAGGAGTATAGATGCCTCCCACATACAAGAAAAAAGGGTCAATCAACACCATGCAGAGAGGCGAGTGCTGACAGCACACTACTAAGAATGAAACACGACTAGATTTTAGGTTTTTGAAACGTCGAACCTCCAGTGATTTTCTCATTGACATTTCTTTTGTATGACAGACAAAATTGACTGAGTCTGGTTGTCATACTAAACTAATTCAAGCAGTCATCCAGTCATTAAAGTTCAGTAAAACAAGTTTAGATAAGTATCAGAATTTCAAAATTAATGAAGCCTAATTTCATTCCAAGACCAAGGTCTACCTGCTGGAATAAACTGATCCCTTTAAGTTTCAACTGAGAGCATGTCAAAACCATATCCAGTCTAATTGATCAAAATAGGAAGATGTTCCATTTCAGCATTGCTGTGTCAGTATGTCTAATACCTGACTGAGCTAGAGCAGATGCTATCATCTCTAGTCACTTTTTGCAGTTTTACTCAGACAAAAGTAAAAGTGTATTTGTTGAGGCAGTCCTAAAAAAAAAACGTGTATTCTTGGTTCTTCCAGTGGAGACGGCTGTTAATTAATGGCTCATTATTCTACTACTCTGCTGTTCTTTCTCTGTATGGGTGCCTGCTGGGTCGAATGGATTTGGCATTGGGCCTAATGATTTTTGGATCTTTTTTGCTGCAGTTCTTAGTGTCATTGTGTCCTGCTCTCATTTCTTTTTCTTCTTTTCCTTCTGAATGTGTACAGTGTTCAACTAGGTTGTGACGGCATAGATTTTAGAGCAACACGGAAACAGTTCAATGTCTGCTACCCAAATTAAGCAATCCTCATAGGATTTAAGTTTTAAAATATCCAAATGCAGCACTTTAGACAGATGTCTGAAAATGCAAATCATGCTAATGCATAGTCAATGAAAAATGCATATTCAATATGGATTTAACATGTGACCTTCAAATGCAAAGCTGCTGATTTAAACGATAACATGTAAGTAGCAAGGACACTGGCATTTTAATTGCATTTTCACATAAAACTAAAATGCTGTGTAATATGATAACACCATAATTATATTTTGCTCAAAATGGCCTTTGACAGAGATGAGGAAAGGCATTACATCACTTAAATGCAACTTGTCCATTGATATCAGAGATTTTAATTCACTTCAAACAGTAACTTTTTCAGTAGAGTCTTGGTAGGTATCATTCGTGACTGTTGATGTCAGACTTTGTTCCCGATCATTAAAGGATTTTAAAAAACCAATGCATCCTCAAACAATCATTAATCCACAAGCCTTTAATTTAAATTTCAATCAATGTTTTGTTTATCTCCATGTGAGGATTTTTTTAAACCCTCAACAACACCCCTGTGTTCTCTGTAATTTCCTGTTGAAAACAAGGCCACCTATCTGCAGCTGTCTTCCAGTCGGGCTAATCTAAACTCTATCTTCAGGATCTACTGCTCATACACAGAAAACAGTCAACATCCCTGAGCAGTTTTGGAATGGTAAAATGAAGGCATAACAGCATCAGGCAAGCCTGACTGTGACTCCAGCCTAGCAGAGCAATCTCCTCTCACCAAATCCCTACAGCACAATTCAATTCCCTATCACAGCAGGCCAGGGCACCCAGGACTTAATCTGACAGCCATGAAAGGTTGGCAGGCCATCAGGCAGAGGATACTTAGTCACATCCAAGAAATAATGGTCTCCTAAATGTAGATCAATAGTTTGTAATCATTCCTATTATTGCTGTGCACCACATGACAGAAATGCAATGTAGTCATTATATCAGTATGATCAAATTAAGACACAAAACTTAAAGATGATGCAAACGGGTAAGAGCAAGTACTGTATAGGAAAATTATTTTTGAGAAGCAAAGTAACAGTTGCTGTGAGTCTGATCTCCTCTGGCTAATCTTTCTCAGATACTCTTGACAGTTCAGTCAGATGGTTTTCCTCTAGACTGGACTAGCCAGGAGCTGCCCTAAGGACAGTAGCATTCAATGCAAGACATGTATTGCCTTGGAACCCATCATTTAAAAATCAAACAGAAAATGCCAGTGAGACGGGGGGGGGGGGGGGGGTGTATCCAATGTCATCTTTTTTGAATTGTAATTAAAGGTGTTTAAATATTTTGTGTCTTAGGAGTCTAAGAATCATGAAAGTATCCTCCATGGTGGTTTGGTTTGTGTCGCATTTATTGCCTCACCTCTGCCACCATCCCAAACTACAGTGGAACTGATAACCCTTAACAACCCTTAAGCACACTGCTTAACAGACAAAGTTTGTTTTTTTGTTATATTTACTCAAATGATTCCCTAGGGGGAAATTAGTGGCACACTCTAGCATTAGTAATTTACAGGTAGAGTGGCGGGCAGCTCCTGCCAGGTGCGCCCAACTTGCTCAAGGGTGCTTCGGCAGTGCTCCGGAGGTGAGCTGACACCTCCCACTTTTGGGCAGGAGTGGGAATCGAACCTCCAGTCTTGGAACATTGGACGACCTGCTGTACCACCCACTCTACCACTGAGCCACTGCCACTCCCAAAGTCGAATTAAGAACTCCAGTATCTCTGAGGGGCAACGTATTCTTCTAAAATGCATATTAGGAGGATAAATAGTGTTTTACCCTCTGTTTAATCCCTGATCTCACAGAATAATATTCATAATCACAGTGTGAAAAAAATTACAAACAGAGAATCTTGATTAAATACATACATTCATGAAACCTTTTATATGAGTCAGATGAGAGTTTTCAAATAATTACAATCCAGCAAATTAAAATAATTGACACCCCGAAAGGAAATTGCTTTCTTCAAGTCTGCAAGCACAGCTTTATCAGATGTGAGCTGAAATATTTGCCGTCTTTTAACAGGACTTCAGGAGGAGACAGTTTTTTACAAAATCAGGAATATTTCAAGCATTAATATATCTCTGGTACTCCTGCCTACTTTGGGTGGCTTCCCCTGAGGAAGCCGCCCAAAGCCTAATAAGAAAGGGAGCAAGCCAGAGATTAAATTATGAATATTTAACATCTTAAGTGCTTTCAAACTTGAAATTCCGGACTAACCTCACATTTTAGATGATGTCATCATGTCAAATTGACAGCAAGATAATGCAAATAAAGTCATCAATTATTTCTATCTTCTCCTTTCCTCTTCTTTTCATTTACTTTTGCCCCTTCAGACATTTCACTTTTAATCGTAACAATGGAGCTTCTGTGAGCATGAAGAAAAAACTAAATTCAAAAACATGTTCACAAGAGGAGATGTACATTTTGCTTTATCTACTTTTATTAGCACAAACCATACAGTGTTGCTCACAGACATGTTATTAGGTTTTCTCACATTCTTTTCTTGGTACTTCCACACTGCATTAATCAGACTTGTTTGAGGTCACTGTCATCACCTGTAGCTTCTCTCATTTGAATAGCAGGTAATAGTTTCATATATGCAGACATATTGATAATATGTCTTCATGCAGACCATCTATCACTGTGAAGCTTCACGTTTGATAGGGATAATGCTTTTCTAACCACATGTCAATAATAACAATAATAATAATAAGCCGAAGGAATCCCTGATCACTACATTCTCACAGCTTAACAGTAAACTCCACATTGAGTTGCAGAAAGAAGTACTTTGTCATTTACCATTGGATTCACACTAAACTAATTAATTTCTAATATTTGTCATAAGACTCAAAGGTAGTTGCGAGGCAATAGTACTTCCCACCACCAATAACATGTTGGCAATATACAGTATCTAGTTATTGACACTTCACTCAAAGACTTGAATGTTGAACGTGATCACGGCAGTCATTAGGTTACAGGATGTTTGCAACAAATGTTGAGATATTTAACCAGAAATGTCCTGACCTGTTTGTAGTGCAGTGTGAAAAATCAGGATGATCAAAGTTACAAGGATTTGTCCTTCATGTGCCGAACTTTATCCATCTAACACTTAATGGTTTTTGGTTTCTAGGTGTGTTATCAGTGAGTGCAAAGTAAAATGCCTGAAGACACAATCAATCAGAGGAAAGAAACACAAATTAACATTAAAGCAGGGGAAGGATCTCAATTCGTCTCAATGAACTGATATGAAACGTATGCTGAGGGCCCACTGAATAGTAGTTTGGGGAAGTGAGGTAGCTACTACTAATGTTAAAGAAGTGAAACTACAGCAGTAAAAAGTATAACATATAAATAAAAATGTTATCAGGACTTTAAAAGTGGTGCTAGTGATTTACGCAGAAGTATTTATTGCAAACTTTCCAGAAGTGGCTATGTGGCTTGTATTTAATTCATGTTTTAAATGTCACATATGCTATCAGTTGTAAAATGCACATGAATTTATAAGGAGATATAGAAAAACTGTACAGATAGTTTAAATGGAGATAAACTTACTTATGGTAATTTTCATCTTTACAGGTTTGAGTTTTCAGAGAGAAGAGGTTTCTTGTCATATTTGTTCAACTGAAGGACTGCTGATTCAAGCAAGATCCCAAACTGTCAAAAGTTTCTTCTTGAACAGGAAAGCTCATCTATTTCAACTCAGCACATTCCAATTTATATTTTTCCCTCACACTGCCTTGTCCTACTCTCCTGTCACTCTGCTGTCCATCTTACAGTTCTTTTGAGCTGCTCATCCCTGTCGTAATGACCTCCTCTGGGACCTGGAGGCGACGTCTGCAATGGCCTGCCTGTTTGGTGAAAGACTTCGACACTTCGTGTGAAACAATAAAGAGCAGTGACAGAGCGTGCCACGAGTGTCGTCGTGTTAAAAACTCTGATAGTAGAGCGCACACAGAACCATCACACCGAGATGAAAAGGACAGTAACTTTTAAGGATGAGGCCCTATCTTTTGGTGTGATAATGGGGAGCAAAAAGTCTCTTTGATAGCAACCCTCTTTTACAGCCACTCCTGATAGCCTGTGAAATAGACTTCCTCTGAACAGAAATATTAAGTTTTGAGAAAGAGGAGTAAGCTAAAATACATGCTGAAGTAAGCAGTATATTGTTTTGTATTCAGTGTGTGAAATGTTTCTGCAATGACAGGAGAGTGATTTCCTGGTTGAAAGTTGAAAAGCATGTGCTGAACAATGCCTGCCTTCATTGATGTTTCAGTGTGCATCAAGCTATAAACCTGTCAATTTATAAATGCTTAGAAATGAAGATAGAAAATAGAAAGACAGTAAATGATATTGAGCAGAGTCCCTGTCTGTGTGGCTGCAGTGCTGAAAACAATGTTCTTCAGTGTAGCACAGTTTTATTCCAAAACTAATGTTTCGGTGCTGCAGGCCTTGCATTCTGTGGGGAACACTAAAACATTTCATGCCTGCTGAAGTAGAGTTTATGCAAGAGCAGTGTGTTAAAGTTTCCTCAATTCATGATATATAACCTCGACTCTGGTGCACTTAGATAACCACTTTGGAAGTGCAAATATTTCCCCAAGTCTGAGTCCCACAGCAGTGCCCTGACTTTACAAAAGTAACAACTCTAGCAAGGAAATACACTTACGTTTCTTCCACTTTCTATGCACTTCTATAGTGATTAAAAACCAACAGAATCATTGAAAACAATTAGAATCAGGCCCAGACTGTCATCTGCCTGACATTTGACAGCCCCCCTCTGGCTCCAACTCTAGATTGACTGGTCTCTCTTATGGTAATAAAACTGTCTATTTTGGGATAAGGTTGTGACAGTAGCTCCTTGTAAAACTCTGCCATCAGTCTGCTAGTTTGCCATTAATTGGATGGGAAAACAGCAGTGGTTGTTCAGGTGTCTTTTGTAAAGGATTGCAGGTGATAGCTGCCCCTGTGGATGTGCTTATTTGTGTTTTTATTTGACACATTTCATGGGTATGTTTAAACATGGACAGACTCATTAGAATACTTCAGATTCAGCTCCTTTTTGACACAAATGATAGTTAAATGGTGGTGGAAGATGTCCTCAGATCTTTTACTGGAGGAAAAGTAGTAATTTAACAATGTAAATACGCTCCGTTATAAATAAAAACATTGCATTACAATGAAATTTACTGTCTCCTTCGAGGTACTGAAAGAAATTACACAAGCACTGGTTATGTGTTTATGATATAACATGCTCCATCATGCTCCTACTTGCTGTGACCCATTAGGTCAACACAGTTACTCTGTCTTCAGATCAACCAATCTAATCTTTCCTGCTCAGCGTGAGACACATCTCTGCTAGTGTGCTGGGGTTGGAATGTTGCCTAGTATACCATTGAAAGCACAGAGATTAATCCTGTAGTGATAATCGGTATGAGAGCACATGAATTTAATAGATATACATTTATATTTGTTCTTCCACTGGTCGATAAAGCAGTTGGATACTCGCTGGTCAAAAGATAATTTGGAAACAGAAAGCTAAAAAATGTGCATATTGAGGATTGGTAAGCAATCATCACATAGTATTTTAAAATGAACACCGTGTTTTCTAGGTCAAACCAAATCCATACATTGGTACTAACTCAGCATAAACTATAGCAACAACAGAGTAAAGATCCCAACTGCCTCAGTGTCAACTCCTGTTCCTCCTCACATTCATATATTTCTGTCTATCTTGGCTTGAATAGCAGGAGTGACTTCTGACAACGAAAGAAAAATTACGCATGGGAAAAAAACCTGACCTGTGAAACAACGTCCTTGAGACATTTTGAGGGAAAGAAAACAGAAGAAAAAAATTTCACTGTGACTGATTTTAATTTCCCAGCCACAATCACTGGTTAGGACTGAGTGCTTTGAGGCGAAAAAAGAGAGTGATTTACATACTGTATCTGCTTACTAATGAGAAATGTCACTCCCCTGGACCAGAGGTCTTCAGCGGAGCCTCAGATACAGCCATGTAGCTTATAATGATATTTTCAATGACACAATTCACTGCCATTCTTCAAGCTGTGTAACCTGCCTTTACTCCCCTACAGCAAAGACATCGCACCCATCAGCCCAAGGATCAGTGTGTGATAGCACTGCCATAAAAAAGAGCTTCTGCACAGCAGTGACATTGCTCAACAATCCTTAGGAGTTTATTATAGGACACAGCAGAAACCTTTTTTGCCCCTGAGATTTAGAAGTACTTGGAAGAAATTGTTACTCTCGCGATTGACGATCCATTTCAATTAGAAAACATAAGTTATTAATCATGAGTTATTACTGAGAAATGCGTTCAAACTCGTAACGATAGTACAAGTAGAATTGTGACTGCACAGAGCTCATAGGAAGGGTGAGCATATAACTACACCCTTGAGAAATTGCCAGTTCATCACAGGGTCACCTAGAGAGATGCTATTGTGGAAACCTACAGGCGATTTAGAGTCACCCATTCACCTATAGTACATGGTTGGTGGTGGGAGGAAGTAACACCTGGAGGTAATCAATACCCACTAAGGGAGAACATACAAACCACACAGAAATGTCCCTTAGGTCCATTTGAACCCAGGACCTTCTTGCTGTGAGGGAAAAGTACCCGCCACGCCAACGTGCTGCCCTCAAGTGGCACAAGTAACTCAAATATATTTCACTAAATGCACTCAGTCATTCTGTATTACTGAGCTTGAATTCTGAATGACAAAAATATTTCATGAACAGTGGTCGAGCCCTACATTACAAATAAGCAGTGCAGTGCAGTACAATAAGTAGCCTTCAGTGGTTTTTTTATTGGTGGGTTGTGCCTCTTCATGTCACATGAGATGCCACCCAAAACTACCCTAGTACTGTCTTCAAGGAGAAACACACGCCTCTTGTCCAGCCCTCAGGATCCTCCTGTCAAAGTCAGGAATGTATTTACCTGTTTAGTATGGCAACTGCAATTTAAAGTCATGTTTGGTAAAGTAACTTTGCTTTAGACATTGCTGTAGACATTGATTTGTGTGGATATTCCATGCATGCCGGGTATCGATTAAACAGTGGTCTGTAACGTTTTGTGTGACCTTTTAGTAACAGCTCAGCTTGCCTGGAATAGCAATGGAGCAGGTACTAAAAAGTGTTTTACCTGTTACTTTTCTTACAGGGGGAAATGCAAAAAAAAAAAAGTCAAAAGGAAAAGCCGTGTCGTTTCTTTATTTTTTTTGAACTGTGCCCTTTTTGATTTGTTTGTAGAAGCTGGCTTTAATCAGCTTCAAATCTATAATTATGGTACTTGTACTAAGTCATGATCTGTTTCTTTCCTTTTTGGCCCTTAAAAAAACTTCTTGGATGTTGAATATGTAGAAATACAAGGAGGAGTGCAGCCCCTTAAGGCCTCATAAAAAGCAGCATTAAGCTTCCCTAATTAAACTGAACTCTCTCCTTGCGAACAGTGAGCATGACTTTGGGGACATAATAGAGCCTCATCAGGTCCTCCTCTCTCAGCCTGGTATCAGTCTTTCACACAAGCTACTCTATGGAAACACTGCAGGCACCAACAATCAATAAGGAGCAACTTCATGAATAGAGAATATCTTCTCCATTATGAACAGTTACTATTTTGAACAGTCTGGCCATAGTAGAATGGCTTAATTTAAATGCATTGAATGCTGAATGACACCATACCTTACAGCTGGTAAAGGTAATCTGTAATCCTCTGTAATGGCCTGGAGGTAAGAACAAGCATGCACTTATCAAATGAATTACATAAAAATATCCCACAGCATGAAATAAAGACCATTATTCAACTCTGGCAATGTGGCATATCACTTTAATGATTACTGTATTCTAGAGAATGCTGCTTGTTTTCCATTCACCTTGTGTGGTGCTATGTTGCTGTAAGGAAACAATAAAGCCAAATGAAAAACAACTGAAAGAAATCTCTCGGAATCAAGGTCATAATTTAGACTCTTGCCACTTCTGAGATTCTTTTGCATTATTTTTCTGGACAGCTGTGTAAAGATAATTTTTTTCTCCCATAATGATTCCGGTATAAGTTGTGGATATTTGTCAAAAATGCTGGTTAAAGCCAAAGTCAACGAATAATAATGATTGAGATTACATCATAAGGCACTGCTTTAGAAATAATCAGTTCACTGATTAACAGTGCTGGCATACTCCCATTTCACAATAAGTACTTTTTACTACTTACTGATTAAAACTGCTAACCAGCCAACCTTACTGTGATGGCTTTTCAAGGAATGTACCAGTATGCAGTTTTGTGTATTTTGGAGTAAAAAAGCACTGCTTGCCAGCAGTTTTTTGCATTATTTAGACATGGGGCCATTCACACCTAAGAGCAGTAAACGTTTGTAGGATTTGGACATTTATTCACAAAAGAACAGATTTTTAGGATAATGACAATATGAATCTTTAGAAACAGAGTCCACTGATACCCCCACACTAGACATTTTTGAAAATACCATCCCCTGTTGTGTAAAAGGACAGAACACAATGTTAATGAGAGCAATGCCTTGTTTCCTGCATCTTTATTACCTTTACAGCTTTGCTTACTTACCCAGACTGCCTACCATGGCCAGAACAACAACATAAAAAAACCATGTGACCGTCTGGTGCTGTTTGTGCTGCATATTCTGTTGAGTTTATTATCATTCTTCCAGAATGATAGAATCACCAATGTTGTTCTGCCCAGATTTTGAAAAGATGCACCACTAACTATTGCCTCGGTATGAATAATGCACCATTTTCGATCATTTTTATGTATTTTTGTGTGCAGGATTGGGATGGATATTGGCATGTGTATGCAGAACATTTTGAAAAGGCAAAAAAAACGTGTAAATGAGTTATCTAACATGAGTTAGTTCTTATTTTCTGATTCAGCTGCACATCAGGCAAAAATCAAGTGTGAAAAAGATTTTTGTTTGAAACACTAAATAAAAAAAACAGAAAAATAAAAACAAACACTCACTGTCTAATGCTGTGGGAATTACTGTAGACATGGACAATCTACTTCGGTGTCCTCTGATGGATATTGCTAGAAAAAGTATTAAAGTTCCAGTATTAGTTGAAATTTTTGTTGGAAATAGTATGTGCTAGGATTGATTTCTATTTTGGTATATGAACCTAATAGTGGCTGTCAGGTTTCAGATTTTCAGTACAGGTGGGAAAAAAAATAATAATTCAGCTTTGTAATGTTGCCATCCACTTAATACAAACAAGCACACAATTGCACAAAACATTGACAAGATTGCATTGACAAGAAAGAACCATGAACATATTTTGTTACTCTTTGTGTGCAGAATTTTGAAAAAAAAATCAAGGTAATTAGGGCGTCACATTTTGTTTTTGACAATGCATAATTCACAACCTTTGATGTAATAAGTGTCCTTATTTCTAAAATGGCTACAGAACATCACACAGGGGAAAAAAATGTTGTAGACATTTTATTCTGTTCCACTGCCTTTCAAGGAAAACAGATGATGTGAAGATACAATTTACCTAAAGGAAAAGAATGGATGATAAGGTGAATCAGATGGATTAGCTACACAATACAAAATCAAATCACCCCAGTTTGTGCATCCTGTTCTAAAGAAAGCAGCACTTCATGCATCAAGCTGTGATTTTCATGGACTGATAGCTGATGGCACAAAGACATTCATACTGTGGGGAAACACACCTGCTGCCTTCAATATGTTGATGATCTTGAGACATATTGTGTCTTTTTAGCGCTGCCCCGACTCTCCTTTAGAGACTCTGCCCACATATTTCACAGAGGATGAACATTTGTATTGCTCGGATCCATTGATTTGATGGTACTTCCAATATGTCAAGCTGTTTCTCCAGCGTTCAGTCCTGAATGACAAAAATAAGCCCACGCTCACGGATAGGTGCCTTGTTGCAATCATTTCCTTTTACTTAAAGAAGTTGAGCCTAATGGCAGAAAGTCTACTCTTTGCACTGGTGTTGCTGCGCCTATTAAATAATCATCTAAACACGAGCCGCTGTTTGAATCATTATTTGGCTATAAAGGCATCATCATCATCAACATCTTGTGCCCTTGCCCAATGGGATGTTGTGTGCAAATGAAAGCAATCGTACGCTGCCGTACTGGCGAGAGCAAAAAGTTAGATGGATGGTAGAACTTTAAGAGGGGATACTTCAGACTCTCTTCAGCCTTCCATGAAGCACTGTTTTACCCCTGTGCGCGGAAAAATCCTGCCAAGCAAAACAGCAAAATCGTGGTGCCATTGATTTCCTGCTGGAGCAAATTGCGGAAATGCCAGTTGATAACACAGTGACAGATCAATGAGGTGAAAAAGAGTGGCACACAGCAAAACATATCCAACAAAGAATCCAGGGAATGAGACATATTGGTGTAGTAGTGAAATTATAGTCTGGAAATACCAGACCTGAAGCACTTTCGCAGGAGATGTGACCAGGATGGATAGATAGAAGTGGAACTTAAGAAGAAAATGGTTCTCAAGGTTGAAAATGGAAAGGCAGTTAGGAAACATCTTCAAAGGGATAAAAGAGATTGCCTCAGGCCTCCCAAAATCCTCTTCCTCAGACTGAAGCCTTTTTTAGGAGCGACAAACTTAAAAATATTGACACGTGCTCACACTACCCATATCAGTTTTCAAATTCTCTCCAAAAATTCTCAACACTCACATGAAAAACAAGCTGGGGTGTGGCATGTCCCAGAAGATATTATAAGTGCACTTTATACTCATGCATGTGCATAGAGGCAACACTGAACAATTGGATCACTGTGAACGATGAGCATTAGAACATTTCTGAAATATCAACATAGGTAGTGGTGGGAAGGTTGCACCCAATAGACTGCACTGTTTCCCAAATAATGGTATTAATATTCCAATAGATTGATAGAAGACTTATCCAGAGACCAGAAACATACTGTTTCCAACAAAAATTTCAACTAATACGGTACAGTCAATCAGGAAATTACATATTTAGTCAACTGTGCTCACAGTGTGAGAGAGGAGGTTTCATAGCGATGATTCACCACATGCCTTATTAAATTGAGAAACAATCTAAGATCAAGGAATCCCAGGCAGGTAGAAGTGTAAATGATTACTACACGTAATGATCATGCCTTTTTTATTCTTTTAATTATTGCAGCTTCAATTTGGGGTTTCATCACAGAAAAACAAATCAGGTTCTAGCAGATGGTTGTATTTCATAACTAATATTTATAGATTGTGTAATCAGGAAATTTACATTTTACATAATCGTCTGGAAGGTGACGAACACATGTCATTCGTTATCATGAGGTTCCTAATTTTGAGATATAACCATGTAAGAAAATACTTAGAATTGTATTTTTGTTTCATATTACTTGTCCTCTTCTTTCTTTCTAATTTTTTTTACAGACTTTCAGTTTATTATGTGTTGCCTCATGTTGTGTTGTCCTTCTTCCCCACAGCATTTAGCGTGTGTTCCTCCCCTTCTGGGCCCCCTCTTTGCTGTACCTCTATGCGTCATCACCCAGGCTTTATTCCATCCTTTCATATATTTTCCTCTGTTTTTGACTTGGCATGCCTTTTGCTAAGTTAAGGTTCTGGTGCCATGTGTGTTTTGAGATGGGTTTTCAGCGTACAATCTTTGTGTCTGCAGCCTTAACAACCCCAAAAATAACATCCACACATCATGTCTCTCACAACATGTCTAATGGCTATGTCTCTGTCTCAAGCAAGGGGTCTTTCTTGTCACTTATCCATATATCTTTTCTGTCATTTCTACTTGGAGCACTTATGCCATGCTATAAATAAAGTGGATTGATTTGATTGATGGTGCTGGTGGACACTTTGATCTAAAGACTACAGTGTCCTGCAGAGCAGTTAAGTGCACACTGCTTAAACTATTTCCCATCTGCTTCCCTTTAAGTGTCTTGAGAAACTGCTTCTCCCGCTGAGGCTTCTGATGTTAAATGAATTGGTTTCTCAGAGATAGAATCCATCTTCCAACGCTGTTCCACATAATGTAGTTTTTTAAGGCAAGTCATGTCCGCTCATTAATCAGTTGTTGCAAACACAGCGATTGACTATGCAAAATCAAATACACCCCATAGCTGAAAATCCTTATAATCTGCTTGCGCAGCCGACAGCACATACACATGCATGTAGGTAGGTTGGGTTGGATGGGAGGGAACCCAACACAACATGCTGAAAGGCTGCCACCAGGATTCGTGTTTGTGTCGCTTTTCCTGGTGGGAAATTTTGTTATGCAAGCAATGAAACACATTCAGGCTGCTGCACTCGATAACCCAGTTTAAATTTAAAATTGTGAAAACCAGATCAGATTGAAAAATAAAGATTCCAAGCAGTTCCAAAGTAATTAGTAAGTGTTTCTTTATCAACACTGAACACAGTGTTGATAAAGATGATATCTGGTGTATCAAAGGTCTGTAGCAGACCTTCAATTTCTGTATGCACTATGAAGCACTTGCACTTCACCACTAGTAATTATTATTGATAAGCTGAAATTGCATTATATTCTATTCTATCACCTCCATTCTATCACCTTGTTGTCAGGAAAAAGAAACTACTGTATTGCAATATTCTGTATTATATATAGGACAGAGACACAAGATTACTACTAAACTCCAGAGTTATGCTGATAACAAAAGTAAAAGAGAATGTTTAGCAGAGATTGTGAAATAAAATTTCACAAAAATACATAAAATACAAAGATGTTATGGTTTCCTATTGACTTCTTATTGTTATTATCATTACTATAATAATAATAATAATAATAATAATAATAATAATAATAATAATAATAATAATAATAATAATAATAATAATAATAATAATAATAATAATAATAATATAATAAATTAGTTATCAGCATGGGATGCAGGTTTGGTTAGGCATGGAAAGCTCTGTGTTGAAACTGGAATTGTATGATAAGGAACAATACGACTACCAGAGAGGATGGCAAAAGTTATGTGTCCAGGGTTTCAGATAGTGTCCTGTCTGAAGACGTCTGACCTTTATGCTCACAGATACAGTCAGTTAGCAATCATAGAGAAAGAGAAAATAACTTGCTAGCTGGGAATTTGATGCAGGCATTGCCTTCACCATCATATTCCACCCTCAACAACCGTCTGATCTGCAGAAAAGTTCGCCAATTTTAATTTGAAAACAACAACCCATCAGCAGCAATCAATTCTGACAGCAGTTTAATCTCACCTCCCTATAGAAACACACACACACACACACACACACACACACACACACACACACACACACACACACACACACACACACACACACACACACACACACACACACACACACACACACACACACACAGATATTTGTTGCCCCTTAATATAGAAAGATTAGAAATTTCTGGATCAATAAGTCATTACCAAAACATTGTCAAATAAAACAATGACTCTTTTGTAGAGTAGTAAGGTCAACAATGAGCTACAGTCTCATTGTCTCATCAAAACAAGCTATCCACTAAATTGGATTGATAACAGCGGTCACTATGTGGAGTCATCCGTCACAAGACTGACCAAGGACCATCAACAAAGTGCTTAACTGAAAGTAAAGACTTTTTAAAAATTAAATCTTTACTGGTAAGTGGGAATATTCCACAACAAGCTGTTGTTCTTTTTTTTTTTTTTTTTTTTAAACAATGTTTTAAGAGAAATTCATGTTCTACATTACATAGTTTAGATAGATGTCTTAATGTGGCAGAATTTGACCCTGGACCTAAAATGAAATGTTATGTGAAGCGTCAGTTTGTTTTACAGTTTTTAAAGGAGCTTTTGATGATGTATTCACATAACATTGACTAGTCCTTCATGTTATTCTTGTAGCTATGCAGCATATGAAAAACAAGTGTAGTTGGTCAAAGCAAATATACAGAGCTGTTTATCAGATGTGACTTATATGGTGCCTATTTTACCATAATGCTCTGGATTTTCTCTTTGCTAATTATGTTACTGTTTACCTGTAAAAAGTTATTTTAGAGTACAGTAATGGATAACATTATTATTAATTCTCACCTAGAAATGTTTTTTATGTGTGTAACTAGGTTTCTAGCCAATTAGTACAGAATAATTACTTTGAAAAGTTATTTAGGTGTTGACGTTTGATCTACCTGTGCTCAAGCCTTCATTAAAAAGCTTTGTCTCCGAGTATGAACAATGATAGCACAGTATCTGTCTGCTGAGATCAAAACAAAGAACTTCTGTCAACAATCTAACTTTCTGACTCCTTAAAAACTTTAGCGACAATTTAGTTCAAAGACTTTTGCAGTTTAATTGCCCTTTCACACCGCAAGCTCTTTGCCTCTGGAATGCTGCCTTTTATTTTAACTGCATGCTTGAGGAGGTGACTGGTGGAAAGGAAGGTTTTGTCTTCTCTACTGAGACCGCTACCCTCACAACCCCGACCTGGTCGAGCACAAGAAAATGGGTGGTTGCACAAATTCTGTTTTCTGACCCTTCTACATACAGCTAAGAACAGATGCATTCAATTACACGGACCGTATTGCTGTATCTCAATATTTCTATAGCCGCAGCACATGACATGCAAACGTGCAAAGACATGTACATATACAAATGTGTGTGACAACATTTATTACCTTGGACTGCAACAACTCAATCACAAAACAATCAAAGGTCTGATGAAAGTTCTGCATGCTACCGTTGATTATCAAAAGATGGACAAGTTGTTAAAGCGTTGTGAGACAAATGTGAGTACTATAATTCACTTCAATTTGTTTGATGGCTGGATGAATGCTGGATACATAACTGCTAGCAAACCAGCTTCTTGAAAATATACTAACTGTATTCATTCATTCCTCATCTTGAAGATGAGAAGACTTGTAATCCTCTCAGCCACTGAAGGTTTAAGCTGGAGCTAATTCCAGCTGATATCAACCAAGAGGCAAGGTACACACGGACAAGTCCTCAGTTTATCACACGTCCACACATCAACAGGCAAACACCCACTTAACCACACATTCACACCTACGGCCAATTTGATGAGTCTAATTTACCAAAGCTGGATGTTTTGGTGGTGGGAGGATGCCATGAACCTGGAGAGAATCTACGTTATATGAGGAAAATGTGCAAACTATACAGAAATGCCACAGGTGGAATCAAACCAAAGGCCTTCTTGCTATGAGACAACAGTGCTACCCATTGCACCACCATGTAGCCCTTATACTAACGTAATAAAGTCATAATTTGTGTTTTGTTTTGTTTGCAATGCTCCCTGGGCAGAAGACAATCTTTTAGGTTAATGAGTTGCACTGAGTACTTGGAACACTGCTACAAATAAATTCAATAATTGAATGATGAAGGATTAAAGTAACTCATAACAAATGCTTTCGTATCTCTAGTGTAGAAGAAGAGCCCTCTGTGAGTCGACCATGATTAAAAAAAAAACCTTAGTTAATAGTCTTTCCAAAAAAACGAGATAAGTAGCAGCTTCACATTCATGTGTGGGGTTTTTTTGTTTTGTTTTTTTAATATATACTGATCTGATCCCCAAAGGGAAATTAAGAGCACACTCTAGTTAGTAAGGACTTCAAAAAGCACATGCACACACACACACACACACACACACACACACACACACACACACACACACACACACACACACACACACACACACACACACACACACACACACATAGGGGGGCCTGTAGGCATGCAGGGGGAGGTAGAGTGGCGGGCAGCCCCTTTTGTGGAGCGCCCCAAATGAGCAACTTGTAATGGGGGACAGCGCCTTGCTCAAGGGCACCTCGACAGTGCTCCGAGCTGACACCTCCCACTGTCAGCTGACACTCCGGGTGTTTTTTTGGGGCGGGAGCGGAAATCAAACCATCAATCTTAGGAACACTGGACGACCTGCTCTACTGCCCGCTCTACTGCTGAGCAATTTTGGGGGACTATTCGTTCTAGTTTAGTTTCATGAACCTAGTGCAATGTGTCTCCAGCTCTTAATGGTTTTTCTCCATCTTTTCTTGTCTCTGTGGGAGAGATTCTGAAGGTTATGCAACTGAAGGTTTAGTTGGAACACCAGAGGATTTACATTCTTGCATGCCCAATTTATTTTTCTTTGTGTGTGCGTGTGCGTGTGTGTGTGTGTATGTGTGTGTGTGTGTGTGCGTGTGCGTGTGCGTGTGTGTGTGTGCATTTTAGACACAGTAGTGTAAAAGTGTTGACTACATCATCAGACATCTCCATAATGCTTTAAAAGAAGGAAATGTACCATTAGTGCCCAACATGAAGTGTAACTTTATTGGATAACAGCCTGGATAGGAAGCCATGATGCACAGGATTAATGAGCCTCGGAGCTCTGTCATATCCTTCATAAATAACCAAAATACTGAGATAAGAGTACAACTAACAAACAACATGCAGCCGCTATTTGAGATATTTTGCTTCTATTTTTTTTCTTTAATATTTACTTAATCAAGGTCAACAGTGATTGCCTCGTGGAATGGCAGAGCAGCAATGATAGTGACTGGACGTCTGTCAAACATACCTGTACTGCTTCTTTCAAATATAACGCCGATTTAATTGAGTGAAGTGAAGGCTTTTCTGTAAATAAATCAGCTGTTGACACCCGACATCCATTTATGATTTTTTTTTCCCAACTGTATAACAGTACACCTTCATTTCTATCATTTTCTCCTAGATTTTCTTTTTTTTTATAAAAAATTAGAGGAGAAAATAAATGTCAGGGACAGAGTGGGTTCTGAGAAATTTCATTCAGTCATTCATTTTCTATACCGCTGCATCTGCTGTTGCAGGCCACGGGGTGCTGAAGCCTATCCCAGCTGACTGGGGGCGTGAGGCAGGGAACCCCCCGGGCACCAGTACACCGCAACCTGAGGTATTCATTCAATTCCAAATATCAATAAAATGGAACAAATACCAACAAATTCAGCAAATTACCAGGTTCATTTAAGACATTTTTAGCAAGATGAACACATTGGTCATTATCACTCTGATTCCTTTAGGCTATACTTGATAAACGACATATGTAGTAATAAAATTTGTCATAAATAGTCTGAAAGTGAAATGATTTTTTACTAAAACCTTCTGCTGTGAATAAGTTATTTTTCTAATGCCAATATTTTGACCAAAGCAAAATATATTTTTCAAAACAAGCCACAGCCGGTTGAGACAGAATATTATATTATTTTTCTGATTGCTAGTTCTTTTTCATTACTTTTTCTCTGGAAATACTTAAAATATTAGAAATGGAACTGCACCTCAAAATCAAAACAGTAACCAAAATAGAGCGCCATTTGTCAATAGAAACTTTTCAAATTTCAAATGTGTTGGTCCAGTGTGTCAGACAATGGTATCTGATGTAAACCAACTTGGTACCCACCATCTCATCCTCCGCTATGATCCCTGCTTTAAACCTGAGTTTGACTTGTCTACTCTGTAAGAATGTGGCTCATTCTACAGTACTGAAATTATTATTCAGGCAAGTACACATCAAAATAAATATTTATGAATATTATTTTTACATTCCATTTATGTCCTTAAATCTACTTTGGAGATACAAATGCACATTTGTCTTTCTGCTTTATGACAGCACTGAAAAACAGGTAATGCTCTACTGACTGAAGCTTGCGAACATTTGTCAGGCCATCAGTGAAGTATAAACATTTTAGATGGTTTGTCATGTCTAATGTTAAAACACGGTGATTAAGTGACTGCTGTTCACCAAGATGGATTATCCATCTCATAAACCTTTTAGGTGCTTCAGGTCCTTACAAAGGGAAATGACAAATAGCATGTACAACATTATCCTATTATGTAGTTTACCACTTTAAATGTTGACATATGCGGGGGGGGGCGGGGGTTATATGTTGTGCTCACAAGGACCGCCGACATTGTTGAAGCAGTACCAAATGTATTTAATTTACACTGACATTTCTTTTTTTGTGTTAATCAGTCAGCAATCGCCCTGTCAGATGAAATTATTCAGTCTTAACATGAGTCTGAAACAGGTTATGACTTAATTACAGACTTCGGGAATGAAGAATATCTGTCATCAATTCTGTCTAACAAGAAGTATGAATATTTAAGTGGTTCAAAGTTAACAAGAATTACTAGCATCTTTTTGATTTATATCATTAGACTCAGTGATTCCTTGATGTAATCAGAAGAAATGCATCATTTAATTAGAAGAAAAATCAAAAATCCCATCCTGTACTTAAATAGCATTTAATGAATATTTTTAACTCGTTCAGAATCTGCTGGCAAAACAAAAGTGGTTAATAGAGAT
Organism: Antennarius striatus; assembly: GCF_040054535.1. NCBI lineage: Eukaryota > Metazoa > Chordata > Actinopteri > Lophiiformes > Antennariidae > Antennarius > Antennarius striatus. The sequence continues at coordinate 7,726,936 of NC_090787.1, forward strand.
ACATCTTATGAATCACATCCTCATACAAAGAACCCATGTAGTTCTCAAGTGACTCAGAAAAATGGACTTGTAATTTTATAGTGTTTTATAATAAACAAAGTGTTCATATTAGATTTCCCTTGTCTGCCTGTTTTATAGATGACCATCCATTTTGAAAAAAGCTATTTTCAGCTGGACTCACACGCTTTCTGTAAGTTTAAATCTCTGCTACTCTGCTTATTGCCTTCACATGCAATCAACCATCCACTGCTGTTTTAGGCTTGCTATGATTTCTGCTCTTTATCTAGCAGCCATTCTGTTCCAAATATACCTTAGTCTGTATGGTAACTAGAATTTCTGTAGTGGTGACTTTATTTTTGACCCCTGCAAGCGAGTAAGAATCAAATTCAGATATTTGTTTTCTATTTTTAAATGATGCCTATATTTTTAGATTATAAATCTTGTGTATAGCCTTGCTCAATCCATAATCTTCCATAACCTCAAACTCTAATGACTTCATGTCAACAGTTGTCCAGACAGAGTCATCATAAGTGATGATTATGGTTTGTTAACAATCCCATAATGCCAGGTTTGTAGCCAGAAAAAAGTCATGAAGTCAAACAAACCAGTAAATTCAAGTACAAGATTTTACAAATGAAATGGACTTCATTTAGAGTTCAGACTCAATGACGCACTTCCATTCTTCACTCTTTAAAAGCTAAATATGAATTTTAGAATTTTGTAAGTACTGATGTTTCATGATGAGTTCTCATCTATTCAATATCCCATGTCCTTTAAAGTGACGGTGAAAGTAAAGCATTAAAATATCGCCTCAGCAAGGTTTCTCAGTTCCATTTAAGAGATATGAAAATTATGCCGTTGCCCTCAGATACACCTCAATATTGTGCATTACAGGAAGAAATAAAATTCAAAGCTCGTCAGGCATAATATCAGCATTCATGTAAAATTAAAATTGTAAGGGAGCATAAATGCAAGATGAATTCAGCTCTTCATAGATGGCTGGATACACTTTCTGAGATCCCACATAATTCACTTCCCTTTATCTACAGGCTGACGAATGGGGAGCGTCAATGGTGCAATGACTTCATCCCCTGAACCGATAAAACATCATAACATCACAGTACGCAAACTCTTTACAGTCTCCAGACTCGCTTCTATTGTGTTTTATGGCGCTAACATTAAAAAAAGGCTTCTTCTTCCCTGGCGATTATCACCATATTAGGATCTTCTTGTTTACTTTTAATGTAAGCTCAAACAAAATCTTTTACATGTGCAGAAATAAAATCCTGTGGTATCTGTTCTACTTTGGATACAGGTCAGTAAGTTTTATAGTGAAATTTAAATGCCACATGCAGTTCGTAAATACTGTATAAATTCTTTTAATGTAGTAATATGGGTTATTCTAAAGCCTGACCTTTATCCAAGTTAATTCCAGTTTATATTAAGTACTTTTCTAACCAGTTGTGCATACACAACTCTGTGTATGACAATCTTTAAGTGTAGTGTCAGTGTCGTACATATCTTTGTGTGTGTGTGTGTGTGTGTGTGTGCGTGCGTGTGTGTGTGTTGACAGTGAGACAAAATGGGGGGGGGGGGTGCTTAAACTGCATTTTGTGACAATCACTTTAAAAACATGGAATCTTCTCAGCTTTATTATAATCACAGCCTGCAAACAGGTTTCTTGAACTGCCTGTAGCCGTCAAATTTGAACTCACCCAGGAACTCACATGAATTTACTTCTATGGCAAAATGTAATATAATGGTAAAAGCTCTGAGTCAGAAATGAGAACTGTGTAATCAAGAAGCAGAGGTCTCCATGTTCCTCCGCTAAAGAGAGGACTCTGAACAAATTCTCTCGTCTGTTCAAAGGAAAGCAAAGGAAAAATGAGAATGGATCAGCAACTAGCAGTCAAGCTGTTCAACCACTCCTAGTAAAGTTGCTCAGACTTAGCAACTTGAAATCTAATGACACGTGTAACTTAAAAAACTTACTAAGAGCAAAAAAATAAACTTTAGCAAAACATTTTTAAAGCATCAGGAGGCATGAGGCTAACTGGAAATAAATGTATAATTTATTTACATGTCTGTTTCTTGTATTGTCCTGAATTTATTAACTATTTATTTTTGCATATTTTATATTATATATCACATTTAGGGCAGCACGGTGACGCAGTAGGTAGCGCTGTTGCCGCTCAGCAAGGTGGTTGTGCGGAGTTTGCATGTTGTCCCCATGTCTAAGTGGGTTCTCTCTGGCTTCTCCGGCTTCCTCCCACCTCCAAAAACATGTGCTCCAGGTTCATTGACCGGTCCAAAATTGACCGTAGTTGTGAGTGTGTACATGCGTGTTTGTCTGCGTCTCTGTGTGGCTCCGCGGTGCACTGGCGTCACGCCTGGAGTTTCCCCCACCTCACACTCTAAGTCAGCTGGGACTTCAGCCTCCCGCGACCGCGGAAAAAGCGGTTAGAAGATGAATGAATGAATGAATGAATGAATGAATGAATGAATATCACATTTATTATATAAGAAATTTTCTATTTCAACCATCTTCCACTAATCTAGATTAACGGTATATGAAGTAATTTTTTCACTATCTGGGTTCTGTAAAATGGTTGTTAATCTGGCTTGTGTTTCCTCTGACACTCTTGTTCTTCCTGTAGTATCCCTGTGTGTGTTGTGCATACCGGGTGTAGCTGCCTCCCTACGCCTCCTGATGCAGCCTCCTCCTTCATTACCTTCTTAGTGAAGGTAAACTCAACATTCTAATAATTTCCAAACTCCAACAAATACGGTATGATCAACTATGGAAAACAATATGGAAGTCTGATGATTGAACATATAAAGGATTAGTGATGTTCCCATCAGCGCTGTCAACTTCACAAATATGCTACGAATGCAAATGTATCACGTTCAATAGTAAATCAATCAAGTTTATGCCAAAAAAAACTTTAACCTGACCGTGTCTTCAAATCACTTGATCCGAGTCAGAGCTTGTATTTTCCCAATTTCCAATGTGTCATGAACACAGCAGGCTGTCCTGACCAGCTGGTACACCTGCTTATCATTACCTCATCAAGCTCCTGCTGTATATGAACCCACCTGCTCGGTCTAGGACAGCGGTCGCCCTCAGTGGTCGGATGCGCCTCATTTTCTGTTCCCCAGGAGTTTTCCTGGTGCTAATGCCGCCTTTCTGTGCCCCAGATAGTCCTGCACTGGGTCAGCCTGCATGTTCAGCCACTCCACTGCCTACCCACCAACACTCCCACACCTGCATCCTCCAGCCTTTCTTCACCATTTCCTGTTTGTCCTCTGGTTTATCATCATTATCCCTCTGCTGCTAGATTGGTCCCTGTCTGAAAGTGTGCAGCATACCGGTTCTGCTCACAACCAGAAGAGAACAGGTGTCTGCCTAAAGATACTTATGGGCATTTCTGCCTTATTTCGACAGCTGGAGGAAGGCAGGAAAGGAAGTGGAGAGACGGGAGGAGACATGCAGCAACACAGGCTGGACTGAACCTGGGATAGCATGTTAAGCTTTTGAACATAATATGCGTGCCTCTAGAATGAAGTACACTGAAGCAAGATTAATAAATTAGTGAGGTATGCTGCACAAGAAAGTTTTCAGTGTTCCAGTTGAGAAATTTTGTCAGAGTTTTGAATTAATCCTTTCACGAGTTCTCCTTTCCTCAACCAGGTCTCCATTATCATATTAACCTGCTGTATAATATTATTTGTGACTCATCCACAAACTGAGTGCAGACACTTGTTTGTGGGGGCTACCCTTCTCCTGTTCCAGCTGCCATCTCTATTGCCTCGATTCTGTCTCCTGCTTTGTTTCTAGCATCTCAAAACCACTAGATTCCTGGTCTTCAAAATACCAGTTCAGGCATAAATATCAATTTTACACACAAATCTGCTGTCTCTTGGATCGCTCCAAGCCAAGGCACCCATGCGGTTATGTACTTAGCAGCCAATGGCAACACAAGTGCCCATTTGGACCTATGTGGTTTTTGAATTTGCCATCGGTTTTCTTTGATGATATACAGTAATGGCGAGGTATTGATGTAAAAAAAACATCAATACCTCGCCATTACTGTATATCAAAATACCTCACCGCCCATTGGTTTTAGTTTAAATATTTTATTCTCCTGTTTAATTGACTTTTTCCTTTTAATTGCTCTTTTATTCATATTTTATTGTCTTGTTTTAATCCCCTTTTATCTTGGAAGTGTTCTTGTGTTTTGTTACCTTTTAAAGCACTTTGAGTTGCCTCTGTATGAATTGTGCTATACACTAAACTTGCCTTGCCTTGCCTTGCCTTGCCCAGATAAAAGCCTGCTGTGATCTCAATTCACCATGAAGGTCACTTCTACCTGACCCCTGCCCTTAAAGAATTTTGAAAGCACAGCAGCTATAGATCACTCTGAATCGTGCTTTCATTCTGGTTCCTGATTTGTTGCTGAGCCATGCAGGTATTTCAAATAAATATAGCATTTGAAAATTATAGATACTAAATGTAGTTTTGGAGTGCAATGTTTTGTAATAGTGCATTTAGTTTAAAGTATAAAGAGGCACTGAGAGTCCACTGGATGGTATACATATCATGAGCTTCCATGATCAGCGTGTTCTGCCAGCATCCCACCCTTATCCTTTTTGTGTTACAACCCTGTATTTTGCACAAATTAATTTATTTTTTTCATTCATTTGTGTGTTTGTCTGTTTATAGCTCTACACCTAAACAATTTGCTTCCCTAATTGAAGCAGACATATTACAATCAGTTAATATTTTGCAGAAATGGAGTCAAATGATCCACCAACTGCCCCTTTTTTATGTGACCAAGCACAGAGACTGAAGAAGAAAGCCTGGGTTAGCATGTTGTGGTACTCATCATCATCTGTAACTGGGGCTGTTCTCCAAAGCCAGTTCATGTAAAAAAAAAAGAAGCTATGATATGACTTGTACCTTAAAGGTTCAATTTTTAGGATCAGCGTGAATTGTATGCAGGCATTGACAAATGAAACATGAACAGCTAACAGAATAAATCACACTGACATTAGACTAGCTTGCTCCCACCTCCAAACACATACAGCTTAGGTGAACTGATCATTCCAAATTACCTTTAGGTGTGTGTGCGTTAGTGGTTGTTTAGCTTTCGTGTGACGCCAGCATTGTGTGCCCCGCCACTTGCCCATAATTCAGCTAGGACAGAAGAAAAAGAAGAGTTCAGTTGAAAATGGGATTAACCTGTTCACAATACCCTGGAATGAGCTGATTTCCGAAAACAAAGTTGTTGAGCTCGTTGATTTAATTCTTATAACCAAAATAATTTTTTTGCCTGAGCTTCATTGCTATCATCTGGGTCATTTTCAGAGGCTAAAGACGGCTATCTTTTTTTTTTTTATTTTGTGGTTCAGTTTATTCAGAATATACCTAGAGTCAAATTTACTATATTAATGAAATCAAATATCAAGATCTGTACAATACATACAATTCTATCAGTGACTCATAATCCTCCAAAATAGCTTCATGTCACGGCTCAAACAAAAGACAGGTGGAGAACTTAAAAGCATGACAGAAGTGGCTGGTCAAGACTCTCAGTTCAATAAGGCAGCCAGGGTTCTGGTACCGTGTAATCAATCCAGCAGGCAGACGAATCAGATGAATGGTAGGCGAACAGGCAGAATCCAGAAATCAGGCAGGATCAAACATGAGAACAATCAAACCGGGCAGACAGATCCAACGAGGGGTTGGCAACAGGCAGGGTGTGGAGAACAGGAAGAATCAGAACACAATCAAATGACAGGCAGGATACTAAGGCTGGAGAGTCAGGGCGAACACTAAACAATCTGGTAGAGGACAAAGGGCTGAGCTGGATCTACGAAGAGTTGTGTCTGATTAAGGGAGTGGCTGCAGGGGAGTGAAGGGAAGGCAGGTTAAGGGAATGAAATGATTGTAAGTGGGACAGGGTCTGACAGGATCTGAAATGGCGTGATGTTTGTAATATCAAAACAAACAAGAACTAATTGGCACAAGGTGTGGCATCATCATAAATAGTGAAAGTCCTCACATAAAGTTGTTGTATGCTGTCAAAGTGCACCAAAGAGCAGATGTACTGTATATTAGCAAGAACCTCACTCTGCATCTGTGTCTGGTGCAAACACGTCGATGTTCTTCCACATGTACTGGGGCACAAAAGCATTTTGTTTAGGGTTGGTAAATGAATGTGGTAGGTGACCTTACATCCTGCTTTATCTATTCCCGGGAAGTCCGATAGTTACATCCCACTTCAAAGCGATGATGTATTGTAATTGTCAGTGTTCATGTGTTCGTTCGTCTGTTCGTCCACCAAATATCTTCGCAACCGTTGCAGATAGAAAGATGAAACAAAAAGCACATTACTCGAGCGGCAAAGGGGATGAAAATGAGATGATGACCTTGACCTTGAGAAAACTATGCCAAGGTCAAATTTAAACTTTTTTATACCCAGGAACCGGATGAGATAGTAAAACAAGGGAGAAGGCCAGTGTGAGTAAAATCAAAGCTACTGCTTTGATTTTACTCACACTGGCCTTCAGAGCACTAGCGTTGATCTTTGACCTATGCAAGTAAGTCAGGGTAAAATTTTGAATTCAGGGTTGTTGCAGTATGTTGCAGCCTTGTTGTTATTTTATGCAGTATTTTAACCTCCATCTATGGTTTCACCTGAGTCTGTTTGTTGGTTTCACTTTTGGCAACAATACGCTAAACCTACGGATTTGAATTACATGTTAGTTGGTGGAAGCATAGGTCCTGTGCTGGAATAGACCCCAATACATTTTGGTGAATACAGGGATATATTTCAAGGTTTTGAATTTTCATTTCCATTAAAAAGCATCAAAACCTGAATCCACCAGCTTTATACTGTATATGATGACTTTTGTGCATAGCCGTTACCGTAACCATGATGACAGGTTTAAGACTCGGAAGATTTTTGAAAAATGCTGGTTTCAATTAAAAAGCGCCGTTGGGTCTTGTTGAAGGTATGTATATTTTACTGAGCGTCATTCTTCTGTATGTAATTTCACGTAAAGGGAACCATTACACACACATGAATAAATTGAGAGTTAATTAGAAAAACACAGCCCTGTGAAGTAGAATTCTTTATTTCTATGGATTAAAAAATATCTTGGGACAAAATCTACAACCAGTGATTTGACTTGCTTATCGAATCAGATAAAATCAAAGTTCCTAACAGCTTTAAGCTGTGCATGCTGTGGTATTGATTGCAAACATAGTCATTCATTTGTTCGTTCCTTTTTTCATTCATTCATTCTATTTCTTAGCCTTTTAGCCTGTTTAGGGTCACAGGAAGGCTAAATCCTATCACAGCTGACATTCGACTGGAGGCAAGAATGCCCCGGATAAATCACCAGTTCATCACAGGGCCACATGCAAGGCCACATTCTAGCCTATGGGTAAAATTGCCCGTAGGCTTGAAGTGGATCAAATTTAGCTGTATTTCATGTTTTTGGTGACGGTAGGAAGCCTGAGAGAAAAACTTGGAGAGAAAAAAAGGCACTGGTTTCCACAGAAAACCAATTCAAGACACTTATTCACTCATTCACTTATTCATTCACACAATGCCTTTTTCCTTGTTCACAACCTTTCCTACCCTCAAATTATATTTTATCAGAACCATAGTGTTATATGGGAAAGAGGTATTTGATAAAGAAGTGAGAAAAGATGTTCCTCTGTCTCAGGTAAGTTGTTTTGTGTTGTTCTCATCCCCTGTGTTTGCATTCATAGTGGGATACATTCCTCACCCACCAAATGCACACTGTGAGACCAAGGTCAGCTGTTACCCTGCTCATACACACTTTCCAAAACCCCTCACACCTTACTGCCCTGCAACTAAATGCCTTTGAACACAGCCAGTGCATCGGCAAAGGCAGATCAACAAAAAACACAATTCACAAAGTCAATCAGGGTAAGAGAAAATTGAGTGGAGCCACTCTGACAAGGATGAGTGAAAACATAAATTTCAGTCTAATTTTCCTCATCTTGCTTGCGGCACAATCTCTACACATTACCCGCAAATTACTGAATTGGTTGTCTGCATAGCATAAAGAACTTGTCCATATAAATAACTATAAATCCAGCCTCTATTGTTCCGGCAACATGAAATAAGAAGCTGCCATCCGTTGGCAGTGCATCACAATCAGACTCCATCGCATCTTGATGGATAGCTTGATGAAATATTAAAATAATTGTTGCCAAAAATGACACTTCGCTGCTCTGATGACTGCTTTTTATGTTTGCTGTCAACAGCTAATCAAAGTAATACCCCTAAAAGTTTCTGTTGTCAGAGAAACTTCCAAATGACCTTTGTGCATAGTTTCGCAATTATGTATTGACAGGTAAGCTTTCCATCGTATATAAATGGCACATTTAAAATGAAGTAACATCTTGAGCTGTTTTTAATGTCACATTTGCTTCACTTTGACCTTGCATGAAACATTTCCTTCTCATCTCACTTTGATGACAGGCTGCTGCCTTTTGGTTTATGAGGATTTCATGCTCATCTTCTCCCTCGTATGTTATACCAGGTGGCCATCTGACAACTCAACAATCTCATCCCCATTTTTCAGGCACGCCAATGCAGTTTTCAGCAGACACTTGCCAACATCTTTCCCCCGTCCTCCATAAAATCACAATTGTTTTACTTTCCATTTCTCCAACTTCAACAATAACTTTGACCACTGTGGAGTCAGAGCTTACAATGCAGAGGGATGCGGGAATGTGTCAATGCATGAATATTTTGCTGTGGTGTTTTGCATGAATTATGATGACTTTTGTGCAAGCATATGCCACCTATTTTAAATTAGATGAGCAAGTGATCCAGATGACTTCCAAAGTAAAACAGGAACAGAGGGATTGTCAAAGGCTGGTATGAATATAATTCTGAATGCAATATGCCTTTTACTCGCCTGTTATGCCATCTGGAATTGTTTGGGGAAATGCTGTAAGGCACATATTCTAAGCACTTAGTGAAAATTTACTGTTTTGTCGTGATCTTTTGCACTTGTACTGTGTGTATCTCATGGAGCTGAGAACCAAAGTCGAAATCTGTTTTTCGCTGCTGGCTGCTTCCGCATAGGTCGACCATTTCAGAATTTAATCTGATTTACAATGGACATGTTCTATTAAAATGTAATTTCTATTTCAATCACAGCAAATGTAATAAATGTTAATGGCGCTACGGTATCTAGAATAATGTGCATGTACCTTAACATTGTACCTGAATCCAATCAGTGGATTCAAGTCACAAAGTGTTTTTGGCTAGATTGTTCAATAATTAGTCTGCAAAGCACAGCCATATATGTGAGGCTTCTTGTATTCCAGTTGTTTTGTAACAGCTCACAACACAACTGGCATCGACAGCCAGTATTGCATAAAAAGTGACATTTGTATCTTTTGGCCTATTGTAAATATTAAGGTCCTCATTGTTTAAATGATAGAAATTTACAACACCTATGTGTACATTATTTGGTACTACAGTAAATAAAATTGATCAGCAATTTAACTAATCATAATCATAGCAACAATATCACATTTGAGTATGTTTATCCAATATTCATGGAATCATATCAGGATATAAAATTAGCAAATATTCTAGACTCAGGATTTACTTGCCTGATTTAGAAAATATAACTTGCAGTCAATATCAATGTCCACTTTTGATTGTGATACTGACATCTGAATAACTTCCATTTAATGATGAAGATAGCGGTGAAGACTTAAATCATTTTGAAAACTGAATACATTCATTCTATATGTGATTTAGAACTTGATGGCACTTGTTAGTGTAATGCCTACCTTATACAAACACAATCTATGTAACAATTTAATATTTCTGATGCTACACAAACACATAGGCTGCTGCTGCTATTCATGAACATCTAATTATACTGCATGAAATTGAAGTCATCTCCATGACCTTTAAAATACGCACTATGTTGAAGACTTCTCCACATCTTGATTATGTGACTCCAAAATTAAATGACATTTATCAACCTTTGGGTTACAATATATTGTACTTGAAGATTTACTAATTCTAGTTTTGAAACCTCAAATAGCTTTCAATTTAGAGTAGTATTACCATGGTTTGAGTCATGCTGGCATACTTTTATTTAGTAATGACATGACTGACTTGTTTGTCAGTACACACCATCATGCATTCGCAATTACATCTGTACTTCTGAAATCTGACTGGCTCCATTTTGATGCCTTATTAACTTCATACCCTTTGTCTGCAGGCTTTAGAGCAGCAGAAAGCCACACCATGGGAAGAATAGTATTCCGGATACATGGTCGCAATTAAAGCATAGATGATGTTGATTTCCGTGACGTCCACCATGTATTGTTACAGACAGACAAATCACCTTTTTTATTGGAGTTGGAAACTTCTAACCCTATGACAATTTACCAAATGTGTGTGTTACTTAGTACTTATTAAAACTTTCTCACAGTTACAGAGCACTGACATTAAGCTGAAATGGTTGAAATGCTTGAACATTAACAAATAATTTGCACTCACACACCATGAAGCAGATCCAATGAGAAATTGAGCCTCCATTGAAAATCATTTCACATGTGCATAGACTGCAGGCATGATAATAACATAACGTAGATACAAGCGATAGGAGTGACCAATGGAACTATATTACTTTGCAAATTTTTGTCAAAAGTGAACATGCAGAGAAGATAATCCCTGCTTGGATACCAGTATTCGGAAAATTGCGGACTCCATCTGCCCCAAATGCCTCCTTTTAAGAGCAAGAAAAATGCATGTGTAAAAAGGTCAGCTTATCTGATATTTCTAAGTTGAGTTTGCATGTGGTTTGAGGCCTTAAGAAAAGTGAGCGGCATGTCTTCTCTGTTCGCCATCATTGCTGGTTTGTTTGATACAGTCTTGATAATTCTCTCCATGTGGGTGGTCTGGTATGCCAGGACTAAACCGTACAATTGGTTATGCTTTACCAAAGATGGTCACATGTAGTCAGGTAAACAAAGATATTCCAATAGCATAGTGATAATCCACACTATGCAAAGAAATGTTGTGCAGAGGACGTTCACAAGGTAGTCCAAAAATGTATTTTTTTAAAAAAGGCTATTTATAAATACTTGGCTAACCCAATCACGACTTTTACTTGGCCTCCTCCCTCCAACTTTGTCTTCTGTGTATGGTTGAGTCCAAAGTCTGCCAGGATAAACAAGCCACAAGATGATGGTACAGACATAAAACCTAAAATGTCTGCTCACACATACTACCATATGGGTAAAAACAACAAGTTTTGCTAGAGGACCTGTTAAGACATCATCAACAGTACCGATATTGTGCATCAAAAGGCACTTGAATCAGAAGAGGGGCTTCACTATCGAGAGGAACAGGCATGTGTGACAGGGAGGAAGTCAAGAAGGGACAGAGCGACCATGATGGAGCCAAGGGACTGTTAGGAGAGTGTAGCTGAAGTGGTACGGACTGGATTACTAACAATTTGGTTAATGTTGACCTTGTGCTGGTGCACAGTCAATCATTCAGTGTCAAAAAGCACAAGAAAAAGCTTTTTGACACCATGTTTGTAATGAGAAAATTTCTCCCTACAGGCTATAGATCAAACTACTTACGTATCAAGTGTTCCCTTTTTGATTTTCTAGGTGGTGATTAAGAGGAAGGACACATGGTACCACAGTATTTATGGTGGCTTCTTTCCCCCTTTTTGAGATCTCCGACCTCCAATCTATCTTGCTGTTAGTACTGTACCCATGTGTTCTGAAGTATTAAGAAATGCAGAAAGCAAATGTCACCATAGTGGGCTAAAAGTTCTATTCTTAAGATGGTGGCCACATTTGCTCTTGGTCAAATGCCCAAATAAACAACAACCCTCACATATATTGATCTATCAGTCTTGTTGAAACATTGAAAAGTAAAAAAAATATATTGACTCATGCAGTTATACATTTTTTCAGGACATAGTCTAGTTTTGTCGCTTGCCTTTTCTGTACCATTGAGAATGTATGCTAATTTGGAAATGATTCCAGAACCATCTGAATCATAAAGAAAACATTTGATTCTTCTCATCAGTTCCTGAATACAATTCTGTACTAGCGAAAGATGGGTACGTCAAGACGTGATCTGACATGGATCACAGTGCATGGAACACAATAGTATAGCTTTATTTTGCATTGAAAAATTCCAGACCAGCATAGAGCAGCACTTGTGGCAAACCCCTCCTGTGCCCGGAAGAATTCACAATGAAGATAATTAAAAACCTTCATCTGCATGGTGTAGAATTCAGTGGGTGCTTTGTTGCATCTCTTTCCCTCACTAAGTCACCTCTTCAGTCAACCTTGCAGCTTACACCCAGCAGCACCCCTTAGCAATGAGGTAACTGAAAATTAAAATGTTATTTATTTCTTACTGTGTCCCATGCAGAAATAGAAATAAACAGAAAATATTTTTGTTGATGAACATCTGTAGTTTGCTTACATTAGCAGCCCATTTTCTGCCTCTAAATTAGTGGCAGTGATCCCATGCTGTCACGCAAAATAAATAATGAGTTATTCAATAATGAATGATGCTTCTTCTTTTTTTCGCTCTACAGAATGGTTTGTACACAGTTTTATTTTTTGTCCATTTCTCTTCTATGACATGACCACGTGGCCTGTTTGAACTTGAAATACTGTCATTCTGTAATTTCTACAGCTCTAGCAAACCTATTTTTCTTATTTACCGATGTCTGTGTTCGAATATCCTTGCAAACTGAATAGAATGGGTTCAGTAAACAGACTTGTTCAGTCATTCAGAAGAAGGCTGCTTAACTAAGACATTCACTTGGACACCTGTTACAGTGCCTTGCAAAATTATTGGCCCCCCACGAGAACTTTTTGACATTTTGCCACATTTCAGGCTTCAAACTTAAAGATAACTAACTGAATTATTTTTCATGAATCAACAACATGTAAGACACAATCGTGAAGTTCAACATTTCATATTGTGTTTACATATAAAAACCTGAAAAGTAGGATGTGCAAAAATATTGGCCCCCTGTTCTCTCAGCTCAGCCAAACAACTCCAGAAATTCCTTGATGACTTCTGAATGATCCAATGTTGCCCTAAATGACAACAATGACAAACAGAGTGCACCTGTGTGTCATTTGGTCTCACATTTGCACATCCTACTTTTCAGTTTTTTTTATTTGTAAACACAATATATAAAATGTTGAATAAATTTGGGTCCACTTCACGATTGTGTCTCACATGTTGTTGATTCTTGAAAAATATTTTCAGTTTGTTATCTTTATTTTTAAAGCCTGAAATGTGGCAAGATATCAACAAGTTTTTGGGGGGCCAATACTTTCGCATTTTGCAGTCTTCTTTCTTTCTCTTAATATTATGATTCAATTTACATTCAAATGTCTGTGATGCTGAATATACTGTTATCACAGTTATTGCCACCATTTATTTGTGATCAACACACTGTAGACAGAAAAGTCAACAGCAACACGAAAGAAGTGTGAAATATTAAGTATGAAATAAAATTCTTATAGTAAAGCAGGGCCTTTTCAAACATTGAAATGAGCTTTTGGAAGTTCCCTGCAGATTTCCCTGCAGTATCCTATCTTTGCTGGAGCTGTGTCACAGCCAGAAGGGAAAATTTATTGCTAATTAACATGTCAAATCTGGCTACTGCCATGTGAGCTCCAAGACAATGATTGACTCATGGCCTCAGGCCTCCCTTATGAACTATTCAAAATGCACTCCAAAATGACTTCATCCAGAGACAACAGTACCACAAGAGCTTATGTACAATTTATGCAATGTAAGATATCTCTGTGTGATGTGGATGAATCCGTCCTTTGTGAGGTGGGATCAGACATAAACGGGAGCACAGTGCCTAAGCACCATTGAAATTGTGGCTCATGTGCATCCAATCCTTCACCTGCAGATTTTCCTGCTGCTCATCTCCAAGGCATTTCCATTTAAATGGACAGATTTTGCGATGGTGAACTTTTTGAGAAAGAGAGCATGAGTGGATTAGCTCCATGCATGGCTTCATTGCTCTCTCTGAAATATGGTTAACATGAAGGACATACGTGATAGCCTCATCAATCCGAAACTCTCAACACAGCACATTATCTATGTGCATTTAACGCAACCTTGATTAACCCTTTGTGTAAGAACTGGACTTTTTTTTAGCTCATGCGGGCATCATAATGGTGATCACCAACAGCATGCACTAGGTAAATTGTTGACTTTCAGTTGAGTATGAGGATCTATTTTGGGTTGGTTGTAATTAATATGTAATAAAAAATTTGTGATTCTACCTAAAAAAAACAATATCAAATTGGTTATGAAAATAAAAACTGATGTCTTATTTATTATATAAGGTAGGCATTACACAACACTCAGAGTTAGGAGAAAGCCACATAAAGCCACATATTTTGTCTTCAAAGAAGTAAATGTAAAATATCTTTACTGATAAAATTTTTAAGTAAACTGGAGTTTCTTCGCCTTTTCAGCACTGTGCAATTAATTTATTTTGGATGGAAAAGGATGATAAGTGCAATGGGTTGCTGTGTCTATTTGAATAATTTCATGAAGATCTTGATCTTCAACAATATTAATGGGCTTGCAGTCCATGTTACACTCCAGAAAAGGGGGGATTAAAACCACCACAAGAACAATGCCTTGTTTCTTATTCCAGGTGTACATTTTATAAATTTTCCATCTGTCCACACAATGCTCGCCAACTTCTTCGTCCGTCTTCCTTCTCTTTCTCTTTTTTTTTCTACTCAACCACACAAATTTTTCCGGTATGCTTGCAGACCAAACCAATCATTTTCATTCTAAAGATCAGTACATTGTTAATCTTAACAGATATCATTGCATAAAAACTGGTTTTTATAATGCAATACACAAAAACTTCTGAAATGAATAATAATTATAACATGGTTGTGTTTTTTAAAAAATAAAAACAATGAAATAAACAACAATCATCTTAACCCATCTTCTTACAACTGTGATAAATTCTGATTGATGATTGATTGATTGATTGATTGATTGATTGATTGATTCAACTTCTTGTCTATTACTTACTATTAACTCTTACTATCTATTACAAGCTATTACGCACTATTAACCACTTACAGTTGCACACTATTACACACTCACTGTAACACATTCTCACATCTACAGCAATCTTTAGGAAGGTTGCATTGTACTTGGCACACAGTACAGTATATAGTAAGAATTCAATGCTGAACATACAGTATGGACAAATAAAGTGCATTTCCAAATGGTTGAAATTACCAAACAACAAGTAATTTAACTTGCAAATTTTAATTTATACATATGAACAAATACTATAAATGCTTCACTGTAAGGTTTAAATTAGGAGAATGGTATTTGACTATAACACTGAAAGAAAAAAATCCTTGCAATATTAAGTTGACTCTCAAGCAGTGCCAGCAACAAGTACGGCAGAAAGAAGAAGAAGAAAAAAAACAATCAAATACCCCGAAGCAACAGCAGCCTCTGTTTTCATGCTGTAACATTATATAAGCCACATCAAACACATCACTGTCAATACACGAGAACACTAACAGCATAATGTTAATATTGTATAATTCACCAATGGTTAAACAGTCATGATGATCACTCTCACTGTATTAATTTTAGATTTTCTATGCAGTGTCATTATTCTGTGTCAGCTTAATTTTTGTATCATCAATTAAACTCACTGACAGATGAACAATTCCTTTTCTAATTTGTCTTTTCATGATTTACACAGCATACAGCCCCAGTTATAAATGTAACTCACAGCCTAGCTGCATGTACTGTATAGAATATTAATATTAGAACAAGGGCATCGAATCGGCTCCTAAAGTGGGAGAGCAAACATGTCCAGTCAAGCCCAGTCAAGAGAAAACATCCACACTGAAAAGATTCGTCTTCAATCTGTTCTTTATTTCTCATACCATCCTGTCATTCACACCTCTCATTCATCTTGATTCCTGCTTTCATTGTCAGGGGCTGTCGGTGGAATTATCACCTGTTCTCACCCACTGATCACATCTATCAATGAAGCCCTCACACACCTTCATTGTAGCCAATCATCTTGCTGCTGTCTTCTAAATATGATGTTCTGTGTAGCTTTAGTACATTCATCCTGCTATAAAGACTGTCCTTCCACACTCCTATCACTGCTCAGTCTGTGATGATTCATCAGATGCATCATTTCATCAGGCTCAGCAGTCTCAACAGTCATTAGCTGCCACCACCATTGTTAGAACTCCATGAGGGAATTATTTTTGCCAGTGTTCAGTGCAGGAGCCCCATACTCCTCTGAGGAAGTGTCAAAAACGTACAGATAACAATTAGTCATCACATATCCTGTGTAGCAATAACCAATTATCTTTAATTAATTCTTTGAACCTCTCATCATTGAAGTTCCATTGCAATTCAGTGCTACATTTGATTTTATGTTCACTCATCTCAGGTTTGAGTGATTGTATTTACTCAAAAGAAGCTCTGTGCTTTGTTCACTTCTCTCTTCCTGGAGTAAGCCATGTAAAAATACATTTTCCCATACTTTAGTCTTTGTTCTTATCTGTGCTCTTCTGTGTATCCCCCTCATTCAAATTGCAAATCAAGATGGAGGACAATTTACAACACAGGCATATTGTCTGTGTGTTTCCTTGGTTGTAAATGCTTTAACCCTTTATTGGGCATTTATACTTTTAAATTCAAAAATTCAACCTTAGAGTGTTATTGGAGGACATAATAAAATGGAACTTTATTTTGTTTTAACATTTTTCCAAATTATTCAAAGTCATATAGAAAATCAAAGTACAGTACCAAAAACGGGTAGTAGGATTAAAGAATCAAATAATTCTCAGAACCATAGCCTGCCTGTTAATAAAATTAGTGTGTGTGTGTGTGTGGGGGGGGGGGGGGCTCCTGATCACCCCCTCAAATCAAATACTTTGTGTTACCAGATAAATAAATAAACAAAATTTTGTCCTGGTCTTTCATGTTCTATTCAGTCTGGTGCGGCTAGAACAGAAGCAGCACTGATGCTGAAGGTCACGCTTAGCCTGCATATACATATTAATGAGCTACAGTCGCTGCTAATGGAACTACAGTAATAAATATTGGCAGTCTTGAATCATTAGAATGAATCCCAGGGTCTCATGGCAGCTTTGTTCTTGGTCAAGTTCATTTTTCCTCATCTGCTACATTTCATCTTCACTACTTTCACACTCCATTACTGCAGGTCTGTATCTGGCAGACATGCAATGGCAGATCAATGTGGACACTCTGTGTGCACCTCCCCACCACTGTTCCTCATCCTTCACTCCCCTGCAATCAATCAACTATGGATGTATGTTAGCTGTCAATAGATAAGCAATCATTTAAAAGTTTACAAGTAAGCACTAAGGCACATAGTATGATGCTGTAGTTTTTATTATACAAGCCTTATAGCCACTTTCAGCATTATTTTCAGTAATGAATTAAATGATGATTCCAATACAATTTGTGAAATTTTTCCAACAAGGTAAAGCAATGTCAGTGCAAACTAATTATTCAAGCTAACATCTTCATATGTAAATGTATGTATGTATTTTCTAACAAAAACTTGAAAATTACTGTAATGGTCAAAGGATCTTTTCCAATGATGGTCTCCCTGTTGTTGAACCTTGTAGTGCTGCAACAAATTTAGCTCAAAACATCAGTGGAGGGATTTCTTGGATTAAGCCTGTGCAATACACAGGACAGAAATGCATTACAAAGCACTATCATTGTGGCTTCTAATTGCCTAATGACTCTAATTAAACTTCAGGCTCTTAGTCTTGACTTATCAAAGAGTCCTTGCTGTCCCCAGTCCACCGTTAAATGTTACACATGTCTTTTTGCTGGTGTCAGCATTCTGTTGATACAAAAGTGGTGCTTAACAGGTCTCCTACACTGTACACTGATGTAGTCAAGTGAGACGAATCATTGGTCTTACCAGTACAATTTGTCACCAAGCATTTACGATGACGTATAAATCAATATGCTCTCAAATAGCCACCAAGTGCATCGCCTTTCTCACATTAAGTATCAATTTGTTGCACATAACACTCAGCCCATTATATCTCCTTAGCAAGTGCAGAAGTAATAAAAAGTCTTCGGTTTTGTGCAAAACCACTGACGTGGTTGTATAGACAGGCATCCTGGCTGTATGTTGGGTTGTGTTTCAACGATTCAGGTAAAAGCTTGAGTGCTCCTTGCACTAGCACAAATGACACTCCTAAATGTTCTTGCTAGAGAGCCATGAGTAAATGCTTACATATTTCTTCACTTTTAAAATGAAGCCAGCTTTGTCCAAATGCTCCTCACAATTTCATCAACACTTCCTGCAACCTTTAGAACATTGAATGTGAGCTAAAATAATTCAAATCACCCATCAAGTATAGGGTGGACATTATGATAAGTTCAGGACCGGA
Source organism: Antennarius striatus (assembly GCF_040054535.1). Classification (NCBI taxonomy): domain Eukaryota; kingdom Metazoa; phylum Chordata; class Actinopteri; order Lophiiformes; family Antennariidae; genus Antennarius; species Antennarius striatus. The sequence goes on from NC_090787.1 coordinate 7,745,465, forward strand.
TAAAAATAAACAGTGAATGACATATCATTAGAAATCTACCACGGAGCAACTGTACGTTTGATTTTCATTTTCACTTCTGTCTATTCTTGCCAAGTGTGGGTCCACTGAATTCTTGCTTCATGATAAAGTGATAGAGAAAATGGAATATGAAAGTGAATGGTATTCAGATGTAATACTGGTCTGCATTTACAATGACACTGACAAAAATGTATTTATTCTTACAATAAAAGAAAAGAGAAAAGAAAAGTAAGACAAAGAATAAATCAGCCATCACAGGCTTTGAAACACTAAACACTACATTAAAATCTGTAAGACAGACCATCTGTTCACTTCTTAACATCAATCACCTTATTTTTATTGGTAAACTTACATTAATTACATGACAGCCCTTGTGAAGTGCTGTATGGATCATGATCTTAATGAATAATAAATATATGGTTCATTCCTGTATATTTGTAAGTTTCCAACACAACTCTGGGCACAGTTTTGTGTTAATAACAAAATGTGTTTAAATCTGTATCTTATATTTAATGATAAATTAATTAAGAGTATAAAATGCAAATGTATTCTACTTATATGGCAACATTCCTGTCTGATTGACCATTCAAAGTAGCATAAATTGATATTCACCTATTAAGACTACCATGCATGGCACCACCTGTCTCATTAAATTTCAGTTGTTAATTGTTACACTTATCTTTTACCTTCCCATGATGCTCTGCTGTTTACAGTCACACTTACAGCACAGCTTTTTGTAAATAATGGTATTCCCTTAAAGTGCTGCAATATTATTTCTTACAGCACATTATGGTTACAGCATGTCAAAGTATGACAATAATACATCATAGCATCACTTATATTAAACTATTAATTCCGATTAAAACTTTACAGTAAATTTAGGGGGAAACAACTTTATTCAATAGTTATTGGGGAACTGGGGAAGCTACTTCCACAAAGTATAAATAAATGAACCGATAAGGTTTGGGGGATGAGGAAGCGTAATGATGTGCAGCAACCTTCACAATCCATTTAAATAAAAAATCAGTTTTCACACAAGCTACTTACAGGTCAGTAAATTTTAATTTGTTCAAAGGCAGTAAATATAACATTTTATTTGTATTTCAATGATGAATCCATTGAAATGAAGCTCCAACACGCACTTACAGTATGGGAACTTCAAATGCTTTGGCATGCATCAGTAAGTTTTGACACTGGTTATAGGTTTTATAAAGATAGATCAAGCTGAGATGAAAGTCAAAATTTAATACGACTTTAAAACAGAAAAAACAGGTGCCTTTTCATAGAGGTTTTATTAGGAAGAACAGGATCAACCTCGCAAATCTACATGCTGATGTAGGTGAGAAGAGACTTGCTGGAATTACAGGAGACAAACCGAAAATGTGTTTTTCTTGGACTGTTTCGAGAATTCAAAATTGCAAAGAAATCACATTTGCAAATCAGCTCTCATACTGGCGAAAACTAGGGGGGAATAGCAGCAGCTCACCAAGAGAAGGAGGTGAAACTTTTATCTGCCTATTTCATTTTAATTTGTATTATTTTTTCAGTCTCTCCAGGAATGCTCTAGCATATCAAAAGAAAAGATCAGTGGTGCGTGAGACCATTACAGATATTTCAGATGTGAGTACAGGGCATCTCTGTGGCGTGTCTGTTCTCTGTAAGACCTGGCCTCCAACATTCAAAACTAATTGGAAGATTGCTTTTTGTACAAGACTGACTGGCTTTATCTCACTGTTTACACGTTGTGCACAATGATGCAAGTAAATCAACATGTTCTGTTTTCAGAATGTCTGTATGCAGGCTTTTGCATGATGATTAATATTTCACTCAGATAAGAACATGTGACATGTAAACTCAAGGAAGCGTGAGAAAACAATGTCACACCCATCAACAAATCTTCATGTACTGCTGTACTGCAACCAAACAGCTGGTCACATCCATGCACCACTAAAAGGATTGCTCTCCTAATGTTGTTTGTGTTTTGCTGCTCCGTTGTCTTCCTAATTGTTTTCAGGGTTCTGTGACACACTTTGCTCACAACATTGAAAACAGCATCATACGGATATTCTTCTTACTGTCTAAAGACTTCATTCTTCAATTACAGATTTAACCCTAACATTTGTGACAAAATTCCAGTGAAGACAAGAGCAACAAAGAAAATATGTTGATGTCGTGTAGAGGTGGTCAAGACAAAATTGAAATGGTTGGCTCAAGTTTTGGCAGACAGCATCTCCAGGGGTGTTGCGTATCACTGATCACACATTGATTTTGTAGGACCTTTGAAATGACTCACCTTCTGTGTGATTAAGAGATTATAGCCCACATATTCAGTTGTGTATGTCATGTTTTGTTTTTGTTCTTTTGAAATTCTGTTATATTTTTAACCTCCATAGCAGAGATAAAGCCTTGGCTGTTTTTTCTAAGATTTCTCAAAACTCAACAGATTTTAAATGAAACCTGGTGGGAATGTTTGATTTGAGACAGACCATTAAACCATTAAAGTGGATCTGGAGAAAGTGCTTTTTTTTAAACATCTCCATCTATTACCCATAAGCTAGCTGACAGATTTTGATATAACCTCATTGAACAGTTTGGCAAGAATGCATTACATTTGGTAGTAAAGCCAGATAAAGGAGTCCATTTTTTTCACCTTTTTGGAATATTGCAAGATAAATTTGTTATTTTGAACGATCATTGTCAATTACACTTAAACTAATGGAGGTTCCTGAAATTTGGTGGAAGAGTGGTGCAAGTATCAAAATGTGGAATTCTGAAGTAGATCAAGACCAAAAAAAGATTATAGATTAAAATTTTAGTCACTTTTAATCAACCATGAAGGTTGCAATTGGCTTATATATCTTGTGGGAACGTTTAATTTAAATCAAATGTTCAGTTTGGCTGTGGTGGAGCTATGCAATATCGTGAATGCAATTCTTGCTTTGTGTTGCCCTTCATGTTTTTGTAAAATGTTATCTGTTGGTCTCTTCTATATTTTGTAAATGTGCTTGTTCCAGTCTTGTCCTCAGGCCACCATAATACGCAGCAAATACCTTCTATGTATAATTTTTCTGACTCAGGATGTTCATCTATTTGATTACATGTTAATGAACAAACACAATTAACTTAAAAACATACTTGCTGTGCAACAATAATTTCTTTGGAACTTTTTGTTTATTTAATTTTAACAGCAACAACAAAAATGGTAATAAAAATATTTAATAAAATATTACATTAGACTATGGCCACTTTTATTTTCCTTTTCTTCCCCAAGGCAAGGTCAGATATGTAAGGTTTTTTTTTATTACATCTTTCATCATTCAATTAATACCTAAATAATTTTTATCACAGTTTCACCTCCGATTAAACATGTCCATCTTCAGTTGGAGTCTTACAGTCATCTGTTCCATCGTGTAGACTTGTTTTAGTCTTGGGCTCCACTGAGTTATTGCTAGTGGTTTCGCACCCTTCCAGTTCATAGTTATCATCTTCTTAGCAATCAATGAAAAAATCCACAACATGTATCCCTGATCCACGTTATACGTCTCCCTAGGGATTATGTCCAGCAATAACAATTTGGGGTCTGGACTAATAATGACCTCCAAAATGTTCTCCATTTGTTTTTTTTAACATCTTTCCAGAAACCTTGAATTACTGGACAATCCCATAATCCCATCATTTCTAGAGGATATGTTTGGACACCACCAAATACATTACTTGGAGTATTATCTCTTATTTTATATGCATCACTCCTTCATAGATGTCAAATTATACACACTCTTATATGAACATTTCTATTTGGTTAAGCATTTGTTTAAGTGTATGCAGTTTCTTCTCCAACAATGTCACATTTTTCTTTCCATTTCAGCATGAGGAGATAACTTATATCAAAAGCCTCTAGATTAATCATGAAGTGAAAAAAAATATAATTAATGAACTGCTGCTGTGTTTTTCTGCTAACACGTCCCGTAGTGGGAGGTTGAAAGTGAGGGTCAAAATGATCTAGAGCAAAACTTTTCATCTTTGCTCTGTAGAAGGCTCTGTGATTCCTGCAAGCTTCTTGGCCCCTGGAGATGCACAGGATCACATCAGTATGGAAGGTAAAGAGTATTTCACAAAGCTGGATGATTATTCTGAACAATCCAATCAATGAAAGTCCAAAGAGAGACAAAGCACATAAATTATTTGTGCCATTACACGGACACTGGTTTGACATGTCATTGGTAGAATATGTACCTTTCGGATTGCATTAAACACTCTGGCAGACTGGACACACATATCGTGTGTGAAGTCATCTATCATAGTAAATCTGACAGGCTCAGGTTATTGATTTTATGATGGAGGCTTGGTGGGAGATAACTTCAGATGCCATTAGAGACCAGCGAAGCTCCTACAGCTTAACACTACACTTCACCGAATCTCTAAAACTTCCTATGTTTTTCCCCTTCTGAGACTGTGGTGTAGTGTGAGGAAATAAAAAAATCAATGAAAGCTTGCAGGGAGGCTTGTAAAGCTTCTGTCATGACTGAATATTATATACTTGTGAATTTAATTAACAGTTTGACAAATACTGAATTTTCATTGAGTGCACACTGCATAATTGGGACTACAATATTTTCAATGTGCTTTTGAATATCCTCATTAACAATTGTCAAATGTTAGCATACATTTTAGAGATAACCATTCCAAATTTTTGACATACTGACAGTAATTAAAACTACTACTTAGTAGATTTGGTCTGTGATGCCGATATAATATTGGTTGCCATTTATATTTGTGAGTTTCTTACCTCAGGCTCTTTCTGTCCATCTAAATCAACACCATAAATATGTGTAGAACTATGGCTCTGCTGTCGTGCTTCATAACATTTATGCATGGTCTATTTTACTTCTTATTTCCAGGGGCTCTTTGCAGTAGAGAACCTCATTCCACAGTCCCTTCAAGCTACCTATATATGCATGAATAGAGGCCACAGTATGTCAGCTCTTCTTAATATATTTTCTTTCCTCATATCTTTAAATCTTCTTCCCTGTGAAATACTGTATCTCACAATTGCACAGTATAATGACATACATTTTGAAGCCCTCCTTTTAAATTTAACTCACTTCATTAAACTCAAATCAATTTCATCAAAATTGCTCTTTTCTTTTGTAAACTATTACACAGCAATTCATTAACCCTTATCTGGTTTGTTCACATGTTCAATACAACAGTGTTATAATTCTGAAAGGAATTATACACGTGTTGACTGAAGTGCAGACCAAAATGCAGTCAGACATATCAATCATTTAAGTGTTTCAAAGCACTGTAAAAATGATGGAAACTGAACCTGACAAGTGAAAGGCCTCTCAAAATGCAGAATGGGCCCACATTAGTAGGGACAGGTTTTGTTGACAAGGATATGCACAGATACACACACACACACACACACACACACACACACACACACACACACACACACACACTCAGATACACACACATGACAAGACCGTTACAGGTAATTATTTGACATGGCAGATGGTTATTGTCTAACAAACAATGATCTGTAGTGTTGTAGGTCTCACAAGCTTGCTATCAGTGAAGACCGGGGGATTGGAGCCGATTTAGATAAAGGCTTTGGAATGCATATCAGAGTTCTGTCTGTGTTTTTGTTCAGTAAATTAAACAAAGACACACACCCAGAGAACAGTAGTGGTTGCAATAATTCAGTAATTAAAGGAATATGAATGAAGATGATCTGTTTTAAAATATTTTTTAAAAAGTGTAGAAATATGAAATTGCATCATGGGCTTATTCCAACTCTTCTGAAGCCCTCAAATTCCAGATGGATGTACAACTAAAAAAATGTCATCTAAATATTTTTTAAAGTGAGCCATTGGTGTAGCCTCTAGGATAAATACAAAAGCACACAGAGGACTCATGATCTCCACCTGTGTTTATCTGCAAGCCCAGGAAGTTGCATCACAAACAACAGGAACAGCTCTGCTGGAGCAAATCACAATTTTTGCGAGTACAGACAAATTTGGAGAATGAAAACCCTTGACTCCAGACTCAAAAAATTAAAGTGGTTATCTGTCAATGAGTGTAAAGCTTTCTCATGCAGCTTGAAGACAAGAATTAAATAGTGGTGACAATTCATTTCCAAACCCAGATGAGTGGATTTCACAGATTTCATCTATAGCACAGAGCTCCTTTCACCATACTTATTCTTTTTACACCATCATATTACAGAATAACTTGATGGTGGTCAGTTTTTGGATTTAGTGATGCTGGCTCTAATGAACAGTCAAATGTTTGGCTCCCTGGTGTACTGTGGCTTCTTGGCTGGAGTGCCAGAAAATGTTTTAAAAGTAGTGACAGGGCAAAAAAGCAAAGGAAATATAAACAGCACTCTCCAGAATTTATACACCCCAGTTTCAGCAGCAGCAGGGTGCTGGAAGATGCCCTGCTGGGTAATCTGTGTGGAGAAATTTACTCTGGAGTTTAAAAATATAATAAAATCAAACCATAAAACTGTCAGCAACAGGGATGCAGACGAAATAGTATAAATTCTCGGTGAAAAAGGAATTTTAATGGAAATAAATCACTGTGGGGTGATACACTTTTGCTGCAGTTAGCATTGTTACCTCACAGTAAGTCGGATCTGGAATTCAGACCTACGGAGTTCACATCTTCTCCTCCTCATTCTCCTCCTGTTCAGGTTCTGGGGGCTACAACTTCTTCCCACTGGCCAGTAACATGCAATGGGGGCTAATGCCATTAATTCGGCCCTGGATGTGAACATCAAATGGTTGTTTATCTGTCAATAACCCTCTGAGGAACTGCTGACATATTCGGTCTGTACCCCGCCTCTCAGTCAGTGTCGGCTGGGATAGGCTCCAGCCCCTTTACGACCCTGCAAAAGATAAGTGGATTTGTACAGAATGGATGAATAGATGGATGGATAGATAAATCACTATGATTTGGGGCAATTAGGCACTGCTGTGGCGTTATCAGATTTTTAGAGTGGACAAGCAGCCTTGACTGGATAAGAGACGACCCTTGATGGAGCCTTGGATTTGACAGTGCTATTGGGACAGACTGAACTTAATGGAAGGGAATGGTGTGGAGATGACTGACAAAGAAAATGTGTATCATCAGATGAGGGAGAGAGAAAGAGAGAGGGAGAGAGAGAGAGAGAGAGAGAGAGAAAGAGGTTTTATTAATGCTGCCAATTAGCAGTTTGTGTTAATCCTAGTTATCTAGAATTTCAGCAAATCATAACATATTTTTTTGCTAACAATGTCTGTCAGTTGTCTCATGTTCTACATATACTATAGGCAAGTATGGTAGTATGGCATGAGAGTCAATCCAGTCAATGGATTAGTATTCAAGAGGAATATGTCCTAGGATAAAATGACCAAGAACTAGAATCAATTTGATTTCAAAGCACAATTCATGCATAAATGGAGCACAGCATGCCTAACTTTAGCCAGAGAATCCGAATATATTTTGCAAAATAATAAAAAAGAAATTAAAACACCAGGCTTGGACAAGATAAAGCAACCATAGGGTAAAAACATAATGTTAAAAATATGTTCCAAGTGTCAATGGATTCAGAGTCCCTTTTGGCCTTTATATTGTGACAATCACATAATCAATTAAAAGATTTCGAGAAGGGTGTCAAATGGGGTGTCTGTCTGTTTTTCATCAGACCACATGCTGCTGCATCCTCTATGAGCTCAGACAAAAGCACTTTCTAAAAAAACCCAGACAGAAAACCCTGAGAATAATCCAGCCTGAATCTATTAAGTTCTTTGTCTCTGCATGGTTACACTCAAGCCTCAATATTTCTGAAATTACATGAGGATTATTTTGTCATAACATGCTTTTCATACTAAGTATGATGTTTTGTATTGGCTTTATTCTATTTGTGACCAAACATTGAACCTGCTGAGGGTAGAAGCACTAGAGTGATGAGTCATGTTCTGAGCTGTGCACTGATACTCCAGATACGCATCACGCAGTAGTTTGTTAAACTGTAAGACTCATCCTTTTCTTTCAGGTGAGAAATGAACTTTGGAGATATCGAATGTTGTGACTTCTATGGCAGTGCAGATCTGCATGATGACCATTCTAGACCGACACTCACTCAGATCTCCAGAGACAAAGTAGCAGTTTAACAAAAAACTATTTCAAAATTTAACCTTTATTTAACTGGGCAGGTCAATTGAGAACCAGTTCTCATTCACAATTACAACCTAGACAGAGAGACATACAACCATTCACGCACACATTCACACCTAAGATCTAGTACTGTCATTAAGAGCTGCTTTACCACATAACACATAAGGCGAAAAATGTTCCTCCTTCTACTGCTATTGATATGACAATAGCCTATCATCACGAACAGGTACTGATCAGCCTCCTATTCTGTTTTTTTATTTTATTTATTTTTATTTTTATACGTTTGCAGGACTATTCAAAAAGTTGTCAACAGCTTTAGAGTGGAAAAAAGTAATTTACCTACAAGGATTATGAAAGGCTTGATGATGGTGATGTGATGATTATTATGATGAGTTTATTATTATTACCGTTATTATTATTAGTATTATTATTAATGTTTGTTTGTTTTTTCTTTTTAAAGGAAGGCTATGACCCATGGAATGATCAATTAGATTTTCCATAATCACCACTTAGGTCCAATTGCTCTAATATTGCTGTCAGTGAAAAAAAAAATCTTTTTTAGTGCTGTTTAATTTGATCCCCAGTTGTATATATATCAGCTACTGCCACAAAGGAATAAGTTCTCTCAGAGTCCCACAGTATACCAGACCTTCTGACATAGACTTTTATATCGTTCAGACACTAGTTTTTGATCAAAATACCAAGAAATTCTCTTCTTTAATGTAATTTTATCATCTAAGCAGACGGACACATTATTAATGGGGCAGATGAAAATACTTAAGGGTGTCAAGACAGTGGCACTTAAAGGAAAAGTGTCTTCTGACTGAACTGCACATAATTCAATAATCACATAATTGAGTATTTGGTCAGACACACTTTGAAAGGAAGATGTTTTAAATCAAAGAAGTTACAGTATTACCAAAGTTTATTCTCTGAATTCTTGAGCTATGAACCACAGCCTAAATTGAAATGACTTAGCAATATATTTTTCAAAAGTTTCAGTCCACTGTTGCTGCTGTATTTTTTCTTATCAAGTTGTACATGTTCTTACAAACATAATTTATATATAGGTTATCTTTCAAGTGCATTACTCGGGCAGTTTGAACCACAGACACAGAAAACAGCTGGATGTCATTCGGCTAAGACTGACGGTTGAACTGACAACTCTCATTCCACCGAGAGGAGTGAAGGAAAGGTGACACACAAAGGTCAAATTGTGCTTTCAGTCACTCACACCTGCCTCTTCTCTGTGCAACCACAGCATAAGCACAAAACCTTGCCACTCTCGCCATCCCATGTATTGATAATGTCATGAACAGAATACATTTCCTTTCTTGGTTAAATGTACTCAAAATCATGCAGTGGAGTGTTTACACAAATTTTTCATGGACAAAAAAGGGTGAAAGTTATAACCATGGAGACTGGCTGATGAAGGCAATGCATCTTTATACATGCTTCTCATTGTTCATCCTCAGCATGACATTTTCTCCTCTATTTTTATTGCGTAACTGCCATTCTCTCAAGAAGGTTTTCTAACTTTCACCATAGCCAATGATTACATTATTATGACGTCCGCATCACATGCTTTCATGGTGGTCTCACAATTTATCTACTCAGCTTCTGGTGGATGTAGTTTCAAGCACAGAACAGACTTCATTTTTCTTTTCATTAGGCATGTGGATATGCTGATGTAGCCATACATGTGCATATATTTGGAAAAAGTACATCTTGAACACTCAGATAGTATTTTTCATTAGCATTTAGAATCCAAAGCAAAGATGCTTTTTTTTTTTTTTTAAATGGCCACTTTCCTCGCCAGCAAAGCTGTATCAGAGTTTAACTGAAGATAACAAATACACAACAGTTGTGTGTCAGTGTAATTCTTTTGGAAGAACATAAATCTGACAAATGTTTGCTTCATGAAAAACTTTTCATGGTGAAACGTTATAGTGATTCTATAAATGAATGACTTTGCTGTCAAGTGTGTTTGTCTGTGCATATCAATGTACTCCTAAGTATCTGTGTGTGTTACAGTTCCACTGCTGCTTTTTGTGTGGTTTATGGAGTTTTAATGCAGCTGTTTTAATACACACTGTCTGGATGACTTAGCCCCACTGTCTCCTATCAGCCATGCAGAAATAAATCAGGGCTTGTTGGCTGCTCGCTTAGCCACTAACTGTGCTGTTTATTCTGATTTGCAATACATTTGCCCAGCTTACAAGTTGGAACATTTATTCATATACCAATCCCGTGTCCTTGGGATGAAGAGAAACATGAGATTTTTTTTCGAAATCTTTGTTTGGCTGAGTCAGACGCTCCTGGGTGCTGCTGATATGGAAAAAACGGTTTTGTACTGTATTTAGCTAAAATAATCCAGTGAATGACGTGTGTTTTTGAGAAAACATGATGCTTTTATGCTTCGTGCACTCAAAAGACAAACAATAAATCCAATATTTCCATATTAAAATATTATATGTTTCCTCCTAGTCAGGTCTACGTGGGAACCTTGTCTTTGTTGTCAGTATCCACCCTGTAAAAACATCCACCTATAGCAGCAAATACATTTGCCGTAACAACTTAAAACTGTGAAAAAGCACAATATGAAGATCTATATATGAATGTTTTTCAGAATATCAAAAAAAAAAAAAACCCATCCCATCAGCTGTTATATGTCAGTAGCAAGTATTTACTATATTCAGTAGGTATGTTTATGTCAATGTGTTTTCTTCTTTGTGGTGCCTTGTTATTCATTGTAAAGTTTGATTTCTGATTTTCCATTGTGTTGTTTGATTTGAACATGTATTTCCAAACTAATTCGTAAAAGGTTTAGAATTGATCAAATTATAAAATGCCTTGATGATAAACGTAGCAAAAAGGTTTTTGTTTTTTCTGTTGTTGTTTTTTTTTAAAGAGCCATTAAGATCTTAATCCTTCTTTCGGCTTGAGTTATTTGAGTCCAGATTGTGTCATAACTGGTATGTTTAGAGCTAACAGTGGTTAGACTTGTAGGATGCCTTAGGCTCCTAACCCAGACATATTTGTTGTGTATTTGGGTTTATTTGTCTAACATATATTGAATATTGTCTTTTCATATTATCAAATACCTTGTGTGATTAATACCGAGATGTGACCAAAATATTCTTAATGCATTATTTCATAGTGACGTAATTCTGCATGAGCAGAAGTTCAAGGAATTATGTCATGTCATTCAATAAATGCTAAATAGCAGCTCAGATGTTAAGCATAAGCCATCTGATCCACGCTCCCTGGGTTGACTATTACAGCTAAGCTCTACCACAGTCATCAATGACAATAGAGAATGAGAAGTTTCCCCAGACAGAGAATTGACAACATAATGAACTTCATAAAAAAAAGCACCTAGTCATTCTGTGAAAACATCATTTGGATTTTGTGGTGAAGATCCACTATAACATTTTTGATTCAGCATTAGTATAAAGTTGCAGTCAGATGGCAAATAGCATCTTTGCCACTGATTCATGGATGAGTAGACAAGGCAGTGCAGATTTGAGAAGCAACTCCTTTTCATCTCTGCTGTGATTGTTTCAAGCACACATATGTCTCCTGGCTGAAAGACTTTTAACATCTGTGCTAACACTGTGGCAGAGCTAAAATTAGGGGATACTCACCATTACACACACCTTGAACTGGAAGGGAGACACATTTTGTTGGGATTTAAGCTGGGCAGTATTTGTAGTGATATAGTTTTGTATCACACCAGAAAGTTTGAACTCTACACTATAAAGTATCTGTTTTCCCCACTATTTACACTAGCTGATATGATATAAACTAAACTGAGAACACATAAACGCAAATAGCCTAAAGTCATAATTCGCAATGAGGCAAATGAGAAGGGCAACAACCGAACTGGCCTGCCAATACTATTCTTATCACCACATTAGCTGTTAGTGTTACAGAGAAAAACAAGATAGACTATAAAATAAAAAAATTAACACTAACTGAGTAACTTGATCTGAAGCAGAATTTGTTCACAGTTTGATTATATGCTAATCTATTTGAGCACAGTTCTAGCTCTGCCATTAAAAATTCACATTTCTGGTTGAGATATGAGGCAGTGGGCTGGTAAGGGCTGGATGGAGGTTAAGGTGAGCCAGGGAGCAGTTTCTGAGACATTTATTATGAAAAACTATGAGTCGGTTGCTGATTTCTATTGTGATCAGTATTCAGTGTTTATAGCCAGTAGCTTCTTCAGCATCTGGTAACCACAATCTGTGTGTATGCGGCTGAATTCATTGTGTTGCAACAAACAATTTAGGATCTTTCTTTAAAGATTTGTTCTCTTAAATAAGATGATAGTTTGTTCACTAATAAATGGTTGCTTTTACTCCAAGAAAACATTTCTGGTATCTGTTACACAATTCATGACTGCTATCTTGAAAATGTCAAAAGGATTCATTAAGAGTTCAGCTGATAGCCAGTGAGAGCTGTTTGTTGCCTGAATCGAACCACAACAGTTCCTCGGAGAGTCATGTCTTTCAAATGAATTTGGAGCAATGAATTAAGGAAATTTACAAAATGCAAAAAGCAAACAGGGAACCATCTGGCAAATTACAAACAAACACTTTTTATTGACTCCAATTTATCTACAATGGTTCAATTGAAGACCAGTGGGATTATTTAGGTTGAAATATTCAGTTGTCTTGATAAAAAGATTATAAATTTAATCTTTTAGTGAACATCTCAAATCATGAGGTATTCACTTTGACAAGAGAAGCACCATTTAAACAATGGGCATGCTACATCTAAGCGGGGCTTTAAGATTGAGGAGCAACGTTAAGGAAAAATATGCACTAATCAAAAATCAAGTGTTTAGGATTTAGAGGAATTGAAAAATACAAATTATGAGTAAGATGACACTTTCATATTCACAGAGCTTTAATCTTATTTTTAGGTGGAAATTGCACCGTATTGGATTCAGCTAAAACAGTAAGCAATGAAAATTGTATGCTGAATGAAGTATAAGATATTGTTAGAATGGTCATGCTCTTGAGCTGAAGCCCCACAATAACACTTATCTCTGAACAATCTGTCCCTGCTTGGTCAATTCAGCAACATCTTTACCTTTGAAAAGCTAAATCAATAAGCAATGATGGCTTTCAACTGCTTTAGTTCATCACTGGCAAAGGAAAAATGTCCTTAATGTTTATATGCTGAGAAATAGGGAGAAAAAAAGCATGCTTCTGAGAACCACAGTTTTTTGTAGACATTGGCATCTAGTCATATAGTGATATGTGCGTTAGAAGGAGTTTTTCATCGATCTGTATTGAACCTTTGTGTTTTGATGTCCCTCGTAGTTTTGAATTATTGCACTAGACAGCACGTGTGTCACAGGAGAAACACACAAAATGTTAGCAGGGTTTCAATGTGATCACCCCTTTCAATTCATATTGTTTTTTTAAACATGCAATTTTTAAACTGTAAAATCTTAGTAGAATGCATAATTTGCAGGAATGTCTCATGATATGTGGGTATTTACATACTACTTGACACTATGTAGTGACAACTCTGCCAATCTGCATTAACAGCAGAGAGTAAGTGGCAGCCCACCTCAAATTAGTTTCACGATTGACTTAAACAACTCTGCACTAGACAAAATGAAAAGCACACGTGAACACATACACAACTGTGTACAGACTTACAACCAATTTGGTTCTATTTTTTGTTTAACTAGGCATGTGTCTGCTGTCAGTGAAGGCAGCAAATCAGTTTGCAAACACAACATAACTTTAGCATTTCAGCAGGTGTCATAAGAACAAGAAATCTATTTTTTTTAAATTCCACTAAGGATGACTGTGTGGGTATTCCCCAAAAGAAAGCTTAATTCCCAAAGGTACTTGGATGTTTTTGCAATTGCTAATTGGAAAGATTCATATTATCCTACAAAGAAATATGACACTACCTTGATTGGATGGTGCTTACCTAGAATAAAGGGAAAACATCTAGTGTTTTTTTTGTCCAGGTGCCTTTTGATCTGTTTAAAATCTATATTGTAAAAACATTTATGGTTGGAGGCAGGTGATACTTCATTCAATAAGTCTGAAACAAATATGGGCCACATGCATATGTTACCCATGGAGAAATGGCATTATATTGATATTACAGTATGACCAAACACAGTGGGTTCTATTCTGGCCCAGGACACACCTATCCACCAAGATTCATGGAAATCCATAAGGTAGTTTTTATGTAATACTGATGACAAACCAACAAATAACAATAATGCAACAACTAACACACAAAATGCTATGGTATAAAACATTATCAATACAATTACAATTTCTAGGGGAAGACTGGTCATAGAGCCTCATCATAACGGTCAAACTAGCCTAATGACCTAATGCCCTTTGGTGCAATAGCATAATGAGGTAAGCAAGCAGCCTTGGTGGAGACTGGCGCACTCAGATTGCTGTCTGGTTTGAAATAGGAAGCAGATTAATGCAAGTCTTGGACAAAGGTTACTTTGTAAGTATATTCCAATTAAAGGCTGATGCCATATACCCCTGAATTTAAGGATTGGGAGAAAAGATATTGTTGTGCACAGAGCCAGTAGGAAATGATTTTGAATGGAAGGTTATAAATCTGATGATATTCATTTCAGTTTAATTAAATGTAATTTAGATATGATGCATATTTTTATGTGGATGTCTGCCCTGGGTGTAGATCAGGTTTATTAAGCATATGGAAGATTTGGAGATGTGTCCAATGAGCATCTGCTCTAAAGATGCTTCCCTCAGCTGCATCTTTAACCAAGCTAGAGAGGCTAAGAGAATCACGCAACTGTTACTGACCCTTTATCAGAACACAAATACAGTAGTGAAGACTTAACTCCAGGTTAGTCTACTATTAAGGCTGACTCTATTGACTAAACTGGCTAATGTCTTAATCACGTTGTCATTTCAGATGTTTGATTATATTTGTTGCTTCAAACTTACTGACTTTTTAAACCCTCTAGAGCTTCATTATCTATATGATATAATTTGGGCTTCCTGTTTTCTTAAGTAATTACATAATAAGTGTAGATCCCTTTCTCTTTTTATAACTGTGACAGACACATCCATCAATATATGGAAAACACACCTTCATATTTCTTTAGATCTTTTATATCCAAAACAATGCAGCAGCAGGAAGGCAACGAAGCAGAGATAGATATGGCTGTGGTTGGAGGAGATCTCTCAGAAATTAACTTCCTCTTGCCCCCACGTATTTTAAGAAAAGCGTTTACTTTCTTGTCATCATGGTAGAAAGGCACACGTCTACAGTGATTAAAAAGGACTGATCCACCCTGAATGTTTAAAGTTAGTTGTATATTGTTCTCACTAAACAGAGTACTTGTATTTGTTATCCAGATGCACAAATTGAAAGAGAGTGCAATTTGACAGTATCTGATTTGCAGGATATTTATTCATTGTATGATGATATAGTGGACTGTTCTATCTCCTTTGATTCAACAGGTACAGTAGTTTGTTATGTATAGGAAAAACTGTATGTCACCACTGACTCTTTCCTGTTCAGACAAAACATGGATTAAGTATAAAAAATGAATGGTGAAAGATAAAGCTGTCTAAGAGAAAGGCCATGTTTGAGGTGTGTGTCTGAGTGGAAGGCACATCAGCTGGAAGAACTCCTCCAGGTAACGGAAAATATTCAGCACTCAATGTAGGTAAATATGGAGGTGCTCCAGCACATTAGGGGGGGGAGCCACAGACCACATTTTACTTTGTAACCTATCAGGACATCAGAGTGCAGGTGCGGTTTGAAATTCAGGGTTTGAGAGTCAGAAAAACAAATAGCATGTAAACATAGATGTCAATTAAACTGAGCAAGTCTACAAGGAGCTGGCTGATAGAAAAGAATGCCGGTGGTCTGGACTCTTCGAGAGGGAAGAGACCTTCAAGAGGGAACCAGCAGAGTAAGCTGAGAAGTCACAAGAGCATCTCTTCGAAAGAGAAATGCTTCCCAGGAAACGCCTCTCAGAGAAGGAGGAGAGCCTCCAGGAGGTGATCTGTGACAGAAAGAAGCTGCTTGAGCTGTGTGAAAGTTGGGAGAAGAGAGCATATCAGTTGGAGCAGGGAAATAGTAAACTCTTAAGAGTTTTATAAAAAGAACCATTTGTCATTCATTTCAGGTTAAAAAAAAAAAAAGAGGTGTTCCAGGAAATAAATAAAAATATTAAGCTAAAGGAGAAATTTCTCAGTTATTATAATATAAAATCTTTGAAAACTTCAAATCACAAGATCAGTTCAAACTTCTCATGACGTGCTTTATATGTTATGTAAACCAACACAGTGGTATTATTAATATGAAAATCAATTTTTTTGTCGATTGCTTTGTGACACGTTGACGGAGGCAGGTGTAGTGTCAGCACAAATTAAAAAATGTCTTTGTCTTTTTCCTTTTCAGGAGCTCTCAATGGACAGGCTACGTATGGCAACATTTGTATGAACAATGGTTTGACAGGCTCTTTCAAATTAAGAAAAATGAAATTATTGAAATTGGCTTGAAGAAATATTTTATTTAGTCTCAGGCCCGTCAGGTCCGTTCCACTATCTCGCTGAAACGGGCCATAGAAATGCAAACCCTTTCAAGAATGTGAGGGCATCTAACAGGTTCTCAGGTGTAGTTACGTATCCATGGTGACATGACTCATGATACTTCTTATGTGATTTATTTTCTTTATTTATGTATTTATTTATTTATTCATTAATTTGTTTATTTATTTTTCAGACATGTTAATATAACAGACTTCACACCTTCATCACATTTCCAACATCAACAACAACATCCAAAAAATACAGAGCTGACGGGTGGAAACCAATAGGCTTGTGAAATTCCCGTCCCCCCAGAATCAACAAAAATCTCTCTCATTACAAGATGTTGTCAGCCAATTCAGATAAATGTTTTTATCAGTTCATACATTGAATTTTGACAGACGTTCATACCCTTATCCACTTAAAGATATTAGCCTTTGTCCCAGATATAACCTAGAGCATGACTATATTTACGTTCTTCCTATGAACAACAAGGTTTGTTAACATCATAGATATTCAAAACAAGTAGTTGACCTTGCCATTGTTCTCCAAAAGAATATAATGATCATTTTAACCTCCCCCAGCACAGTGTTTATCCAGTTTTACATTCCATTATATAGTCAACAGATATCAACATGCTCTTTAAAGTCTCAAACTTAATGTAAACTCTCCAAGCAGATATCCATGTTTTTTTGTTCATTACATCCCGCGAAGTGGTGATGTATTATAAATGTGAGTGTTTATGTGTTTGTTCATCCGTCCACCAAATATCTTCAAATCCGTTGCAGATAGAAAGATGAAACAAAAAATACATTACACATACGGCAAAGGGGATGAAGATGAGATGACTATCTTGACCTTGAGAAAACTAGGTCAAGGTCAAATTTCAACTTTTGTACATTTATATCTCAGGAACCGGATAAGAAAGATGAAACAAAAGACATTACCTTCATTACGCTCACAACTTCACCTCATCACGTATTTTTGGAAGGCAGTCATGTGATACCGTATGCGCATTCTATTGGCTGACGGTATCCGGAAGTGTGGTACGTTCTGTTAGTCTTGGACTTCCATGAGACAGTCGATAAGAGTGTGGGAAAAGGTAATGCAGATAGAAAGTGGTTTAATATCAGTATGGAGAGGGTTCACTGAGCACGCTCATGTCAATGATCACAGAAACTACAACTCAGAGACATGAGTTGAGAAACAAATACCTGGTTCACATTTTGTTAATTTTGACAATAAATTGGTGTACCAATAACATTTTTTGTCATTCATCAACATTCTCATTGTGAATGTGAGGTCACAGGGTGGCGCGGTGGGCCACATATACCACACCATTATGTTTTCTGTTTGCATATTTTGTCCGTGTCTTAGTGGTTTCCCTCTGGGGTTGCGGGTTTTTTTCCCCACAGTATAAAGACTTGCAATGCTGGTGAAGTGGTGGATAAATGTGCTGTTTGTGCCTAGTGTGACAACCCTATGACAAACTGACAGGCAGAACGGGATTTATCCCAGCTATCACTCAATATCAAATGAGACAGGCTAAAGACACTACAAAAATAAGTGGAAACAGACAGTAATTATTATTGAAGGGTGAGTTTTTAACGGTGCTTTTTTTTTTACAAATGTTTTTATAGAAACTTTAATTTCACAATTTTAGTTACTGATTAGAACCTTTTTACTTGTTGATCATGTATTCAAAAACGGAATACAGTGTTTGAGGGTTCAAAGTAAAAATTCTAATTTCATTTTCAAATTCCATTTTTCTCCACCTTGTTTTGTTTGTTAGTTTGTTTTTAATTTTGGCCCAGCCTCAGTTCTGTATAAACGCAGTTCTATTTTTTTACTAAGGCTATAATTCAAGATGCTGTTCAAGTCATTGCCAAATGAATTATGAGTAGTAAAATATGGAAACTGCCTCTGCACATAATTCAGTCTAGTACAATACTACGACTTAAATATATTACTTAAAGTGATCAATATTTATCAATAAATGTACATTTATTCAGTGATATCACAAAGTATTAATGTTTAAAAAACTAAATATAAATATCTAAAGAAAAAATAATATTATATGCATCCTGAGTTAAGACATAGAAAAGCTGTATAAAATTGCATTGTTGATGACACTTCTGTAAATTGCTTTATGGTTGTACTTCCTTCACTGAAATAAAAGTATTTCTATACTATTTTCTTATTCCAATAGTGCACTACTTTCTAGTGACTAAATAATTACGAAACTAATTTTTAAGTATTTAAGTGAAAATATAACCTTATATCTCAATCAACAAATTTGTCACCACTAAGATATAAATAATTTTATTTCTGTTTTCCTAATAAAACATTTTATGCCAAAATCTGAAAACGTGATCATACTTTTCATTGACAGTTGTTTTTATGTAAAGATGACTTCAAAAGATTGAATAAAATAAATGACTTCTTAAGCACGGTATTGAGATATACATTAAATAAAAATTATGTGATGCAATGGTAAACACTTTCCCATATCAATATACTTGCTTTGGCCTAGAATATTTCTCAAGAATTTTTACGTATGCCTGATACTAAACCAATATCATGGCATCAAAGTGAGTCCGGCACTCTAGGTGCAATGACAAATAATAAGTAAGCCCACAGAAACAATCATTTTTTATGTATGGCTCATCAGCTTTACTTTTGTTCATGACATCAGACCATCTTCCAAATTATTAATATAATTATTAATATAAAGCAAATCATGCAGACAACACACAGCACATTCAAATTAACATGTTAATTTTAAATTTTAAATTAATTACTTCTGAGACTAGCACTGATTTTTCCTTGCTTTGTGATGATGAAAAAAAATCTTGTATGATCGGCAATAAGGAAAAAGAGCAACTACCGAGTGATGTCATACTTCAAGTTAATTCACATTACTTTTACATTGAGAAAAACTATTCTGACAAATGTATGCCACGACATTATTTGTAAACAAAAAGATAATTTAGTGTTCCTTTTACAAAAGCTTTTTCATGTTGCTCACCTAATCTGTTGTGGGCAAAAAATTATTAATTGTTTTTTTTAATATTTTAATATTATTTTTGGATGGGTTTTATTGAATAATTTCAATGCAACTAAAAAAAAAAACATTAGTTATTTACTATTAAATGGATTCCTCCTCCCTAATCTGTCATTTCTTGCAAAAATAAACAGTTTTGTAGAGGCTTTTTCATGTCTTCTCACAGCCTGTCTGAGTCCCTGGAGCTGCTGGTGCATAAACGGGCAAAAGAATGCTGAGAGATGCATGCAGACCGAACACTCACACTCTCTCTTTTCCAGAGCTCCACAGTCATTATGCCACACTCCAGGGAGACTCGTTAAAAACATTCTGGAGATACAAACTTTCATTCCATTTGCAACTTACCAGTGCGGTTTGTCACAGCCAAAGTGTTGTGATGTAGCTGTGGTGTTCCCATGAGGACTCTGTCAAAGTGCCCACCCCTCCTTCCCTTACGCTTCTCACACAGCTCCAACAGATAGGAGCTACTGTACCTCCAGCAGAAGTGTACTACGCCTTGATGATGATGATTAGGTGTATGAATAATTAGCAGAAACTCTTCAGTAAGCAACGTGAGGTGTGGTGGGTGATAAAGTCTGCTGTTTAAGATATCTGAAGAGCTTTTTTTTTTTTTTTCGAGGACACGGAGCTTGAGATGAGCACATACTCAGTAAATAAAGGTGCTTGAGTCAATCATGCTTTATCAAACTAGGCCATCCATCCTTTTGCACCCAGTCGTTTGTACACAGCTATCAGACCCAGGCCTGAGCTGAAGAGGAAAAAGGACAAGCCAGGAGAAAGTAATGATGTTTGTGATGGGGCTCAGTGTTGACTCACGTCTAGCTGTAAAATCCATGGATTCTCCCAGGTAGGCCATTACACACAGTCAGTGTGGTCGCCATCAGGTAGTAGAGGGGCTTTCATTGAAGATGCTCCAATTTTAGGCTCTGGTGCTCACCAGATCAGTGAATCGGGTTTGCACAATTACACATTTCATCCTTTCAGTTATGAAGCTTTTCAATCCACTTCGTAGCACTCACGTTTATAGTATAAGATTTGATAAATGTCTTATTTCGATGCTGCATCTTTTCATCAAACACCTTGTTGTGTCATTTCAGATGATCTTTCACTCGATTATCATATCGCCGCTGAGTTCACGCAGTCAACCGAAAGCGAGAGAGATCTTACAAAGGGCAACACATTCCTTTCTAACATGCTATCAGTCATATTAATTTATATTATATAGTTCACACCCACTGCAGTCATCTTTATTTTTAGCCCCTTATTATTCAGTATGGGAATAACTTCCAGTATAAAGACTATGTGTTCCTGCCACCTGGAGATAGCTGGTGTGGACGGCAGGGTTACTTCCAGAGACAGACAACAGCCTGAGCCGAGCTGACAACAGCACCTGTAAGCCATTAGCCCAAAACCTCTTCAGCCCTCTTGGTTTGAAGAGGTTGGCAGCTATTTCCTGCTATGGAGGTGCTCAGTTGTCCATAATATGAAACTGTTGAGATTGGGAGTCTGCCTTGCCTTAGGATGTTTTGGCAATGGTTGATCAGGGGACAACCTAGCGTTTAGTGAGTCACTATGTTAATCCTCATTTCCATATTCCACCTGGTTGCTAAACTGAGTAGTACAGTGGTCTTTCACACATACAAAAGCAGTAGAACAGAAGAAATGTTGTGCAACACATTCTGAAAATGCTAAGCAAACACGTATCACTTAAATTTTTGCCGAAACATCAACAAGGCATCTTTTGTCTCCTGTGAATCAAGATACTTAGTTGTTTTTTTTTCTTACTGACAATTATTTTCAATCGTCCTCATCTCATTACTTTGTCTCTCCTTGTGTTCTTGGAACACTGCAAGGGTTTGCTCACACCAAAAGGGAAAGGAGACAAAATTTTGCAAAATAGCTAATGTCACTGTTGTGTTGTTCTTCACGATTCATGTCCGTGAACCAAAAAATCCCTGCAAAAGAAAAAAAATATTTTTTGTCACACCCTGACATGTCTTAAAATACATATATGAAGAAGAAAAAAAGAGACCACCCTTAGGATGCACATCCAGCAGTGTATGAAATTGCTTAAGTGACCAAGACAAACATGACAGGCCACCATGTGCACAGCTCTTTATTGCAGTCACGTTCTATGCACAGCAACGCTCAGTGCCTGTACAAAATGCCATACAGGGAGGAGCCCTGTGTGTGGCGTGAAGTGAGGCAGCACTGCTTACAAGCAGATAAGTCCTACCAAGATGGTAATGCTTGATGCTTTGCACAGGAGGGGTTGGGCTGGGCGGCATCATTGCCATTCAGTGTGGCATGCTTTGCAACTCATCTGCACTGTCTCACAGAAATCTTAAAAGCAGCCGTTTCTCCCTGCCGGCACGTCACTCTTCCAAATTGTTTTATGTTCTGTAGAGTGACTAAATAAAACCAAAAGGCAAACAAATCCTCCTGGGACTGAGATGCAGAAAAAGTACTCATTGGATGCTTTGTAGTTCTGTCTGTGTCTAATACTTTCTAGTCTGGTTTCTTCAAAATGACATTTTCCATTTGAGCTTGACTCTTCGATTGTGGAAGGCTTCATCAGGGACAGGAACAATCTATTAAGGACTTGCTGCCCTCTGTTGGTACTGAATGAAAATGATAAGTATGTTGGGATAAAGGGTATGTGTGTGTGTCTGTGTGTGTGTGTGTATATATATATATATATATATATATATATATATATATATATATATATATAATACAGATCAAAAGTTTGGACACACCTTCCCATTCAATGAGTTTTGTGTCTTTTCATGACTATTGACATTGTAGATTCACACTGAAGGCATCAAAACTATGAATTAACACATGTGGAAATATGTACTTAACAAAAAAGTGTAAAACAACTGAAAATACACCTTATATTCTAGTTTCTTCTAAGTAGCCACCTTTTGCTGATTACTGCTTTGCACACATTCTGCATTCTCTTGATGAGCTTCAAGAGGTAGTCACCTGAAATTGTTTCCACTTCACAGGTGTGCCCTGTCAGGTTTAATAAATGGGATTTCTTGCCTTATAAATGGGGTTGGGACCATCAGTTGTGTTGTGCAGAACTCAGGTGGATACACAGCTGATAGTCCTACTGAATAGACTGTTAGAATTTGTATTTTGGCAAGAAAAAAGCAGCTAAGTAAAGAAAAACGAGTGGCCATCATTACTTTAAGAAATGAAGGTCAGTCAGTCCGAAAAATTGGGAAAACTTTGAAAGTGTCCCCAAGTGCAGTCGCAAAAACCATCAAGTGCTACAAAATGGCTCACATGAGGACCACCCCAGGAAAGGAAGACCTATAGTCACCTCTGCTGCGGAGGATAAGTTCATCACAGTCACCAGCCTCAGAAATCGCAGGTTAACAGCAGCTCAGATTAGAGACCAGATCAATGCCATACGGAGTTCTAGCAGCAGCCACATCTCTAGAACAACTGTTAAGAGGAGACTGAGTGAATCAGGCCTTCATGGTAGAATAGCTGCTAGGAAACCACTGCTAAGGACAGGCAACAAGCAGAAGAGACTTGTTTGGGCTGAAGAACACAAGGAATGGACATTAGACCGCTGGAAATCTGGTTTGGTCTGATGAGTCCAAACTTGAGATCTTTGGTTCCAACCACCGTGTCTTTGTGCAACGCAGTAAAGGTGAACAGATGGACTCTACATGCCTGGTTCCCACCGTGAAGCATGGAGGAGGAGTGATGGTGTGGGGGTGCTTTGCTGGTGACACTGTTGGGGATTTGTTCAAAATTGAGGGCATACTGAACCAGCATGGCTACCACAGGATCTTGCAGCGGCATGCTATTCCATCCGGTTTGCGTTTAGTTGGACCATCATTTATTTTTCAATAGGACAATGACCCCAAACACCCCTCCAGGCTGTGTAAGGGCTATTTGACCAAGAAGGAGAGTGATGGGGTGCTGCGCCAGATGACCTGGCCTCCAGTCACTGGACATGAACCCAATCGAGATGGTTTGGGGTGCGAGCTGGACCGCAGAGTGAAGGCAAAAGGGCCATCAAGTGCTAAGCATCTCTGGGAACTCTTTCAGGACTGTTGGAAGACCATTTCCGGTGACTACCTCTTGAAGCTCATCAAGAGAATGCCAAGAGTGTGCGAAGCAGTAATCAGAGCAAAAGGTGGCTACTTTGAAGAACCTAGAATATAAGACATATTTTCAGTTGTTTCATACTTTTTAGTTAAGTATATGATTCCACATGTGTTAATTTATAGTTTTGAATCTACAATTTTCTTAAGTCATGAAAATAAAACTCTTTGAATGAGGTGTGTCCAAACTTTTGGTCTGTACTGTATATATATATATATATAAAATTATAAAATCTCCTTTAACATGCATACTGACTTGAAATATAATCTATTTTATATGCTGCAAGGTCAGCGTAAGAATTCTGATAATATCTGATGATTGTTAAACTTTTGTATATTCCAGCCCATAATTACTCAAACATGCACAAATAAACCTTTCCCGGACACAGAGAAGCCCTAGAATAATAAACACATCAGATAACATTTTGATACACTGGAGAAGACAGAACCAAGTTTCCAGTGACACGAACACTGCAGGTGGGGGTTGAAATGACACAATTTTGTTTTGGCATTAGTATTGCAGCCCAATATTTACATGAAGGGTCCTTTGTAAAATGACTTATTACAAAAGCAGAGGTCCAAGCACAATCATTACATCTTGCATCAGCGTCTCACACACATTTTTGCATGCATGACTGAGCCATAATTACCATTTAAAGTGGGGAGAGGTGAGGTGAAAGAAATGCTTATTTATGCCATGGGTCATGCATGCTAGCCTGCTTTTCTTGATTAGGTGGAGCCACAGCAGCTCAACCCCAGCAAATTTTTAGGCATGTGCACATTGAATCTGCAACGCAGCATCTGGGCTTCTATACATTATGACAAGGACCTAACTGCATAATTTGCTACATGTTTGACATGGCATTTATCTAATCAAACACACGCGCAATATTTAGTCTTCTGCTTGTAATATTTCTCCTCAGCACCTTCGCACTATCGTCACTTTATGCAACTACATGTAATAAGTAACTACAGCAGTAATGAAAACCATTCATTTCCATTTATTTTAAAAATTCAAACATTATGGTAAAGGGAAAACTACAAGGCTAGCATGGCTCCTTTACAGAATTAAAGTTCATTCTAACATTGTAGCCGAAGCCATTGTGGTTTGAAATGACACATCTCCATTGTCAATAATGGTCATAAAATCTAGAAACTGGCCAAGATTTAAAAAGTCGTCACATGATTGGCAGAAGAGTGAAATGGGATCACAAAAACAACTTTCAGGACTTCATGGATACTCAGATGGGTCTTATTCCATGATAAATGCAATAACAGAGATACGGTGCCAGAATAGATTAAATTTGTTATTAAAATGGGACTGTATATAGAAAAAAGTTTCCCTTTGTTATGAGGGGATTTGATCTGTTTAGCTAATGTGGCACTGTGACTAGCTCCCTTAGGAAAACAAAGAAGAGTACTGAACACTGGTTCAAATAGGAAACATGTTCAAAATAAAAGCTAATATTAAAGCCCTTACTAGATATGAAGAGGTAGGGAATAGAAAAGGAAAATCCCCAATTAAGAGACAGGCTTTTGTGAGGGGGAAAAAATCATTCTACTGCATCTGGTGCTTTATTTAAGTAAAAATACAAATCAACATGACAGAGATCCTTAGTCTGCCTCCTCTTCTTCAGATTCGGACTCTGCAAAAACAGACAAGAAAGACCACATCAGCACTATTTCCAAACATCAATGCACAATATGGATCTGCAACAACTACTTTTCAACAAAAACTGGGCGATGAAATAAGCACTGAATGTATTTACTCAGGGAAAATAAGTTAAATCACAGACCCATGTCATTTATTGAGAATCTTTGGCTGTGAAAGACAGAACCAAAAACAAAAACTGACAAAGACAGAACGACTCCAAGGTTTACCTTCCTCTGCATTCTTGAGCCACTCCACAAACTTTTTCATCTGCTCCAGGAAAAAACTCTTTCCTTTGGGAAGGTGGGCTTCGGTGTACCACTTCAGAATGGCCTCCTCACTCAACACATCCGCTATGAAGAACAAAAAGAAACAAAAGGGACAAAAATAGGCAAATGAAAATTATACTCAACACAATGCCAACAGCGCATATGCATTCACAGGTGCTTGAAAAACAAATACCATCAGGGACTTTGGTGACAACAAGACAGTTTTGGTTATGATCCTTAGCCATCTGGCATCATTCACTCATAACTTCTCACTGTGAAAAACATTTTTCCCACACATGTGAAGTTGGAAAAGGGAGCACATAAAATGTACCTTTGTAGAGCAGAATAACAATATTCTGGAAGGCCTTCATGAAGTGGATGTTATCATAACAGTACTCCTGGATCTTCAGCAGCAGAGTAAGTTCAGAGAGGCCCTGGGAGGTAAAAGCTTTCAACAGTGCGCTGTATTGCTGTGAATGTAAAAACAAGGAAAATAAAAAGTTACGAGTTGTACGGAAACCTACCTCACAGAGCATCAAATATTTGTTTGAGACACTTTCTGACTCCACACATCCTTGAATGTCTTTGGCTTAGCAAATCAGTTTTCTTCTCTGCATCTCAATGCACAGAGCAGCCTGGATTTTGCAACATCTTCAAGGCACAGTTTAAAAGTGATATGTGTGTTCGGATATATTTTTTCCGACAATGTTGACACGATGGCCATACAGTCTGGACATAGCAGAGCAGAGGACGTACCTTTAAGTGTTTGATGGCTTGTTCTTTGACCAGTTCCTCTTTCTTGTTCCACTCAACAGAGCTCATTACACTGGACCAGATTAGTCCAATCATCGTCTGCTCAGAGATGTTGTTCTTTTTGATCTCCTCTCGGATGTAGGTGATGATCTGTGTAACATGAGCAACCGAGACAGCACACACGTTACTGGCAAGGCAGGCGAATCCCTGACCAGTTCGTAAAACCCGGCCAAAAAGATTTGTAGGTGCAGAGAATATTTTCAGAGTCACACAAAACTGTTAATGAACAAAGAGGTGAAAATCTGAAAAGGGCTTACATCTTTAAGGGGATCCCCGCGTGACATTTGCTCCTGAAGCTCTTTCTGCAGCTCCTTGCGAGCACCTATTGACTGCTGGTTTCTGGCAAAGTCTGAAAGCTCCTTGAGCCCGGCTTCCGTGAAGTACTTTGAGAAGTGCTCACAACTGCGCTTGTTGGCAGGGAACAGCTCCTGAAAAGCCCAAAATTAAATACCGAGGCAGACTGTTCGGACAGACAAGATTTTTCATAAATTGCCTCAGTATTGAATGCCAAAATAGCTTGAAACTAAATATATGTAGATGATCAGTCTTATTTTCAGCAAGTGATCTTATTTAGTGTGTGCAGACTTGAACCTCTCTGCCTCCTAGCTTTGTTCTAGTTTTATATTAAATATGTCAGTCTCACCATGAGCCTGTTGTCCATGCCAACCTTTCGCAGACTGGTAGCAACAGAGCTGATGTCCTTTTCAGAAAGCCAGGATTTGAAGAGTTTTACAGCGAAACATGCAGAAACACCTGAGCAAATGAATGAAGAAGTGTCAGCTGTTTCTCACAGACCTGCAAGGATCAAGTTAAGCCTGAATAATTCATGTGTATAAACAATGCTGCAATTTAGGCAGGTTTTAATTGAAAAAATGTCTAAAAAAAACTAAATGAAAAAATTAAGTAGCTGCTCACAAAATTAGTTTGGAACACAACTGAAATAAATACGGATCAGTAAATAATATGTGATGTCAAAGACTATTTCAGTGACCGTTTTCAAAGATAGTTAAATGAGAGAGCCTTCCATCCATCGTAATGGTTTAAAAGGTCATGAAGCCAAATGGTGATCACCACTAGGATCAAGCAGTCCATTAGTCATAGTTTGTATGGTTCTACAAAACACAGCTTAACACAAGCAATTATATTAAGAGGTCACAAAAAATAAAATATCTATGTCACCCTTTAGGATCAATTTGAATGTATGAGATAATTCTTCATGTCTAATAATTTCAATCCAACTACTTGTACTTCAAAATCACTTGCCTTTATAAACAAAACCAGGCAAGCATTCAAGGCAGAGAAGATAATACCTTCTTTGACTAGGTTCTCGTTGAAGAGGCTGCTAAGAATGGATGCAGAGAGATTGCCGTTGGCCAGAAGAATCCCTGTTAGCATGGCCAGCTTGTTGCGCTCAGACTCTGTGAAGCCCTTCAGAAACAGCAGCAGCTACCACAAAGCAAACAAACACAGGCTGTAAGTTGAATCAACCCAGGCACACTTCATGACTTATTTTTCAAACTGTCATCCAATTTGGAGAAAATGGTCAAAAATTCAGCTTGGCCTGGACATTTACAGTGCAATAAATTCTAGCTATCTCTAGTATAAGTCAAACCTTTTTGATCTCCTCCTCAAACCCTCTCTCCAAGTATTTGTAGCGCCTGATGAGTTTGTTAAAGACCTGAAAGTAAACAGTGTTTTCCAACAGTTGCATTGAGTAAATAAAACTACATTTAACTTCACTGTGATAACAGTAAAAACTGAGTGGGAATGGTTTCCACCTGTGCATATGCCTGCATGGTCTCCATGTCCTCTTGTGCTTTGAAGAGACAGAACTCAGTACAGGTCACCTCATCTGACAAGGTTCCCCCTGGGGCTGAAAAGAAACACTTGATTGGGAGTCTGATAACATTTCCACTTTACTTTTACCTTTGTGTCAACAGTTCCATTACAGTCAAGCAATATCACACTCTGTTCCAACAAAGTTTTCGAAACAATGCAAGTCATGAACAAAAAAAAAAGTGATTATTTCCAATTCCCTTTGAATTTCAGTTCATCTCGAAATTATACGTAAATAAGTTGCACTATGTCAGTGAAACAGCTTTTATAGGCAAATAAAGATGCTTATTGGCAACAGGTGATGTTAACACGGTTCAAAGTAAAATGCATAAAAGGAGCATCTTTTTTCACTTGGTAAAATTCTGTTGGCAACAAGTCTTCAACACCGAGGGAATGTAAGGATTTCACCAAAAAGTATGATGTCCTCAAAAGATTGAGAATCCAGACTAATCTTAGCATGAAGTTGATAACCAACAGTGAACACCTGTGATATTCAATTGAAGTAACACCACACAAAAACTGCCATATCTTCCTTTATAGGCTCAGGAATATTCAGGAAAACTTGTCAGAAAAAAACAGTTCAATCAAATGTATGGAAAAAAAAACAGGAAAAGAAGAACCAAAGAAACCAATTATGAGATGTACATCTTCTTGTGATAGCATGGTGGTGCATTAGTACTCATGGCTTGGGTAACCTGCACATCTGTGGTAACACCATTAATCTCGAAATGTGGCAAAGGTTTTGGAACGTCATGAATAGTCATCCTGTGCCTCCCTGTTTATTTCAGCCAAGTAACATTCTGCTGCCTTACAATAGTGAAGCTTATGTAAAAGAGTCAAGGTGGTAGACTTGGGCGGGTGCAGAGCAAACTTGTCCTCAAATGAAAATGCATGCCAAACGGTGCATATATTTAATTGGACCAGTGAACATTCCATTCCATCCATTCCTATATGCTTCCTCGGGGATAAATATTTCTTATTCGTGATACTACTTGAACAGCAAATGTAGTATTCCATTCAATAATTTGACCAGAATTCCCCTTTCAAATCCTGAAGAATTAGTGTCATCTGTTCCCAAAGGCTAATTGCGTGTTGTAGAAAGAAAAGGTGATGCAACAGGACGGCTACTATGAACCTATCCCAACTTTAATGAGATGTCTTCTTGCAGGTATTAAAGGCTAAATGAGTTCATATTCATTGAAAAACAATAAAATTTATGACTGTGAACATTATCTCATCTTTGTACTGTAGTCAATAGCATACAAGATAAAAAAGGACTTCCTTGTCATTGAATTTTATTCTTATTTGTAATTTTACATGATGTCCAAACTTTTCTGCAACTGAGGTTGTAAAATGTTCACAAACTATAAAATGTGTTATTGCTAATCTGTACAATGGACTGTCAAAAGTGCAATCACACCAATAACACTGCCTTTCTAATCATAAATACTTTTGAAATGTATTTCCTGCCTCTTACCCAGCATTCCACCGGCCACCAGGATGTCAAACAGGGTTTCAGAATAGCGTCGGTAGTCAAGCTTGGCACCAGAGGCATCAAGGAACTTTGCAACGGCTTCCAAATCAGTGCCAGTTTGATTCAGACCTTGTATGATGCTTTCCTGAAACTGGGAAGGGTCAAACTTCTCCTTTTCATCTGTTGAGAAGTCAGATGTTTACCAGAGGTTATCTAATTACACGTAAGACCTCATTGTAGAAGACACAACCAAACCCCCACTCCAGTTATTCATAAAAACCAACATTCTATAATGACACTCCTTCTCGTTCCAAAATTTAGTTTTGAGACTGACATGTACTCAACAAAGTGTCTTTAACATTAAAATATGTTGAACATTTAAAAAAGCAGGTATATACCATGGTAGGAGATAGGAAAAAAAGCCCAACAATACCCCAACGAAACAAGTCTCACCTCTTTTTCGGGTTTTGAAACGCTGGCCTGTTAGCGTAGGCTTCTGCTGCCTTTGATTACTCATAAAAAACACTCTGGAAGAACAGAAATGTAAGGCCAAGATGTCAAAACAGATAAAAGATATTTTTCATGCATATTACGCACTCTTAAAATCTTACATTTTAAAAATCTTTAAATTTTACATAATGCAATTATGCACACGTAGGGAATCAGTGGGTTTTGCTCGCTTTAAAATCCTTCTTGACTCATGCAAGTTACTTACAGCAGGATTATTAATGTGGACGAACACCTAAATCAGAGCTAACCCATTTTACCAGAATACCGCGTTTAAAGCAACATGGTTGAACATTTTGTCCGATATTGACGGTCACGATGACAATCTACCAACAAAAACAGGTTAATATGGTTACATGCCTATTTTCTATAAACATTTGGTGAAAATGTTTTGATAGAATTAACTATTCGGAAACAGACATTTGTAAGACAGAGCCACCTAAAAGTGCGAATTCACTGACAAGCGCTCCCGTTAGCTAGCTAACGGGAACCGCTGGCTTCAGCTTCCTTTTATTTCTTTATCGGGGGGGGCAAACAGGACCACCATACGCATCGTTTCGTTACATGAAACAAAGACGAAAAATCAGCTCACCGAAATCCTCTTTATGAGCAAAAACCGTTCGGGAAATAAAAACTGAAAACCACTGTATAGCTCTATGCAGTCAATATCAGCAAAGGGAAAATTTAGCTGCGCATGCGTACTAAGACCAATTTTTCGTGGGCCAGTACATTTATGCGGGGGAGTTCAGCTTATGATTTACAACGAAACGAAGTAAAAAACTGTCAGAATGACACTGTTTTGTTCTTTTGCTATCAAATATATGTATTTTAATCAATGCATTTATACTTATACTTTATATAATACATAGGTCTGATAGCAGGAAGATAATGAATACACTGCCCCCCCCCGGGTACGTTTCGACATCATTTCGTAGTTAACGTGTGAACGAGTGGGAGATGTGTTTCTAGCTCTCCAAAACAGCAACAGGGCAAGTTTGTCGGTCCTCGCTTTAAATAGATGAGACTGACTTACAGTTACAGTTTGAAGCTCCAATTAAACTGAGTCAACAAGTGTTGCTATCTGAAATCAAAACACAGGAGGGGGGTGTTGTGCTGCTGGGTGAACTCGTTAATGTCTACGAAAAGGTGTTTCTATAACCTCGTAAATCTCAGTTTATCACAAACACACTTAAATCTTGATCGGTTATTAAAGTTGATATTAAC
Source organism: Antennarius striatus (assembly GCF_040054535.1). Lineage (NCBI taxonomy): Eukaryota > Metazoa > Chordata > Actinopteri > Lophiiformes > Antennariidae > Antennarius > Antennarius striatus. Next base: position 7,777,178 of record NC_090787.1, read on the forward strand.
TAAATATTCATGTTAAATTGTTTTAGACAGGCAGTACAAAACATTTCCCAATCACCTACAATATTTTGAAATAATCTGTCAAGACATTTAACTTCAAATAAAGAAAATCCTCTGGCCTGCCTGGTGTTTGTCGTATAATGTGGCCAAACAAAGAAAATATCCCACGCTGCTTAATAACAACAACAGCAAAAATTGCAAATTTTCCGATAACATTTGAACGCATCACCGTCCCACCTCCCCCCGCGCTGGAGGTGATTAGGGGACGCTGGACTAACCCTGGGACGCTGCTCCAGCCACTCCCCACGCCCTGCGATCCCAAATCCAGCCAGAGCTCCATTCAAAGAGCCGAGATCCAGATGAGAGCCACGTCCAGCCTCATCCAGCACAGCAGATCCGAGCTGAACTTTATCACAGCCGGGAAGGGCTTTGAGGAGCCGCTCCAGAGTTGGAAGTCACCTCTGGGGTACTGCTTTTGTCCGTACAGTGGATTTAGGACGCGAGAAGGAGCTTGAGCATAAATAAAGAGGCAAGTTTGACATCTTCTTTTACTTGGTCGGGGACTGAGAAAGGAATACCTTTGTTTCCTTTGTCATCGTTTTGATCATAAAAGTTAATTACGGTGTTGCGATCGATTCAACTTTTCTCAAAAGTTAACTTTGCTCCTGTTTTCTGACTCATTCACACCTCTTCTCTACGTGCATCGGGGGAGTAGGATTTTTCGTTTGTTTGTTTATTTATCTGTTCTTTTCTAACAGTTTAGAGGATGACCGAAGTTCGAGTTTAGATATTTGACCGTCGCATTTGTACCCGTGGCTCGTTTAGCAACATTAATGGACAGTGTGGTCGCTAATTGCCCACATCTGCTTGTTTAATTTAAACACAATCTTTGCAATCACTGCAGATCCAGACGCAGAGGAGCGTAGCAGATGTGTCCGCTCTCTCCACTCATTCACAGCGCAGCCTTTTAAACCCAACCAAAAAGTTTGGTTTGTCATTTGTCATTTGTCATTGTCAATTTCGATGACGAAATTAGTTCTTATTCACGCAGTTGAAGAAAGTATGTAAAGATCAAAATGACATGGGAGAATTGACTTTTGAGAGATAAGTAAACTCGCCTCCACTTTTAGGGTCACCGGAAGTAATATACAGTACAATTTAATTAGAATGAAATCCTCACTTTGCGCCAACTACAATCTGCGGATTTATGGTATACAAAAAGGTCAATGTCAGATTTTAAAGTGGATGAAGTGATTGAAGTTGGGGTTACTCACTCTTTAGCCCTAGCTTTTAAGAGATCTCAGTGCTGCTGACTAGGATAAATGATGGGCAAACTTGGGCTCCTTGAATAAAACCCCACAGAATTATCTCCCCTTTCTCCCCCTTGTTGGAGTTTACCTGCTTTTTCTCCTCTGAGATCCCTTGAGGAATCCAACCTGGACCCAATAAAAGCAACCGTGTAGGAGAACTCCTTACAGGAAAGAAAACTGTTGAAGGTTTAGGGAAAATCTGCATCACAAGGAAGTGTATTTAAATATGTCGTTGTTTTATGACATGAAAATAGATTGCGTGTGAGTGAATGGAGGAATTTAGTACAATGAAACTATTCATGTGTGAATGCGTGGAACATTTGATCTCTCCACTTATTGAAGTTCTCTATGTCTTATTTTACTTACAGAACAAATAAAGCAGAATTTTACCCTCACATGAATTCATTTAGTACAAACTTTATGATAAACCCAACGTCTAACTCCATTTGTGAACATAGAAATCCCAAGAGAGGAAGCTTTTTTGTGTGGGGGGTTTTCTACAAATATGTCCTTGTTATTTGGCCAGAGCCTTGCTTGCAAAAGAAGGGAACTTTACTACCACTCTGATCAAACAAACAGTGATGTAAGATGAATGTGTGTGTATGTGTGTGTGTGTGACTAATGTGTCGTAAGTCATCAAACACTTGAGAAAAGTAGCAACCATGTAACTCAGACTTGGAAGGCATCAGTGCGTGGGATGACTGGCTTCTCCGGCAGCTCTCATCAGTGTGAGCTCATTGGCTAAAAGTTTATAAGTCTGAGCTGGCATATTAAAATGTATTTTATATCTACTGTCATAATGTCATACAATTTAACAAGAAATGTGAATTTAAAAACTCAACCTGTTCATTTTTACATTTATGTCATAATCTGGTCATGTTTTCTTCCACTAAAATTAAACATGAAGTCTTTTTAAACAATAATAACTGATCTTTAACTTTTACAAGCTCAGAGTCAACAATGAGTTTTGCTTTCAGAAGGATGCTTAACTGTTATCTAGCTTTCACATACTCTTATCTGGGTTTTTTTTTTCAGATAAGGATTTAAAACAACTGTGGTCAAGAAGGTTACACCTTATATGACCGTTCAGAGACGGACTGACCTCTTATAATTACGATCATTGTTTTGCTGCATGTTTTACTTGTGCTTGAGCGTTAACTTACAGGATGATGACCTAGCATTCTCTATCAGAATTTTCTGGTAGAAAGCGAATTTCATATCCTGTCTTAATTATGACAAGTCATCCTGACCCTAAGGAAATGAAGCATCCCTACAACGTTCAACATTGCACTTCTACGTTCATGCTTGAGAATTAATTAATGTTCTTTAGTGGAATTCTACAATTAGTTTATGCCTGATATAATGGGACTACGTGTTCCAAGAGGTTCAAGTTTTGACTCATCACTCGATAGAATATTCTTTTCACGGGGTCATTATTCTGTGTTATGGGAAAATTCAGATGAGCCCTCCTAATAAGACACCTTCAGATGAATGTTGCTGCTATTACAATGGAAAAATCAAGCAAAAGGGCTCAACAGTAGTTTGTCAACTATATGGTTATAATCCACCCCATGTTAAACAAGTATGCTTCATGCCTTGAACGAAGATGATGGAAAGCGTGTTTTTAGCCATTGTCTGAGAAACGACACCAATTTTTTGTTCTCCATGCTCTTAGCCAAATGGTCATTCATTTTTTTAAAACTGAATTTACTATATTCTGCTAGGTTTAATCTTAAATGATTGTACACTTTTGGTAGACTTGTCATAAGGTGGTTTGACTTGAGTTGGCAGAGTTTTCCTTTATTTCATGAAAAAAGTCCCACACCTGACTGAGTAATGCTAGCATGAGTCTGGTCATAATTACACTTTTTCTTTTGTTTATAGTAGTTGCAAACTGTAGGCGTTTTACCTCCATCGTTTGGTGGTCATACTTCATTACAACTAAACAACAATAACCACATATACTCCTCAACGCCCAACCAGAGGATATCAGTGTCCATCATTTAACTGTTTGCTAACAGCACCAAGCTGGTGGACTTCAAACGGACCAAATGCAGTATTCAAGTCAAATTTACACAATTGCCCTTCAGAATTAATAAAATTATCTAAATTGACAGAAACCCGTTATTTTGCGCCCTTCTTGGCCTCTTTCAGGTGCACTTATGTCCTGGGATACTGTGGTCTTTTTTAGATCCTGCTTCAAGGCGGTGATGTATTGTAATTGTCAGTATTCGTCCGTTTGTCCGTTCGTCTGTTCGTTCATATGTCCACCAAATATCTTCGCAACCTTTGCAGATAGAAAGATGACACAAAAAGCACATTGAAGCAGCAAAGAGGATGAAAATGAGATGCTGACCTTGATCTTGGGAAAACTAGGTCAAGGTCAAATTTCAACTTTTGTACACTCAGAAACTGGATACGATAGAAAGACAAGAGAGGAGGCCAGTGTGAGTAAGACCATAGATCAAAGCTAGTGATTTTATCTACCTATGCACTAGCTTTGATCTATGGTTGCGAAGATATTTGGTGGACAAATGAACGGATGGACGAACGAACTGACAAACAAACAGACGAACACTGACAATCGCAATACTTCACTGCTTTGAAGCGAGATGTAATAAAGACCAGTGTGTGTTGGTTGACAGGTTTATGTTTAACCAGTCAGAATGATTCTGCGTTGAAAACTGTTTGATTTGTACAGAAGACAGAAGTTCACTCAAATATCTTTTCAGATTGTTCTATTTGGTGTGACTGTGAGTTGGTGCCAGTTTTTGTTTATGCCTGATTTTTCTGACATATTGACACACAGATCTGTCACTCTGTCCTGAACTTTTCTTTAGCACAGACAAATGTCTGACTGCCACTCCACGTAGGAGGGCTTTAGTCTTCATCTTTGCTAGCAGCAGCCCATGATGCTGTGGCTTTCTTGCCACCTGACCAGGCTGGCTTGATCTGTAGGAAATTTACAGACCATTGCACCGCATAAAAGATTTTATTGGTGGTTTGTTTGCACATGGCCACACCAATGTGTTCTCAAAAAACCACTCCCAAGATAGAAGGATTACAGTCATTTCTCTGCTTCGTTCACACAATGACCATGTCCTTTCTCACAGACCATATGTGTTCATAGACGGCACGTTTGCTTTTTTTGATTGTAATGAAAGCGTTTCGACAGTGATAGTCAGTGTGAACTGTTTGTTTTTAATCAAGGACATGCATCCTTAATAGTCACAGCTGGTTTATTGGCTCCACTTTATGTATTTTCAACGTCATTATTCTACTGCCAGCACGGTTGTTGACTTCTGTATGATGGCTTCTCCCCTCACCAAAGAATAGAAAAAGGCACTTGGCTTGGGCCTGTAAATAATATATACAATTAATGGTGCTTTCTGTTTTCCCAGTGGCATGAATCTAGCTCAGAGGCAGATGGCAAAGTAGATTTTGTAATATTGGTGGTTATATGCAGTAAAATCACATCTCTGGCCCATATATTGCAATCTGACCATTAAAGATGAACCTCTCATAAATGTTTTAATTTTTTTCTGAGGAAACAACTCTAACTACAACACTTTAATCTAGATTGGTCATAGATCAATTTCAATTATGTGACCTCTTCTGAAAGTGAACCATGAAAGAGAAGAAGGAGAATACTGATTATTTGTGGTAAATTTATATTGCTCAATCTGATGATGAATCTTGGCATAGTTGTGCCAGGAATCATGTTGAAACTCTATTTTGCACTATCACCACCATCGTTATACTCTTCATTCTCGTCAAGCCATTTAAAATAGGGATTTAAAAAAAAATAGGAATAAAATGTTTTTGTCAGTTCTGGTAGACAACATCATCATTTAAAGTGCCAAACATCAATGGTAAAACACCCATCTGTCATTCACAGGCACTGGGCCAGTCAGAGGTGACAGCATCCAGATGATGGTATTTGACGATAAGTTTCCGTTTATCTCTGATACATGAGATTTAGATTTGAGATTAATAACGGCTAAACCGTGTGGGCCCCTGTGACGCTTGCCTGCTAAACATGCGTCAGAGAGATTTAATCAATCTCTCTGATGCATTTTGCATCAGAGAGATTGATAAAGCTGAAACCTTCTGATCCAGTTTCTACTCATGATTTGCAAAAGGTTCATATTGTGGTCATTTTAACTTAATAAAGTGAGTGTATTTTGGAAAAAAAAAAAGGAAAAATTGTAATGACAGCAAAAGTTTTTTTTGTGTCCTTTATGTGTACACCGAGGCAAACCGCAAGCAGTGAAAATAATCTCCGGGGTATTAATCAGGGCTGTCAGGTTTTTTCTCATTCTCCCTCTTTGGATCCAGTACAACAGTTAGCAGCAGGCAGCAAGTCTTATTAATGGGACTGTGTCACTCGCTGCCTAGAAGCCAGCTCCAAATCTGGGGTAGTGGGTTATCAGCAAAGGAGCTAAGGGCACTGTGCTTTCAGGATGCAGACAGATGCAATATGTCATTGGTCAGAATGGGGCAGCAGTCAGACAATGGGTTCTCCCTGCTCGCCCAACACACTTCAACATCTGTTTTCACTGAGGTGGTTTCCAGTCACCGGGTTGTTAGCTATTTGTAGCAATTGCATGGTCCCTATTGAGTCTGCCAGAGTAATGCATACATTGTCTGTTGTGATGAATGGTTAATATTCAGAGACGATGATTAAGTGTTGGTGAATTTCAGTGTATTTACATGTGAGGTACATAAACGTGAGTCTAATCAATTCTATTTTATAGCCCAGAATCACAAATTACAATTTGCCTCAAAGAGCTTTACCATCTGTACAGTAGGCAGCACTCTCTCTGTAGACCAGTGGTTGGGGTTCATTTGCTAAACTATAACTAGGAATCTTATCTATTTAAATTAATGTGGTACTTGCCTCTATTGGGAATAAAAAACCTGTATTGCTATTGCAAAACAGCAGCATGATGAGACCCTACAGACAGAAGACATATGGTGTGAGATCACAGAACAGGTGATTTCGTACCCCCAGAGAATCAGCTACTATGTAAAAAGGGGAATGGCTTGATGTAAAAATTGCATTGCAGACGTCCAAAACAGCTGGTCGAGAAGAGCGTTCGCCGAGAAGGTTTTGGCACAATGCCACCAGATTGGCACATCGCATTAGCCAAGAGGCACAAAACAACAGACGTCACTGAAATGTAAGGGGGGAAGCAAACAAATGTTTTTTCCTCGGTTCTGTACATCCCTGTGAGGCTGAACTATTGGCGTCTTGCAGCCCTCTAGACATTTAAAGACAAGTTTTAATTGCGGGAGAACTTTCATTTTTCAAAACCCATCTGTCTTGGCCTACCTTTTTTCTTTGAAGATTGGTTTTCGTGCTGAGCTTGAGAGTGAGTGGTTTTATAACTGGAGTCTTGCCTTCTAGTAAGAACCAGGCAGCTTCTTTATGGCCCAATAACACCATGTCCTGCAGGAGAACAAAAGCAGGGACGTCAAGCAGAAGGCTACGCAAAGATTTTTTTTTTTTCCCCGGGAATGTCATGCCACACAGTAGTGGCTGTTTAAAGTTAACTTGACAGCTGAAAGAGGGGATTTGTGAGCTTTGAACCATCTTGTTTTAGCTGTCCCGCAATCACTTCATCTTACTTCCATTCTCATCATTGTTTTAATTCTTCAGAAAGCATTTCTAAAACATGAGTTGTTTATAAATTAGCAGATTTCTCATATTTTAATTCTCAACCATCCTGCGTCTGTTTCTGTTTATGCAAAAAACATCTGTACTGGGAGGCAATGAACAGTGAATTACTACATGCCCTCATCTGTCCTTGACAACAGCAGACAGCAGGTCTTTAGTACTGCAAAGCCCCGTATCGAGGTCCTGAATCCACCCTAGGCCCCTCTTTTATCTGTGGCCCTACAGCATTGGATTACTGTCCCAAAGGACATGGAAGGCAACACTGGACTGAAAACTGCCACAGACAGCAGTGTCTTTGTCGTGGTTCTCTCCAGCAGAGATTCTTCACCACCCGCAAATCATATATTGATACAATAAGTGATCTGGTTAGAGGGGACTATGAAGCAATTTACTGTTTTTAGGGCCATTTGTCGGATTTATAAGAAGCATAGAAAAGGGAGTGCATTCCAGCTGTGCAGACAACCAGAGGTCAAGGACAAAGTTTCTTAGTTATGTAATTGCCTATGGGACATTCTCACGTGTGCCACAGGAGAAAAAAGACTTGAGTCGCCTATTAAAAGGCCCCCCTCCTCTGTCAGCACTCCTCTGTCAGAGTCAGGCCACTGCTGTACAAACATGTCCAACCAAGAATTTATTTACATAGGCTAAATTTATAACTGCTTATTTACTCGTCAGAGAATAGATCTTTAAATATGCTTCTGGAAACCATACAGACAATGGAAAATCTACTCAATATGAAGACCCAACAGTATAATATAGTGATCAGGATTATGAAATGCCATTTCTTGTGTCCTTGTTTTTAAATATCTACAAAGTAATAAAATAACAAGACTTTTGTGAGCATGTAGTTGTTGTCGGTCTTACGGTAATATTGTGCACTCCTTTTGTATGATGGTGTTTGCAAATGGCCTGTAGGCATACTACTGCCGCCCTTGTTGCAGTGGTCCTGCTATGGAATCCAGGGCTTTGAACCGGTTCGTGGAACAAAAGCGAAAAATAGAAACTTTTTGTATTTTGCCAGGAACGAAAACAAAACCAAAAACTTTATATTTTTTTAAATGTCTGAAACAGAATTGATTATTCAAAATAATAGTAACCGGTTAATAAAGTTGTTTTTTTTTTTTTTTTCACATCCCGCTTCAAAGTGGTGATGTATTGTAATTGTCAGTGTTTGTGTGTTTGTTCGTTAGTCCACCAAATATCTTCGCGACCGTTGCAGATAAAAAGATGATACAAATAGCATATTACTCGGGCTGCAAGGGGGATGAAAATGAGATGATGACCTTGACCCTGAGAAAACTAGGTCAAGGTCACATTTAAACTTGTACACTCAGAAACCAGATAAGATAGAAAAACCTGGGAGAAGGCTAGTGTAAGACCATATATCAAAGCTAGTGCTTTAATCTGACAGTAGGTCAGAGCACTTTGATCTTTGACCTATGCAAGTAGGTCAGGGTAAAATTTTGTTCAGGGGTGTCGCGGGATGTTGCAGTCTGTGACTGCCTTGGTTCTAGTTTGTACTTGAAAGTGTGTGCGTGTGTGGTTGTGTGTGGCTCCGCAGTGCACTGGCATCGTGCCTGGAGTTTCCCCCGCCTCACGCCCTAAGCCAGCTGGAATAGGCTGCAGCTCCCTGTGACCCGCCATAGCGGACATAGAGGTAGAAGATAGATGAATGAATGAATGAAAAAAATATCTGACCTCATGTTTCACTTCCTGTCATTCACTCAATGCGGAGTTCCCCGGACTCTGCTCTGTAATTCTGAAACTTTGATACTTTGTAACTTTGAAACTTAGAAGCTTTGAAACTTTGTTGCATCATAAGCATCCAGATTCTCATTCCTGAGTTCCGTAACTGGATGAGTGCTGTTGTCCTGTTTACTGTCGGGACAAATTACAGTATGTAAACTAATTGCCAATTTAAAAGCCCTATAGCCTACCTACTGATTTTTATTTACAAGGAACATTATTAACAGGTTCGGAAACATCAATTCTTAGGTGAAACGTAAAAACAGAAGAAAAAAAAAACGATTGGCAAAAAATTCTGGTTCAAAGCCCTGGTAAAAAGGCTTGAGAATAACCATGAATCGTGATGGACTTACTTGAATATACAATAATTACTGCCCACCCCCCCTGAATCAATGCAGAAAAAGTACTCTACTGCTGTAGAAGTGCTCAAAAGCCCCAAAGTGTAAATCTTTGAACATGTACAGCCTGAGTGACCTGTCTCTTTTTATCCTGTGTATTTCTGTGTAGGGGAAGCCTGCAGCCAAAATGGAGGTGAAGACATCACTTCTAGACAACATGATTGGGGTTAGTGACATGGTCCTCCTGGAACCCCTGACTGAAGACTCATTCCTGGAGAACCTGAGGAAACGCTTTGACCACAATGAGATCTACGTAAGTAACTGTTGTTTATGTTAATAACTCTGTTGTTCCTCAATCATTTTAGGTGGCAGAGGTGGCACACAAACTAAAGTGATCAGTCAGTAAATTAATCACTAAGGGGCTGTAGATATATCTTGCAATGAGGCATGGAATCCAGAGCTCACAGATAAGATGGAACTGGCTGGCTCACTGTTTATCTTTAAAAGAAAGGGGTTGTTGAACTATTATGCCTGTGTCAGTCAACTGGATCTGAGCTTTGGGCTTTGGCACTCTTCTCTGCAGGTCAGCTGCTGTACATGTAAGCTAAGATGATTGCAGCCATGCTTTGGTTGCTGCTGGCTCACAGTATTCTGAGCCCAAGGAATGATGTCATCTCGTACACCAATGATTGCCTTAGTGGCGCGAGAGATTTTGTTGCGATGCAGCCCACATCCTGCTGAGGAATGGGAATCTGTATTCACGTTTCAGATGCCCTCAATCCGCTGTCCAAAACTAGCTCAGTGCCTTTTTTCTTCCTACATGGTGATGACCTAAATGTTATGTGGTTATGAAACATGTAGTATATTTTGCTCATATCTGTGAAGCCAGAGTTTAAATGGCATCTTAATGGAAAGGTAAATGAACGGTTTGATCATACTGGAAGGATTTTTTTGTGGAGTAAGCTGCACCTCAGGAGTGAGGACCGAGAAAAGTGCTGAAGCCTACACTTATCCAATAAATCTGTGGTGAATGGTTCCAGCATGTGAATGTATTTTTCCTCAGTGGCATCATTCCTTACAAATGGCCCCAACCCCCGACCCAGACTATCATATGACAACACAGCAGAGGAGACATTGTTTTCCAGAGGGATAGCACATCATGTATCCAATTATTTGTGGAAAATCAAAGAAAATGAAACGCGCCTTTTTACCTGTCACCCTGCTTCCTATGCTTCACTTTTCATTTCTAAACCATAAGAATCAATCTGTCTTATTTAACTTGTGATGCTTGTTTAGTCTCCATCTTCACGCTGTGTCATGAGCTGCAGGATTAGGTGTACCATCTTCTTTTTCTGCTCCATGCAAAAGCTGAAGTAGGATCATCTCAAACATATAATGAGCTTCAACTCAAATCTGTTTAGTGGCATTTCATGACAGATGAAGAGATCAAGTTACTGATTTATATTTCCTACAAAATCAGCAAGCTTTCAGCCCTATCCAGTAATGGTAATTAATCATTGTATTTAATACAAAAATCCAGACATTCTGAAGTAACATATTTTCAACACTGTGGGGAGTGGCTTGTATGACATAAGAAAAAAAAAATATAAACCATATTTTAATCTATATGGTATTTTGGCATGTGGTGCCATACTTTTAGCAAATGAACAAATGGGCATTCAAAACACAAACAGATGTAGAACTGCAAGAGAAAGCACATGTCAGAAATTGCTATACAGTATTGATTGCTGCTGATAAACACACTACCCTTTGGATTTTTGCTAAAAATCCATTGGACCTTTTTGCAGTGGAAGGTGCTGAAAAACCTTTAAAAAATGACATTGGTTCTGAGCAAGATGAAAAAGAGACAGAAATAAATGTATATTATAAATATATAAAGCTTTTCCTGAATCCAATAATGAGCTCTTTTGCTTTTTTATGGTTTATGAGATGACTTTTGAAGTAACAGTGAAGTCCTGTGCAAGTATGCTACTATTAAATATACATGAGGGCCCTTCATTAACACATAATACTTTGTTTACTGTATGCACACTTCTTTTTGTACCTGTTCTCCTCACTTGAAAAGCCTAATTTTGACTGTGGTGGGTTTGAATGAGAGGCTGTGGGAGGTGCTGCCACAGAGAAGGCCGTGCTCCAATCTTGTCAGAGTGGGTTATGCAACAGCCATTACTGTGGAAAGCAAAGAAAATGTTTCAGGGTGATGTTTAAAGTGCTCTCTGGGCTTTGTTTTTAGCGTAGGATGATGAAGATGACTAGTTATATTTGCTTTCATAGATATCAGACCTATGTGAATGTTGCATAAGGGTGGTCTATCTTTATATACGTATACATACACATATATACAGATTTTTTTTTGTAAAAAAACATTTTTTTGTTTGTTTTCTGACATTTACAAGAGTTTAGTGCACAACAGCAGCTTAAATGTATGCGAGTCAGGCATAGGTAAGGCCTCACTCAATACCGTGAGTTTACTATGTTTACTGCTCAGCCACTATACAGTATTCCATAAATTTTTCTTTGCTTTTACATTCCTTCACTTTCACTCTCAGCGTTGCACACTTCAACATTGCATTAGAAATATCCAGCTTGAGAAATGTCTTACAGAGGCAGAATTTCTCTCATCCCAAAATAACAAACACCCAAATGGATTAGATAAGAGAAGTACGAAGCTACTGCGCCTGTGAGTCAGCGTGAGGTAATGAAAATGCCATTGCCATGTGGATTCATATAAATATTTTCATCTTTCTGCAGACCTACATTGGCAGTGTGGTGATCTCCATGAACCCCTACAGGTCTCTGCCCATCTACACTCCAGACAAGGTCGAGGAATATCGGAACAGGAACTTCTACGAGCTGAGTCCACACATGTGAGCCCATACCAAGCAACTATATATTTTGATTTTGAACTTTACAGACCACAACACCTACAGCTTTATGGTTTTAGCTTTATTGGGACTTCATGATGATTTTCAAGGCTTTGTGTGATTTGTTGTCATCTGTCTGTCAAAGATACAGTATATTGTATTCTCTGAGGATTATCAGTTTGGACCAAGCCACCAATGAGGAGGGGTAAAGGGGGACTGACATCAGACGGACAGTAACTCTTGTATGGAAAGTCATTCTGGTGCTTTAGCCAGCCATTCACTGTGCCATCTGTCCTCTGGCAACATTAAGTCAGCATTTCTGTTCAGCCGACGAAACAAAGCCCGGTAGTCAATTAGCCTGCTGCGTCTCTAGGCTGCAGAAAAACCCGTCAGAGTGACAAAATGAAAGGCTGAGAGTGCCCACATCCAAGAACAGACACACTCCCTGTAGACAAAGGCAAGTCCCCTGGCTTTGATTTATTGTCAGCTACAGTACTGACATGACACAGTCTTAGGCTGGTTCACCCCTTCTGGGTTCTCAGTGCCTTTCTGGGGCTCCCAGTGAGCACAAGGGGATTTTCTCTTTGTTAGAAGATTACCAGATTGCATGTGCATTTTTTGGGGTTGTCCTGATTTACCTTTTGAATAATGATGAGTCCTAAAGCTCAGTTGACCTCATGACAATTGTCAGTAGGACAGTCCAGCTCATAGATGAATAGCTTAAATGGAGATGTTGGATAATTTGTTGATGAATTTGCAAGTTAATTTTCATACCACATGGACATGAAATAAAGCCAAACATTCAAGAGCACACATGTATGCTTGTTCCAGGAAATTGCTGTATTGTTATTTGTATGAGTATCAATTACCTCTCTCCAGTCTATTCAAGCTGCCTCGATGTTCCGTCTGAAAAATCAAGACAATGCCTAAACCATCTGTAAGTCCACAGAGCTATGATTCAGTTAAAGTCATACAAAACCAGAGTGACTGAGGTGTTTTACCAACTGTTGAGTCCGGCTACAGTAGAATACACTATCTTTCAACTGCTGTATCTATAATGACCACCTTACTTCATATTTAGTGAAATGTACAACCTTTAAACATGGTAAATGTCCATCTATCCAGTAATTTTTAATTAAAGGAAAATAGATAGATAGATAGATAGATAAATAAGCGCTGTTTAATAGGATAGGCCCTTGCACAGGCCATGAAATGTCAGTAAAAGACAGATTGTTTGAACATCTTCTGGTAGGGCCAAGCTCGCGGCTTTGCATTGACTGTCCTTAAGCTATGTAAAATCTTCAGTCTGCCCAAATGTTTCAATGACTTAATCCTCGATTTGTGTACTTTTTTGATCCTGCTATTATCTTAGTTTATCATAACTTGAGCTTTTGCTTTTTGATTCCCTTACACCCTTCATTAGTATCATCTATTGGATTTTGTGAGATTTGTTCTGCTTTTAAACAGAACTATAGGATGGATACATGACTTCCATGTGATTGCATGCACATGCTAACTGTTAATATGCCCAAGAAGGAGCTTATAGAGGTGAAATAGAGTTTCAGGATAGGAACCTGGGGAACACCAGGAGCAGAAGAAGAGAATGGACCTAGAGCTATGGAGAATATTTTATATTAATAATGAGATGGTTAAGCATGGTAGTGAGGATCTTCAGGAAACCTCACGGCTAAGATACTGTATGTCAAATAAATTCTGGGATCCAAAGTATCTAGTAATAAAATTATAGCCTTTTCCTTATGGTCCACAGAAAGCAGCAGGGTGCTATTAGAGGTTTTTGAAAGGGCCAAATATAACTAGGACACTTGTGTAGCCCCGTTGTCCACAGTTTGTGATAAGCTATGATAAGGCTAATCAACCTCTGTATAGAGAGGCAAAGGTCCACCCCTTCTAGGATTCATTTACGAGATGTGATTTACAGCCATGTTTATAGCTGTAATGCACTTATTTGGATCTGCAAGCTATTGGCATACCTGATGAGCTCAGAGGTTATGTCCAGGATTTGATTATTGTTCAAAGCGACAACATCACTTACATGACTGTTGGGGTGAAGTCTCAGGATTTTGTGTGTTTCCACACCTGACTACTCATATTAAATACATCACATAAAGTTGTATTTTTAACTTCCTGTATTGGGCTTCTCATACATTCTACATCATACATACATACATCTCATTCCTGCTGTGAAACATGCAAATTTACATCCCAAATCATTGTTTTCCTTGTCAACTGTATCTTCCGTGTTCTGTGTGCATGTTATTTTGTGTGTCGACAAAAAAAAGTCAAAAGTCAATGTGCAGTACATTTTTGAATGACTCTATCCCAGTGGCTTTCCCACAGCTTGAAACCACACTGTGGTTGTGCTTAACTTTTTCCATATTGACAAAGTTTAAACAATATCAGAGAATGTTTGGAAAGAAGCAATTTTCAGTATCAAAGTCTTAAATATAGACACCTGGAAGCAGCTGGATATTTGTGGTTATGCACATTTGGATGTTTTAATTTGAATACATTTGACTCAACTGGTATTCAAATTAGAGCAGCGTGAATGCATCACTGCAGGTGATTTAAATGCCTCCCCTGTTTGTCATGCTTTAAGCACAAAGCAAATAATTTTCATACATTTTTTTTCTGATCTCACTTCACAGTAATTTTAGTTGGTCTTAATTTTAAGGCCACAGAAGGTGAATGTAATACATTTAAATTAATTTAATATTTGAAAGCATGTAAACAAGTTTAGTTGGAACCTTGTTATGACTTTGTGAAATGTCCAAACTACGGACTGGCTGGGAGGCATTATTACCACACTGAGGGCTGAAGAGGATCAGTGATGGTTTTTAATCAAGATCACAACTGGGGGTCGTAGAAATCCTTGTTTTATTGTGTTTGATCCCCTTTCCACATTTAAACATTATAAAATCAATGTCACAGAACTGGTCGCATAATTAGTTCGCTCAGATTATTTATTTCTATTCCATTCCATTCTCCTAAGATAATGAATCACAAATCTGAAGCCTCATTGACTTGCTTTGTGGAAAGCTATACATCAACATCAATATTCAGATTCATATTTTATCATACACTGAAAATGAAAAGATTTGACGCTGTTTTTACTGCTATCACATCTTCATGTAAATTGGCATTGCTCCACTGTAACTATTGATGGTATGCATTTGGGGCTATCATAATCGATTGTTTCTTCTGCATAGATGATCAGCTTTACATGTGATTAGAGGGCAAGTATGGGCAGTTTTTATCATAGAAGTGAAAAAGAAAGGAATGCAATTGTTCGCATTGTGAATATTGGTGCATTTCTAAGACGACAGATTTTTTACAGAAAAAATAACAAGCAATAGATAACTGCTAAAATTTGCTATGTCAAAAAGTCTATTTTTTGAGACTTGCTGCCAGAACAAAGGAGTGGATGTAGTCAGCTGTGAACTGTGAACATCTGCTGATGAAATCAATTAATGCTGGACCCAAAGTAATCTGTGTGTGTGTGTGTGTGTGTGTGTGTGTGTGTGTGTGTGTGTGTGTGTGTGTGTGTGTGTGTGTGTGTGTGCGTGTGCGTGTGCGCGCACGCAGTTGAAGGGAGATCTGCATCTGGTCCATGGCTTCTAAATTTTTTTGCAGATTAATTCTTCTTAAACTTCCATATTAATTACAGGTGTTCTAAAAAACCAGTGGCTCATGTCAGCCATATGCAAGCACTGGACCACCACTTGAGCGCTTTGGCTGTACAAAACCAAAGCGCACTTTCTGCAAAAACTACACTGAGAAAAACAGATTTTATTAATTACATTTTTTTTCACCATGTGTAATCATGAAAAACATTAATTAAAAACCTTGATCTCTGGGAATTTCAGCAGAGAAACAAAAAAACTAGGATTGAAGAGAAGATGCGACACTTTCATTCGCAGCAAAATAAAGTCATTTACAATCATTTCAGATGGAGCCCTTATGTTGGGCAGAGATGTACGGTTTTCAAGTTAGTCTTATATTACATGTTGGAAACATGTAGTGAGATTGTGTCCATAAATTGCGCTATTAAAAGAAGTTTTGATTGCTTTCTATTTTAAATATACACAATAAATACTGTACTTGAAACAGAAGACCACCATTTCCTCAGCCGCCCAATTTAACAAACTGCTGTTGGCCCAGATGAGATGACTGTAATTAACTGGCAGGTGTTTTTTGTCCCCTCTGCCCACAACCGAAGCATTAGAAGACTAATGGGTGAGCTTTCTCCATGCAGAGCAGCTTTACAGATGGCCTGCAGTCATCTTTTGTATGTCCCTTGTCACCCAAGCCAGGCACAGATTGAGAAAAGTGTGTGTGTGTGCCCAGGCCACTAGCCCCATGTCTCCAGGGCAGGATTGTATTTCTCCAATGTTTAATGAGGTATTGAGACCCCTGATGGTCTCAGCGCTTGGTACCTTGTTCCTTGTGCCACCAGAGCATTGGCTACAAGGGTCATCACGAGTGGCTAATGGACCAGAGAGGCACCATACAAGGCATATGCCGGGGTTTTCATCTGTCCTGGCTTGACTGCTTTATTAAAGATGTCTGACATCTAGGTGTCAGTGAGTGTTTTCAGTGAGTGTTTTATTACTTCTCATGAAATACTTTATGATAGATTGACCATGTCAGATATAGGGTTGGTTTTCCTTTTTTAAGATTTTTTTTAGTTTGCACACAATGTTGCAGGACACAATATATTGCAGTAAGACATAGAATATATCATGTGTCCCTTATATATTTTTCCAGTATGCCTCTGTTTAGTAAACATTCCATAGTTACATGTATTATTAAGCAGTAGGTTGAAGCACGCACCCTGGTGAGTTTAGTCTAACTGAAATTACCCCACCTACACTATATATTTGAATAACCTCACTTGAAAGCTTAACGCTATCATGCTGTCACCAACTCCACCCAGTACCTGTCAATCAAGTGCCATACCAAACATAGTGCCCAACCAATCACGGTGCATCTGCCAGAAGGTATCACATGAACAATATGGCGTAAGGCATCTGCAATGTAAGGAGAAGAAACAACTATACATGGACTTCCCAGTTAACTTTATTTTAAGAATGTCATCACTGTTCCAACAATTTTCATGTTTTAGATGTGTTTGAGTCCAAACAGCAGGAACAACACAGAAAACAGCAACAAATTCTGAGTGAAACTCCGACTGAAAGAGAGGAAAGGACTGAGTCACAAAAAGAGAAATACTACTTAGCCAGAGCCAGTGAATGTGGGATATACAAAAAGTATGTACGTTTTACACCCTGACAGCTTCGGCTAAAAAGGAAACTCTTATATTTGCGATGTCTGTCCGTTTGGGAACAGCACGGGGTGAAAACTTTTCTAAATGCTGTCGTACTGTTGTCAAAAAAATTGGCAAAAGTCAACTGAAAAGGATAAAATCAAAGCTTCACTTTGGATGTTTATTAAGTTTCCTTCCAGCCTTGTTCATGAATATGATCAACAACCAATCTATGGCCAAAACAACAAGGAAAAATCATCAGACCGTCCAGTTGTGTTTCTGCTGTAGATTCTGTTTATTAATACTCCTCCAATGAAGACGAGCTGAATCCCGACTGTGATCTCATTCCGTATAGATGATCTTGAAAAGTCTGTCCACCAGATTACAGACTCAATGGAGGTCAGGATAGCGTCGGCATTGTAATTGGACATCCTGCTGGTTTTGGTTCCTGGTGTCCAATGCTCGCAACAGGATGTTTCCAACTCTGGAAAGTTACATCATCAAAAACTTCAACTTTTATTGTTCTAATAAAATGTAGAAATCACTGTTCAGGTAGTAAAGTAATCTCGGAGGAATATGCGCTAGCATACATGACATCACCGTGTCTCAACTTGTGTTGCAGCAAAAGCTAGGCTAGCATCAGTAGGCTATTGTTTAGCTGGAGCTCTCCACGTTAGCAGCATTAGCTCCATAGAACAATGTAGCTATTTATTCATTTCATGTGTTTGGTAAAGTCTGATATTATTGTTTTATCGTGGAATTTCCACGGGTTCCTGCTAGTCTTTATATCAAACTACTGCTAAATTTGTGAAAGCAAATAAATGATAATATATTGTGCACCACAAAAATTTCAACCAGGAAAGACAGGAAGACAGGATTCATTTCTAATCACATCCGTAGTCTGAAGACAGGGCGTTATTCATTTATTTATATATACTGATTATATATATATATGTATATATATATATATATTAAAAATGTATATATGTATATATATGTATGTATATGTATATATATGTGTGTGTATATATGTATATGTATATATGTGTGTATATATATACTGTATGTATGTATATGTATACATATGTGTGTGTATATATATATATGTGTATATATATACACACATATATATACATATATATATATATATATGTGTGTATATGTAGAATGTGGCCATTTAGATAAAATACCTGTGGTCTACCACAGCTGGAATGTGTAGCATTTATTGCTTTGTGGAAAACACACCTGTGTTTGCCTCGAGTGCTATCAGTTGGCAATAACGAAATGTTCTTGAATTTACTTTGAAAATTTCCTATGTAATATACAATATGTATGTGGGCATGCCTCTGAAATTAACTTATCTTCTGTCGGTACTTGCCTCAAAAGTCCAAATACAAAATTCTCGAACAATTATAATGTTTTTTCTGGGTAAATAAGCTTCTTGATCATCCATCACTGGCATGTAGTCTGTGCTCCAAGACGGTACATGTGTTCCTTTTTTAAAAATCCATCACAGCTGAAGTGGTTTGTTAGTAAGCCATGTGTACTTTGTTTCGGTTATGTATATAAAAATTACACTTTTCAAGGAGGCTGTAATTGCAGGCTAGAACCAGTTTGTAGGTAGATTAAGTGGGCACTTTTTGAAATGGCATTCTGACACAGGTGGGCAAAGTAAGTCCTCTCCAGCATGTGTGTTGGTTTAATGGCAAGCTCAGTTATCTGTGTGTGTGTGTGTGTGTGTGTGTGTGTGTGTGTGTGTGTGTGTGTGTGTGTGTGTGTGTGTGTGTGTGTGTGTGTGTGTGTGTGTCTCTCTTTTCCCACCCACCTCTCCAACCCAAAAATAACAAGTAAATGTATGAAAATGGATAATACCACCATTTATTATGAAGCGCTACATTTTTTCACATACATAGCACTGTAACAATGACATGCTGTCTATGTTCATGAATTACATCATACACACGTGCACACATGGTCTGTCTTCTTTAGCGCTTGGAGAGCCCAAGAAGAGCAGGGTGTTAAAGTGACAATTAGCCTGCAGACTGTCTTTATTGGAGTGTGTTGGCGATGGCCATCTCTTAAAACACAGTAACCACACTGTCCCGTTTTCTACTTTGGTCTGCAACTTTTTTGCATGTGATCCACCACTCTTCCCATGTTGTCTGTTTAAAGCTGCATTTTTATTTTTTATTTACATTTTTTATAGTTGCTGTGTGAACCTGTTTCTGGGCCCAAACAGTCATAACTCCAATCCTTAATAGAGAGATTTTGATTCCTCTGTTCCTTCCAAAGATAATAATCTGATCTGCAGATACTTTAGTACAACACTAGTTAAACATTGCCTGCTCTGTCATTCATTGCTTCAGTGAACTTCAGATTTTATCTTACAGATTTCCCTTTGTTCATGACTGTCCAAAAGCCATTGTGAACTCTGTCTATTCATAGTTAGAACAATGGTTATGGGGAATTTTATATGTGTACACAGCTTGAATAACACACGGGAGGGGCAAACTAAAATGAAACCCAATAGTGCTGTGGAATATTGTACCATCATGAAACCTTTTATGTCAGACAATTCTAGCATGCTTACATTTTAGGGAAATATTATCTGCATGTATATAGGTTAATCATCAGCTAATCCTCCTTTTAGTCTTCATGTTTGCTTTATTTTACTAGAATAGACACAAGTCTGGGGATATGACACAGCAGTCTTTTAGTTGAGGTGAAACAGTTTAGGGTCAGATGGACAACTGTAGCTCCTTGTGTTGAACTCCTTCTGAGAGGCTGTTTGAGCTGTATGTTCGATTAGGATGGGGCAACATGTGGTCAGTCACATGAAATCAAACAAGCTGTTAAAAAAGTTTTGTAAGTGATTAGCGTGAGTTCCCAAAGGGCCAGACTGGTATTGCAAAGAAAAACGTTCAATGCTTCTTGAAATCTAGTTTGCCAGACAGTGAAAGCAACCTGAGCATCTATTAAACAATCTCCACCACCAGGCTATAGCTTTTGCATTGAATTTTTTTTTTTTACTATAAACAGTTGATGTATTGGGACAACATTTCAAATAATTCAATTAATCAATCAAGTTTTATTCACAAACCATTTAATTAAATTGTCAATACTTTTTTTTTTCCATTTCAATCCAAAGCATTTAGCATTTTCTTAAAAATCAAAAGCAGAATTCAGACCTCCTACCAGTACCTACAAAAACATACATTTCTGTATCCTGTAAATACACAAGCATAAAATAAAAATGCATATTTTAATGAAAGATATTTATTCAGGCCTGGGTGCCCACATCTACTCTACAGAAAGCAAAAACCCATGACAAGATGACAAGACTTTGATTCTGTGTTACAAAGACGTTTGAATGTTTTTATCTTCCTTACTTCTTTTTAGTTTGGCTTTGGTCTGTAATATTGTACATCGTTTTAGTTTTTAGCTCTTGACAGATTTATTTACCTCTTTTCTGTGACCTCCTCATTTCCTGGCGGACAGGAGAAGGTGATGCCACCCACCTTTGTGCTGTCCTTGTGAGAAAAAAAACATTCAGTTCTGGTCAGAGCATCAACAACTTGAGTCCTGAGGCTTATACATGTTTTGAAGATATGCCAAGGGATCTTGTATTCAATAAGGCATTACTGTTTATGTCTGCGCAGTGTTTGTGTTAGTGGGAATATTTGTGCAGGGGATGTTGTAATGACTGCAGGGCTCAAAGATTATCTATATCCAAAATCCGTCCTTAGGAGATGTATTGATTACAATTGGAAAAACATCTACCTCCTCTTTTTGGGGTGATAGAGCATGATTTTTTTTTTTTTGCATAATAGGTTTATTTTTGAAAAATTTACCCATATTATTTATTATGTCCCAGTGATCCTTTGAGAACACTTGTATTTTTTGTTACCCTCAGGTACAGTAATTATTTCAAACTCAACTTTCTGGGCTTTGAATCAGGACTGAAAGATTTTAATATTGTATATCAGAATCAAAGTATAAAGTTCATTCCCAAGGTTGAAAAGAATTGTACCCAAATTTCTTCCAGCTCTGGTGCAGTGCTCAGTCTGCGCTAGACACTCTTGGGTTGCATTGCATCACTTTCAGCAAACTTCAGAGAAAAATAAAAACAGCATCACTGATCTTTCAGTTGACATTCTCTTCTAAATCAGAAGAAACAACAAATCTGTCACCATGTTAACACATCATTTACTGTTGACTGTAAGCAGTACTAAAAACAATATCTTTACTTTGAATTACCCCAGTCTGTATAGGTGGAGCGCCCCCGCCCTCAGAGCTGGGGAGAGGATGGAGGATATTTACATCTCCACAAATGATAGCAACATAGATTATTTAAATTCAGCTCACACTGAGCTAAAATCAAGCAAGTGCGCATGAATGAACTATTGCATTCCTTTTATTGGAGAGAGAAGATCTCTAGAGCACATGATTGAGACAGGAAGTCCTCAGATCTGATGGAGCTGCTGGTTTCTTGGCAAGGAAAATAAACCCTGTATCCCATCAAAAACCACAGTTTTTTTCCTTTGGAGCTGAAAGCCTGAAATCTCATGACTCATGCCAATTAAGTCAACTTTCCTGGCCCCTTTTAACACTTGATAATTGGGAATTATTTGAGTGTTATATATTTGTAATACGCTGCATGTTAATCAACACAACTCTGAAAGAGTCTTTGTTCGAATCTTGCTTCGAGGATATTTTTCTTCCTTACACAGCAAGCTTGTTTCCAGCTCTTTCAAGGATCACACAAACAACTTGACCCTGTGTTTTTCCCTGCTTTGGAACACCAAATTGCAGTGCAAATGGTAAATCACAGCCCTGGACCTCCTAGCAGTTTGATATAAAGGTGGGGGAGTATCAGTGAGTAATTTGACAGAGATTTCAGACAACTTTTAGTGAGTGTCAAATGAAAAAGATATGTAGCAGCAGCTCTCCACCCTGAATGTTAATTTAGACAGTTGTGAATTATCTTTAGTATACTATACCTCTATTACACCTTGTAATTTGTGTATTGAAAGTGCTTTTTGTGTGCATAAGACTGTCAAGATGTTCAATAGATATTTGCTGATCTTTGTCAACTCCTTGTTTTACAATAGAGCATAGTCATAACCAGGACACAGATGGGCTACATTTTTCCAAACCAACACATGTGTGTATATGTGTGTGTCCAACACCCACTTCGACAGGTTCGCCTACAATCCGTGAATAAATTCCATTGTACTGCTATTGAGCATGTTTGTGTACTGCAACATCCACCCACTCATCCACCTGATCGTAAAGCATTAGGAAAGAGTTGCTTCTTTGGCTGCTCCATCAGAGCGAGGCGGATTTCCTGTAGCCTCCAGAAGAGCCGTTTCACACTGAGATCACAGGCTCCTGAACTGCCTCCCCTCCTGGTGCTTTAAAACAAATAATTGAGCCCTAGCTGGATTTAGCATCAAAGCATTGATTTGTGTTTGTCCATTTTAGTGCTGGGAAAGAAACAAGGTTGCCCTTTCTGTATAAAAATAGTATGTAAATGTGATGCCTGCCCGTATGAGGACATGTCCTGACGTCTCTTGGTTTAGCTGTTCTCCGGCCTATACATCAAGGCTACATTAGCATCCACAATTCCTGACTGTAAAGTTCTCTCGATCTGCCCTTAAAGTACTCCACCCTTTCTGTAGATTCAGGCCACACATGGTGGGCCCATCATCTCCTCCTGTGCCACAGTTAGCAGAGGTTGGTAGTAAAAAAGAACTGAGTACACTATTTTCTACTTATTACATCATGCCAGTGTGGCTTTTTGTTCCCCATTGCCACGTGCAAGCTCAAATTACAGCCTGCAGGCAGATGTGAAAGGGAGGCTCCAAGCAGCACTTGATGTCCAAGGCCTTCTCCCAGACCAATCCCCACAAACCCAACCCCGCACACTGATCTCAGAGTCGTTTGGGTTTTTGGTGCCTCACTCCCTACATCCTTTGCCTTTGATGGGAACCTCGGTGTGTCATCATTATTTTTGATTTGCACATTTGTCGAATTGTACCAGTCACTGTTCTTACTGCGTTCACAGTTCTACTGATGGCACAATGTTCTCGCAAAAGCGATGTACTGTAATTATTGTAATGCATGTTTTTTTTTGCTTTTGTGTGTGGGAATAAAATACACATTTGTTTCTTTTAAGGGGGGGTTGTGACATGTACATACTGTATGTACACTTACGCAAAATTTATATTTACACTTACACAAATTTGGATGTGGTCCCTCGCTGCTGTTGATAATTCTCGCGTTGTGAATGTGTCAGGAGCATTCATATGTGTTCTGTATCTGTGTGTGTTTAGGTGTTTAACAGGGTCCTCTCTCCGGGTACACCGCCCCCGATATTGGCCTCCTTTGTGGGGTGAGATAATTGTGTGATGTTTTGTCATTGTCGGGATCAGGTCGGGCAGCAGGAGTGTTTTCACAAAGCCGACATCTGCTGCGCTGTGCTACCCTTTTCATAAATGACGTAATCTCCTGCTGCAAGTCTGATCCATACAAATACGATGCACAGGAGAGAGCACTGGCTGGGCTTGGATTGTTGGGGTGTGGATCCAAAATGAGGGACCCTTTTTTTTTTTTTTTTCAGTTTTCAAATACTAAGTACATCCTTAACAGCTCTCTTCCTCTGGATGATAACTTTGCTGAGAATCTTTAACACTTAGAATCTTTTGGTAAAGCTGTCCTGCCAAGGTCATCACGCCCTGCTGATCAGCTAGGGTACTCAAAGAACCAACACGCTAACCAGCCCTAGCATTTCCCTCCTGCAATCAATGACCTCTGAACTGTGATTTGTTCTTAATAAATCAAGAAAGTTTTGTACTTGTACCTTTGAAATGTTTGCTTTGAGCAGTTTTTTTTGGGTGGGGAGGTGGATCACAGTTGGGCCCGACGAGGGGGACCGGTTGCAGGGTTGCATGGGCTCTGGTTCAAAGCAATGTGTGGCGATGCGGGACTGTAAGCTACATTATCCAGCCAGAGCTTAACTTTATAATGTTGCCTGCCATGCATTCATCTGGATACCCATCTCTGGCCTGCTCTAAGTCATGGCTTAATGTTAGCAATCAGCTACTTTTCAAATTGGAGGTCCGTGTTGGTTCAGTGCGTGATTATATGCTTAATGTTCTGCTCCTCACTGCTCTTACTCCACTAATACATTCATTTTCTATCCCTAAATTAGACTCAGACAGGTTTCAGCCGTGGCTGTCTTTTCCATGTCTTAGAGTGTTTGTGGAAGTTTAGTTGCATAACTAAAAAAATCAACCAACAGAAGAACACAGCAAAGCCATCATTTCCCGATATTTCTCCTAGTGATCATTTTTACCCTTGTCTTTCCATTGTTTTGATTGCTGGTTGGAAAACACACTAGATGTGAATGTACAGTGTGCTTTAATATCATCACATTGAATGTACGAGTAAACGTAGCCATGGCAACCGTGCTTGGAGAATCTAACATAGCTTGTCGGTCGTGCAGTATTGAAAACCACATTAGCGTCTGTGAATGTCAGACATTCCATTCTGCATATGTGCCTATTACCCTTAGTGCATATAAATACGTGATTAATGTTATTACTCCAACCTGGGAGTCTTGGACTGCCCTCACCCCTCTGGCCAAAGACTAAATTAGTCACTTGAGAGAGACTACTGTATTTAGATGCATTCTTTCAAAATTACCTCCAAATAGATGTCCCACTCGGTGTGAAACACTCAAAGTAAAGATGTTGATCTTAGCTTCATATTTAAAACTGGTTCTCTCCCTTTGCACTGCTGTTTAGCCCAGTTTTGTTCTACTTAAGCAATGCAGATAGGCTCTCCTTAAACATGCTGGGCACATCATGGAGGTCTGAGATAATTACAGTTTCCTGCAATCCACCTTACCTTGTATCAAATTGTCTTAACCACTTTTTCAAAGGCAAAGACATTTTGAGCATTCCATAAAATACAAGGTTATTACCAGACGTGTCTCTGGAAAAAATTCCTAAGTAATGAATGCCAAAGTGCGGGGGAATGGTAGATAATTTTCAGTTTTGTGTCTTACAGCAAAAGAAAGTTAGAACATGGTTCTTGCAATATAGTAATAAACTGTTTGCTTTCCAAATGGAAACTGTCAAAGCTATTGCTGTGACCTCTCCCTTTAGTGTTCTTTCTTTGTGGGTGTTTGGCATAGAAATTACAGATCACTCTTCCGCAGAAGATAAAATGTTGTCATTGGGATTTGGCCCTTGTACTATCCACACCCTTTTTTAAACCATCATAAAGGATTCTCTCCATAAACCAAATAAATAATATATTGTTCTAGAAGTTTGTTCAGAGATTGGATGGGCGCTAATGCAATAATCAGTTTTGATTCCCCTTTACTGTATATCACTGTCCTGAAATGTGTGACGATAGACTTAACTTTATAATTGGCATTCCTCTTTTATCATTCACTAATCCAAGAGGCTTATTTTAGATTCCCAGTGACTAATTAAATTATTCAAACTCCTGCCAGGGTATAATTAAAGAAGATGTACTTTTAATTGACATGTTTCTGTAGAACTGGAAAAAGGAGGGGCAGGGGAGGTGGTTGATATTTAAGCATGTAAATTTTGCATGTGCATGTGTATTTTTGCTGGCGTTTTTTTTTTTTTCATACCAATTGGAATATACCTGAATGTTTTGATTCTGTGTCACTTAAGACACTGGATTTACTGAATTTACAAGGCAAATTTGCTACACACTTAGCCCACTGCTTTTTGGATATTTGGATAACATTAGAATTGTAATTTCTCAGGTATGATAGTTTTGATATTGAATGAGACCAAGGAACTGTATGCGAAAAGGCAGTATCAAAGTAGCACTTCTTATAGTTAAATAATTTCATTACAAAATATGTATTTGAGTAGTCGGCAAGGATGATTATCAAGCTCTGACTATGTTGCAGCTTTTATGTCGTAGATCCTTTTTCAAGAAAGTAGTATTGGAAAATAATATTGTATTCATGCCAATTTCAAAATGTGGTCTAACCAGTTTAACTGATGCTGCTGTCAATCAGATGTAACCTAACTAATATAAAGCTGCATAAATATTTTGTGGTTTGGCACAGTCGCATACTGTTCCGCTTAACTTTTGTTTTTGCCGCATGATTTCTTGATCACCTCTTAATGCCTAGAAAAATACTGAACAGTAGGAGTTTACAGGAACCAAGGGATTGTTTTTGTGATGTGAAGACCTCTGACTTTGTGCTCTTTGTGTTCCAGCTATGCTTTGGCAGATGAGGCCTACCGTTCACTGAGGGACCAGGACAAGGACCAGTGTATCCTCATCACTGGAGAGAGTGGGGCTGGGAAAACCGGTATGTGACACAGTAACACAAATTAATATCACAAAATTTGATAGTATTCTTAGGTAGTATAGTATCTTTGCAATTCTCATCGTCACTACAAATAATTTGCACTAAATAGCAGTGAATAATGACCAGTACAGATTAATATACTGAGTGGGTTTTTGTGTCTTTCTTCCTCATTCTCCCATTCGGTTTTATTACCCCACACGTAATTGCAAGAGTGAGAGAAGGGATAAAGACAGGAATGACCCTTTTGATTCAATGCAAAGTTGTGGGGGGAAAAAAAAAATCACAATTTGTAGAAACAAAACATAAAGAAAGCACAGGTCTGTTCATTTTTAAGATTTCATGTTAACTTGTTGAGTCTTTAAGGCTTCCAGTGCCAGTAATACATCTGTCTTTAAAATAAACATACAAAGTTTACCCCTAACCTTTAATCCTAAACCTAATTTACCAGAAGTCAAAGAGGGAAATAAAAAAGTTTAAACCATCAAAAGAGAATGCTTCCCAGTAGTTAGCCGAAGAATCTCAAAAGGATTAAACTGTGCGAACAAGCTGCCTCTTCACCTCCTCATTTGTTGTGCCAAACAAAAGTTTACGTTGGACGTCATCTAAGAGTATTTATGAAGACTGCTGTTAGATAAGTGTTGTTATGTATAAACCAACAAGGAGTTTTACATCAGATACTTTTTTGAATAGTTTTCTGTCGAGTTCTTGTCAAGTTTGCATGCTCTCCCCATGTCTGCGTGGGTTCTCTCCGGGTTCTCCGGCTTCCTACCACCTCCAAAAACATGCGCTTCAAGTTAATTGGCCGTTCCAAATTGCCCGTAGGAGTGAGTGTGTGCGTACATGCTTGTCTGTCTCTGTGTGGCTCCACGGTGCACTGGTGTCGCGCCCAGAGTTTCCCCCGCCTCAGGCCATCAGTCACCTGGGATAGGCTCCAGCTCCCCGTGACCCACCACAGCGGCTGACGTGGTAGACGATGAATGAACGAATGAATGAAGTAATTTGGTTCCTGAAAATTGTTCATGTAGTTTTAAGCAAGGAGTTGGCAATGTTAGATTATTCCATTAACTATCACATATCTTTACGACCTTTATTTGATAGTCAGAAATTTAAGTCCCAAATCTAATTTTTCAACAAGTTAAAACTTCTGTTTGTCTGTGTGTGTCTTTCTTAGTCTAAATTTAATAGCTCAGACAATTCACAACAGAATACTTGCACTTGTATTTTTCAAGCACCTATGTAGGCGACTGTCATTGACTTACAGATCAACCAGGTCTACCTTTTGTGTTGTTGTAGTAATCCATTGATATCATTATGTTGTTCATGAGTTGAATATGCATACTTTGTTTTCTGGTTAGAGGTTTCACAACATACCAATAACTTCAGCATTTTTCTTAACAAACATCAAAGGCCATCTAACAATAACAGTTCAATAAAGCCCAGTATTGACACTGCCTAAATTGTCAGCAGTCCAGAAAGCAGTTCTAAAGTAGTGCAGTAGGGCAACAGCAAAGCAATGCTCAGTTTTATACAGTTTGACAGATCACATTGTTTGATGTAAAGCCACACTCTAAGAAGCCAGTAAGCCAAGTAGAAGAGATAAATTTGGATTTTTGTTCATCTCATCTGCCCCAAAAGCTTTGTAGCTGAATAAGGCCATCGAAAATGGGCTCAGTTATTATTGATCATTAACATTCATGTGTGGCTGGTATGGTTTCTTGATCTCTGTATTTTTGTGGCTTCATATTTTTCTAACGACAGATGTCCTAACCTCTGCATTTTATTTTACTTTGGCTAAATGTATGAATCCATCCAGAGCTGTTTGTATGCCAGTCTTCTAAATGATTTGTATCAGCATTTGATGTCTTTTCGATCCCTCCTTGGCGCATCACACACGTTGGTTTTGGGTCACTTTTATGCTGGATGGGAGAGATGATCCTCATTCCAGCAGTCATCCTAAAAGGCATGTCACTTTTTTCAGACAGCAAAAGATGCCTTTTGAGCCTGTGTCTCATTTGTAATCCATACATTTATTTTTGGTAACATGCTCCACACACTTCATACACTTTCTGAGTTTTCCCGATCATCTCTGTTCAAAATACAAGAAATAGATGCACAGTGAAATCAGTAGTTTGTATGACGTAAACTTGATGCAATAGCAGTCACCATCTAACTAAACAAAGTGGGTCTCAGTAACGAAGCTTGATCCACAGACTAATGATCCCACCCTACCCTGGGTATCTAGGGAAATGAGGTAATGGGGATTTTAAGGGGGGTGGTGAAATGGGTGTTGTACACATTGCATTTGTTCTTCTGCCATGTTCAGATAGGGCTTCAACCAATATTTTAATCTGTGTTCCAGAGGCCAGTAAACTGGTGATGTCTTATGTGGCAGCGGTGTGTGGGAAGGGCCAGGAGGTGAATAAGGTCAAGGAACAGCTGCTGCAGTCCAATCCCGTGCTTGAGGGTGAGTTTGAACTCAAGCTGTGCCCACTTCACAGGCCTGATTGTCTGAAGTCCAGACTGAATGTGCATGAAAAGGGTTCGCTATGCTGCACAGATAAAAAACCTAGAGCTACAGGTGAAAGTTAGTGTTGTTGTTTTGATGATTTTTTTTAATAGTTTCAGCCTACAGATGTGCACAAAACACACACACACACACACACATGTACAGTGCGATTAAGCACTTAGTTGATTACAAACAAAATTGGTAGCCGACTTTTATGACAACAATTTATTAAGCAATGTTTATTTGTCTAGCCAAAAATGTAAAAAAATAAAAATAAAAAAAAAGTGGAGGGGAAAAATACTGTAGCTCATCTTGATATACTGCAGCCTAAATATGAGAATTCCAATTGCTGCTACATCATTTACGTAGTAGCCCATCGATAGCATATGCATTTGATGATATGATTCAGACATTACATTCCCAAATTGTTCACATTATGCTCTGGGATAGTGTCAAGAATATTTTGAGTATTGTGTGCCCCTCACATCATCAAGCTGACTGTTAACAACAAACTGCAGCATGATGCAGCATTATGTTTTAAACATTTTATTACAAGAAGATAGTTGGTGTGAGAGAATAGGATGCAAAAGACAAGGTTAGATGGAGGCAACTGATTCGCTGTGGCGACCCCTGAAGGGAAAAACCGAAAGGAGAAGAAGATTACTTTTATAAAATCAATAACATCTGATCAAGATGTACGATTATTACTTGTACATGAAATGGTAATCTGAAAAGTGTCGTTGGAGCATCCCTAACAGAAACAATGGTCAGACTGACAATGAAAATTATTTTTGATGGCAGTCCTAGTATGAACCCTCATTATCACTATCCATTTGCTGTTCTCCTCTTCTAACTTTAACCATCACACATAAATGTCTAGCCTACCACCCTCCTCCCCGCTCAAACCTTTTACCTAATCATTAAAACAAAATCTTAACCTTCAAACAGTCTTTTGAATTGACGACTTCCTTGAATATTCTCAAAACTGTCCTCATCATGTTGGTTAAAAACTTGCTGGGAATCCTCTATTTTTGCTGCAAGTATAACACACACACACACAGACACATGCATACATACTGTCTTATTCATACATTTCACTGCTGGCACAACAACAGCTGTATTTTAATTGGGGGCCATTGACAGGAAATGCTCATAAATTGTGGTGCTGTACGCCTGGGTTGAGTTGCTGGGGAAACTTCGTACATCTGCAAGAGTTTAACTCCTGATGTTCTAATTTTTAAATTGCTTTAAAACAAGGAGGTACAGGGAGCATAGTTATGCTGCTCCTCTCAATGCGTCTGTGTGATTCATCCAGAATCATTATTGGTTTTTTTGTCACCCTCTATTTCTTTTCATTTCTTGCTCCGATTCGTCTTCCTCTCTTAGTGGTAGATTCAAACACATTTTAATCAGCTGTTATGAGCAATCAAGCACTTATGCTAAAAGCACTGCAATGTCTGACACATTAAAAGCATTTTAATATATGAATTCAGTTCGGAACAAATTGAGAGGGCCGTTCTAAAAGACCAACTTCTGCACATAAAACAAGACCTACGCTGCTCATGCCTTGAAAATGCTCCCAAACAATTCATACTTGAAAACAGCCAACATGGCGTTTGTGTTTGTCTCTATGTACTGGCACATATATTGAAGCTGTTCAAATTGTATATGGGACGATAGGGAAGTTCAGGCCCCATAATGCCTGGAAAGCCCTGACGCTTTGCTTAATCCATGAAGAATTATGAGGCTTCATCCCTACAAATGACTTTGACATTCAGCCCAGATATGATTGACAGCTTGCTAGAGTAAGATCCAATGTTAAGGATCATTAATATTGCTTGGGGTATTATATCTGGTTTTTGCTATAACTTTCTATTAGGCTGCTAGGCTTATCATTAAATATACATTACTTGCTACCATGTTATCATGTCCCATTATGATTCTCCTTCTTTTCAGCCTTTGGAAATGCCAAAACAGTGAGGAACGACAATTCATCCAGATTTGTAAGTATCCTCTTAAGAACTGATAAACAGCAAGTACTTCATAATTAGACCATTGCTTCTCTAATGAGGCCTCATTGACTAATTATGCATAGTTTGGATGTTTTCACTCAGACTTCTTTCAAGCTGATGCATAATCCAACACTTTCAACTATGTTTTTTTTATTTTTGCCTGCCTTTCAAAATAAGTCCCAGAGTATTTTTTAATTCCCTACTTTTATGTCTTTCTCCCACTGATACTTTCTCTGACAACTGAACTAAACTGAACTTGGAACTGTATCTAGAATGAAATCATATTTTCCTTTTCTCAGTGATTCGGTCAGCTCATGTATTCTGTTATTGCATTTAACAGTCTTTGGAAGGGTTTGATAGATGGTAAGCTAATGTCATGTAGACACCTGTCCATCATAAGTAATGTACTGTGTATTTTTGGTGATACATGCCATGATGTCAAGCATGAATGGAATAGCAAAGGAAATGGCATCCCTTATTGCAGGTCTTTTCACACACGTGGTGTGGTACATTTACTATGTACAGAGTCTGCTTTATTCCAGCCCACACTGTACTGGAGTTACAGCAGGCATTATGTACTTGAGGTATTGCACTCACATATGTTGAAATGCCTTTGTAAATGCATTTTCATATGGTATACAATACAAGACCTTCAGTTGCACTGCTTTTCATTAAACATAGAGTATGGCCCAATTCCAACGCAGACCAAGCACACTAATCAGTTAAATTGTCAGTTTTTCCTCTCAAAGAGAGCACACTCGTGGTTTTTTATACTAACTTCTCTCTATTGTACAAAATAGCACCAATAGCACTTCTTAAATAATTCAGACTCAAACAGCTTGCTATAATGACTACCTGTGCAGCCCCTGGTGGTCTGAGTGGTAGGAAGCTGCACATATTCCTCTGGAAGGCTGAGATGGCATCATAACAATGAGTCAGTGTGTGCATCTCTCTTTATGGACTCACATCCCAAAAAACATGTTATTTTCATCCAGTTGCCGAGGAACTGCTATATTTCTCTTTCGCCATTCTCACACTCTGGCACAGTATTCTGTTATAACCCAGCAGCAGCATCGTGCTTCAGTTTATTTCCCTATGACAAGGCAATACATCAGATTACCACCATCTCACCACAACTTATTCATGTTACAGTAAAAGTGTATTTGTCTGCTTTGGAAAATGAGCAATGTACAATGTATTTCAGTGTTCAAATGTTCATGATGGAGACTGGTTATACTTACCAGTAGAAGCTAACAGGTTATCTACCATAATGTACTTTTTCGAGTTTTAGACTTTTTTAATCGTCGATTGTTATACATCCTGGTGTTTTTAAGGGCAGCACTATAAAGGAATATGTTTTTGAATCTATTTATATGTGGTAACCTTGGCATAAACCTCAGTATAAGGTCTCTCCAATGCACACCACTTCAATAAAGACTCATCAGTTTATCAAAGACTTATGAATCAAGCTGTCCCTTCATTTTACTGAGTGCAGCGGGCATGTTGAGTTTGGCTGGAGCCCACTCACTAGTAGAGCTGGGCCTGTTCTGACACAGCTATTAATACATCAGTAGGGGAAAAATCGAACACACAGAACTCTATGTTCCAACTTCCAGGGTTTAAGACAGAAGGAGAGAGAGGGCCTGAAATGGGTTATTTTAGTCATCAAGTAGACAGAATTTGGTAGGGAGAATGGGGAGGGTAGTGTTTCCCTCCATAGAAGCTACTTATTCCACAGAAGTTTATGATTTTCAGTTGCTACTGATTCCCACTCTAAATTGTACTGAACTCCTGAGGTAGCTTTTGGACAAAAGTTCAGTTGTAAGTGTTTCACTCTAATCCACAGGGAAAGTACATGGACATTGAGTTTGACTTCAAAGGAGATCCTCTGGGTGGAGTCATCAGCAACTGTGAGTAGTATTGAAACGGAAAAAGGGAAAAAAATGTGATTATTCATGCCATAGATTCTATTCAGTTTGAATTAATCATACAAGCATCTCCTGTTAATCGCCAAAAGACTATGCAGAAATTCAAGTGGTCATCATTTACAGTAGTTGCTGCATTTCACAAAACCCTGAACATTCAGGTTTAATTGATACCAGCCTGTGACTCTGACTGACAATGGCTCTTTTCTCTTTCCTGGTTTTATCTTGCCTCTGGTCAAATTGTTTTGTCCATAGTGATTCCTTCACCAAAGGCCACAGAAACAAAGAGAGCAGGCCAAAGCCAAAGGCACAAATGAACCTCTGTTTTTTTGACTCCAGTTAGTTCAACACAAGGGACCGTCTGTGAAGAAGAACCGCTGACATGTGACCACCTCAGACCGAAATGGCAGGTGGTTTAGACAGATGGTTGACAATGTCCTTGTGGGGCTGGATGTTTCCTCACCTCTCAGTTAATTACTCTGCCCTAAATTGTACATCCTCAAAGCCCTCGCTGCTTCCTACTACTGAGATTAAATGGCTATAATTTTTGAAAAGCCAATTTGCTGCAGCTGTGGTAATGATAGTGTGATAAGATGTTTTTGGCGGCAAGACAGCCAAAGCCTGTAGTCAAAACATAACTGGATATTGTTCCCTCTTTTAATGTGTGTTTGCTTATCTCTGGAAGAGAGAGACATATTGTGAAGAGAGCGTGTAATAAACGGCCTTCAGCATCTTTACTCTACAAAATGTGAAGCTACAACTCAGAAAACAAATTACAAGAATGAACGTTGGCATGAAAGGTCATTTCAGTTCCATTCAAATAAGAATAAAGAGAGAGTCTTTACAAATGTTTGTGAACACTATATTGCTGCTACCCATCGCTCGGTCGTGGATGTACCCAGGACTCGTGGGTGGCGTTAGCATTCACCGTGATGCGCTCCTGAATCCAGCAACCCCAGATCTGTGCAGCTCCCTCTACTCATGTTTCTGTAGCTCTTCTGTAGATTTAGTGTGAAGTGGCTTTTCTGTCCTCTCACCACCTACTGACTGGGAAGTCCAATGATTGGCAAAGCTGGGAGCAGTTCTTCAGAACTGATCACTTCAGTAAAGTCTCGAGTCTCCTCAAATGGTTTCTGAGCAAGCAAATAAAATCCCATTATCCAGCTAGAGCCAAGCCGGTGCAGAGGATCTCAAACAGCCTCGGATGCTAAACTCTATCTTTTGTCTTTAATTAAATCATGCTCTGTCTAATGCGGTGAGCAGATGATGCTTCCCCTTTTAATCAGGTACTGTTGCACTTGGTTGGTAGCCCAGAAGAAAGGGTTGACCTTTGGTGTCCTCATGGGGTTTCTCCTGTGCATGCTTCCTGTTATGACCTCCCACACACACACACACACACATACAGTAATTACCATCATTTACTTGGTTGCCCTGACAACATAGAGTAAATATGTACATTAGTTTTGACCAAGAAACCCTCTATGCTGCATGCACAGGCCGGACTTCCTTAAAACCTACTAAGTACAGCAGGCCAGGCACACATTTAATATTCAAGGACCATTTTCCTGTTACAACTTTTTTTAGGAAATGACTTTTTGTCATCGGTCAGTGTGTCATTGTTTCCTTTTTTTGTCCCTCATTCTTTTTAGATCTGCTGGAAAAGTCACGTGTGGTCAAACAGCCGCGGGGAGAGAGGAACTTCCACATCTTTTATCAGCTCTTGTCTGGAGCCTCTGATGACACTCTCAGTAAGTCACTGAAACGGAAGCTGAATGGAAGCATTAGGACATTTTTAAAAATTTTTTACTTATATATGGATAAATTTGACTCAAAAATTAAAAGGTTTCCAGAATTTGAGAAAAAAAAAACTGTAAGAAAAAAATTGAAATGGCTGCAGAATGAATATGCACTTTGTGTTCCATCAATTAATGTTTTTGAATTTAAAGTTATTTCATTGACATTTTCTTAAATACCTTTTGGAAGCAACACCATTGTGTTCCTTATGGCAAAATCTAAGATATAACTACTTCCCTTCAAGACTGCAGCTGCACGAACACATGGCTGAAGCATTAATGACCCAGTCTTCCTGTTTAACAAACAGTGCAGATGACAAAGGCTAGCCGTTAAAGCCGTTCCGACTATTTGGTTCTCTGTGGACAGAGGGTATTGTTTTATGTCCTAAACGCAAGAGAACAATATAATGGTCATGGATTCTAGAGCACACACACACAAGGTGGGGGGGCGCTTGATTCAACTGTAGCTAATGCAACCACTAATGTAATTTGACACATGTGCCCACGAGAGGAATAGATTTCTGTGCTGTGAGATAGGGGGGCTTTTAAGAGGTCTATTTGATCTTCCAGGGTAATGGTCACAATAGTGAACGATAGTCTGAAAGTTGGACAGATTTTTGTGTTTAGGGTGCTTGGATGTTGCCCAATTGAACCTGCAAGCGATATTTATTCTAGATGGTCCTTGAAGAATGAGCTTTGTATCCATCATCAAGTTGTTAGGGTTTTTTTTCCCACAGCTGTGAGTATGTAGTTGTGTAACATGCATTTAATGTAAATAAGACTTAAATGGCCTTTAGCCAAGGTGATTTAAAGAAATGTAGCTCAAATAGGAACCACATGCTTTGCTTGCCACAGAGAAGCTGAAGCTGGATCGAGACTTCAGCAAGTTCAACTACCTGAGCCTGGACTCTGCTGCAGTCAACGGCCTCGATGATGCAGCTAACTTCAGGACAGTCAGGGTAAGTACACACAAGATGATACCAGTTGATATATTAAGAACCACAAGAAACGCCTGTGCAAAGGTAAAAAAAAAATCTCTTAAAAAAATGTTCGGATGGTAGTTTTTTAAGAGCACAACGATCCAAGGGCAAGGGATTGACTTTGTTTCATCACACAATGTTAATCTGAGTCTTCCTTTAAGGGAAGACATGGTCGGATTTCTTCTTATTACCACATAGCAAAGCTAGCCAAGCATGGAATATAAAAGTGAGTCTCCTCAATCAATCCCTCCCACCTGTTACAGTGATCCTTGGACTGAACACGATTTTTACTTGAAAGTAAAGTCACAGTTGTGTTAATTTCACACTGATCGTACAATAATTAACAAGAGAGCTTTGTTTGTATTGTCACTCCAGCATTATTTGTTACGGGAAAACCAGTCCCTAACCTGAATTTGAATGTTATTGGTAAAAGTATGCTGAGTTTTGAACTGCCAGGCAGGATGCCTAGAGTAAGACCAAAGAGGAGGTTTATGGATGTAGTGAAAGAGGACATGAAGGTAGTTGGTGTGAGAGAAGAGGATGCAGAAGTCAAGGTTAGATGGAGGTAATTGATTCGCTATGGCGACCCCTGAAGGGAAAAGCCAAAAGGAAAAGAAGTGCGCATGCATGCAAGATCTTGTCTGTAGGTAGAAAGCAGCTACTTCTTATCCCCTACATCATGTTGTGTCTACTGTATATTCCAGTTACAATCTATTGTCATCATTCCTGTTCCAGCAAGTCCTCCTCTGCTAAACCATTACATCATTTGTTGCATCCTTCTTCACATTTCCTTGTGCTTCACATATTGCTTCTCTTCACCTCTCACATGACTTTTATCAGTATTCCCCATGCAGCTGCATTCCACCACTGAAAAAACAAGAGTACATTCATAAACAAGTCTCCCCGTAGAGAATTGTGATGTGGGCAAGCTTACATCCTTTGCATGTTTAAAATGTTGAACATTTTAGAATTGTGACTCCTGTATTTAGCGTTCACTTCAAGAGGTATAGAAGTAGTGCAGAGCCACAGCAAACAGGGTGCCTGTAGCTGTGGACTAAGTTCAGCACTAAGACCAGAGATGATCTAAGATATTTATTATTGATTTGGAGTTTTTTTTTCACTAGATAAGTTTTGCTCAGCTCATCCTTTTTTGCCCCTCTCATTTATTATGTAAATCAAATGCACTTCCAGTGTAGTCAGGCGTACCTCCAAGTAGAGACCCAATGAGTTCTGCTGAGTTAAAGGTCATAACAACCTGGTAGTCTGGACATGGTGCCTGGTTTAAATCATCTTTGTTAGCTGTTCCAATGTCTATAAATACAACTCACGTTAACATTTTGCGTTTGTGTTACTCATGTTGTTGAATGTATGTCGTCTCTTGTCTCAAATTCATCATCTTGACAACACTATGGTGTTGAAAGGAGCCTGGTGTGTTTGAATGGCCATGCACACTGTCATTTATACTGTCACAGATGATATCCTGTTTGTAACTGCATTATTATCTCTTAAGACTCGTCAACATTGGCTTGTCTGTGAATTATTGCCCTCAGAATGCAATGCAGATTGTGGGCTTCATGGAGGATGAGGTGCAGTCGGTTTTGGAGCTGGTGGCAGCTGTGCTGAAGCTGGGCAATATTGAGTTCAAGCCAGAGTCACGCTGTAACGGCAACGATGAGAGCCGCATTAAAGACAAAAACGGTGGGTTTGACTACAAAGCAAGTATCTTTGATCTTTTCTTAATGCTTTTCCAACCTAATGTTAATGAGCCACAAGGGGAACCTGAATACATTCATTCATTCTTTGCGTTTTCAGTTTGACTACTTAAATATTTTTTTCACAAAGCTTGACCTATTAAAGTACTGTAATGTTGAGATACTGCCCCCTATTGGCTGCTTTGATCTGCTTTGCAGTCATACTAAATACTGGCTGTAGCATTTAAACCTGAACTCTTATAGCTGTTCAGTTTTGGCTAATGTTGCCAAAATATTCCAAATATTATTGCTAAATATTACATATAAATACACACACACACACACACACACACACACACACACACACACACACACACCTCTGAAGATATAAACATTCTACCAGTGTATAAATAAAGAACACAATAATATCCCTGAAGAAATGTTTTTGTTAACTTTTTTTTGTGTGTGTGTGTGTGTGTGTGTGTGTGTGTGTGTGTGTGTGTGTGTGTGTGTGTGTGTGTGTGTGTGTGTGTGTGTGTGTGTATTTGCAGATTTGAAAGAGATGTGTGAGCTGCTGGGCATCGAACAGTCAGTGCTGGAAAGAGCGTTCAGCTACCGCACAGTGGAGGCTAAGCTGGAGAAAGTCTCCACTACCCTGAATGTGGCACAGGTCAGAGGGAAAGTGGCTGTTGTTCTTGTTTTGTCATTAACACACACATATACACACACACACACACACACACACACACACACACACACACACACACACACATCCCACATACAAAGATGTAGGGACACTTCCTCCGCTTGACATTTCTCCTTTCTTCTGCACCTCTTGCTGCCAACTCGCATCCATCTCAGTGCTACATGAAAACCTCTCCATTATAGATAAGCCATATTCCTCCTGGGAATTCAAATGTAGGTCATTTGTTTGCGGTTAGTGAGTTAGGTTAGTGAGTTCACTCGGGTCGGTTAGTGAGTTCACTCGGGTCGTTTATAAGAAGTGGATGCTGCAGACATGTGCCCTCTTTGCCCATAAGCAGAAGAGGAAGGAGGAAATAGTTCAAAGAATTGAAGCCACCATAGTATAGTGCCAGTGGTGTCCTTGAGTCTTGACTTCAGTGATGTTTGTGAAACTAGTGCTTCTCCGTCTGCATTTTTGTCTCAAGTGTTATCTTTTCTAGCATTTTTCAAAGATGCCTGAGCATGCAGAAAGGTTGTGAAAATAAATTAATGTGTGTTTATTTCTAGGCTTACTATGCCCGGGATGCCCTTGCCAAAAATCTGTACAGTCGTCTGTTTAGCTGGCTAGTTACCAGGATCAATGAGAGTATTAAAGTAAGTCACATGCAGAATATTTTTTGTTTTTTTACTTCCATAATATGTTTTCAAACCAGCAGCATACCACTTGTATATTGTATTTCTATCATCTACCTGCAGGCACAAACCAAATCTCGCCACAAGGTCATGGGCGTCCTAGACATCTATGGGTTTGAAATATTTGAGGTAAGACTAATAACCAATCAAAACTTGCTCCCCTTGTTCTGACAAGCCACAAGGACAAAATCTGACCAGCACAACATTTTATTACATGTTAAAGGATTTTGCCCCCAGGCTGTTTATGTGTATGATTTTGGTACCTGTGAGGAGCTTATCACTAACTAAGGGCTGATAGGACCACAGTCAGATCAGATTAGTTCAGCTTTA
The DNA here is from genome assembly GCF_040054535.1 of Antennarius striatus. Taxonomy (NCBI): domain Eukaryota; kingdom Metazoa; phylum Chordata; class Actinopteri; order Lophiiformes; family Antennariidae; genus Antennarius; species Antennarius striatus. The sequence continues at coordinate 7,816,399 of NC_090787.1, forward strand.
TTGCTCCCTGGGGTGAAATTACTTTTGGTGCCAATGTGATTTCAACACTGAAATCAGAATTTCACGGTAGGAAAATGACCACAGCAAGAAAGAACTGCTCAATAAACAGTAAATTACTCATTCTCAACATATATAGTAGACATCAGGGCTGGACTCTCAAAGATACACATAGAAGACAGTCTTTGAAGCCTCAGCCACATCAGTAGCATCCAAATGGTTTGCAAATTTAATCCGTAAAGGTGCGTGTAAGAATGTATGTGCATGTGAAAACAGATGAATTGCACTGTATAGACTACATTGATTTTGAATGAATGTCTTATCCTGTTGCCTGATGCCCTCAGTCACCCCACCCCCGATATTTTTCAAGTCTCTTACATACTCCTGCTTGTTCGTCCCACTCACCCACAAGTCCTTCCTCTCCTCTGACTGTTGTGTCTGTGTCACCAGGATGGAGTAAGTAACACCTGCACCAGCCTGTTTGCTGTGCCAGTGTGCATGCAGTGATCTAAACTCCCTCTGAATAATTCAGCTCCTCATTAAAGAAGATCAAGAGTTTTTAGCAATAGTGGTGTGAAAAACACCTTTACGGAGGACCTGTTGGCCAATTTTCAAACACGATGCAGCTAAAACCGATGCAGTGCAATAGAACAGCCTGGGAAAAAAAATCAGCATTTGTGAAGGTTAGTTTGTATTGTTTAACTGTTAGAAGTTGGTGATTCCAGTTTTTTTTTTCAAAACACTATTCAAAGAGGTGTTTTTAGATCAACTACTGTTTCATAAAACTTGGATTTATCAATCACAAGGCTGTTGTATGAGACTACATCCGTTTTAGCCATTAGTGGGTAATAAACTGCTAACTCTGTGTGTCTGTGCTGTCTGTAATCCCACTCTTTCATTACAAACAGAAATACAGTAGTCACTCTTTTTTGGACCTACACGTAATTCCTTTATTTCTAAGAGTTACATTGTAGGATCTATAACAACCTCATGTCTGTCCACAAAATATCAAGCTTCAGCAGGCAACTACATTAGATTAGTATAAAGAATGGAAGTAGTCTACCAGCTATCTCTCTGCCACTTTAGCAAAGTTAAGCATTTTCTGGTTAAAAGCAAGCATTTCTTGGGAAGTTATTGGAATTGCAGCACACAGCCAGGAAATAATCTGGAATATACTGTAACTCCTGACATGGTTTTGCAAAATTAAACAAAAAAGTATATATAATAGTTTAATTATTGTACATAAAGAAAATAAATTATGCTCGATTTAGTAATTGAAATAGATGTAGGTGTATCCGTCAGTGCCCAAATTCTTTCTTGAATCATTTAAGTCATTGATACATCCATAAATTGGCAGTGAAGAGTCAAAGGTTTTGACGAAAACAAATATGGCAGCTATTGTAGCTGTACCGCCCCCAATCCATCACGTCTGTATCTGAAAGCTGTCTAAAAAAAGAGGAATGACTGCATGCAAAATGAATGCAGAGTGTCAACAGAAGGCTTCATTCACATTCCTAATGGGCGTTCATTAGGAAAGACTAGGTGCTCCAAGGGATTTTGGGAGCTATGGGTGCATAGCAGTTTCAAGCTTTTGCCAAACTATTGTACTGTTGCCCCTCTACAGAAGGTTTAAATTGGTTTAATCTTGAGTATATGATACTAAATAAAAGGACTTTGCCCTACCTGGGGCTGAGCTGCTATAAACTGCTCTTCATCAAACAGGTGGAGATGGAATTGTATAGAGTGTTCTCTCATGTTTCAGTCTGGTGCCTAATGACAGCTGCGTGTGTGCGTGCGTGTGTGTGTGTGTGTGTGTAATGAAGATGAGCTTTTGGTTTCACAGTAAAAGGAAATGGATTCTGACCCTCAGTAACTACTCTTGTGATCCCATTCCTGGTCACTTTCACTCTGAGCTCTTGGACTAAAAACGCTGCCCTAACCGTTGTTCTCTTCTTTGCTAATGAATGTCAGCCTAACCTTGCAGACAATAAGGCTCGTAAGCATGACTCACCACTCAATGGTCATAATTGACAGCCATAATAATTTAGAAAAACGAAGAATAAAACTGCAATATGTTTAATATTTAATGAAGCTTGTAACAGGAACTTGTTCTGATAAAGGTTTATAAGGTGCACCAGTAGGAACTATTGGTATGACTTGTTGACTCTCCAGATTTATTATTGTGTGCTCAGTGATGCTTGTCAAAGTGATGGGGTAGGGAACTGTTGGGAAGAGCAGGTGGACTACAGTTGATAATTTGCTCAAGGTGATTATTAACAGGTTTCATCAGCTTTGACGCCAATGCAGCTTGAAAAAGACGTATTAGTTGAGTTACATCAGGGTTGTTGTTGTTGTTGTTTTTTCCGAGAAGTTGTGTCATAATTGAATTTAACTTCGGACTTTCTTTTTGATTTTTTGATTTTTCGGGGGGGGGGGACTAATGACTTCACTTCAATTGTCTTTCATATAGACAATCAATTCCCTTATATCACTACAGTTTGGTCTTATCTTCTTAAAGTGAACGCCTCAGGAAGAAAATGGAGGAATATTTTTGTGACCAGTAACGTCAAAGCATTTATAACGGGAGTGATTTGTGAAGAACGGCAGGAGAAGTAAAAATCAAATACAGTATTGAATATAATGCATTTGGAGAAGTTCTACTTTCTAGATTCCCAATAAAGCTTTGACCCTGTGTAAAACAAGAATTCTACTTTCAGATATGTAGTTAATTAACACTTTCATTAAAGAAATGCATACGTAGTGAGGGATCCAGAGTATTTCATGTTGTTTTTTTGTTATTTTTTAAATAAATGCTTATCTATAGTTGTGGGATGCTGAAAAAGATTTTAAGTTAGTCGATGAGAGGTGATCATATCAAGATGTTATGTGCAGGGCATCTTAGAAAGGCTCAGTTATTCAAAACTAAGGATAGACTGAGGTTTTCACTTTTGCTGATGTTTGCAAAGTGACAGTGTTCTGTGTTTACTAACTTTATATTCACTGCAATAGCATTTTTTGGGTTGCAATTGTACTTTTCCCTTTATATAAAGTAAAAATACTTTACTGACAACAACTTCAGGCTTAAATTTACAGCATAATTCCTTCATGGTTGCTGGTACTGATTGTGCTCTTTTGTTTTCCCGCTGTTGCTATTCCCACAGGACAACAGCTTCGAGCAGTTCATCATAAACTACTGTAATGAGAAGCTGCAGCAGATCTTCATCGAGCTGACCCTGCGTGAAGAGCAGGAGGAGTATGTGAGAGAGGCACGTTTGTTCACTCACTCACACTCCCTGCACACACAAGTAGATTTGTAGTGGACATATTTTCCCATAAAGCCCTAGCCTGTGTCCTTGGACTTACTCTTTCACCTGCGACAGTACATCTCCATCATTTAACATGTCGGCACTCATTTTGTCGTGTCGGCACTTCATCACTGCGGGGCCTCTGCAGCCTGCTTCACACCGGGTCATGTCACTCATCTAGTTAACCTTTTTGCGCTATTTCAGTGTAGCTTTTCTTTGTCCCTTTGACATAAACACACTTCTACTCAATTTGTTCCTTATGGCCTGTCTTCATCGTCCATCACACTCTGAGCTATTTCTCCCTCCTCTTCCCTGCTGTGGAGGCTCAGGGATGGAAGTCATCTCTTACTCCAGTGAGAGTAAACACTCCCCCCATCGTAGGACTATTAAGCTCTGTTTGTTTTCAAAGCTGTGTGTCTGAGAGCGTTGTTGAAGTGACCCCCACACCTTTCCCTACTAGCAGCACCACCACTAATGTTCCCCTACTGGAGGCTATTCATTATGTTGCATGGGAAAATACCACAACACTGGAGGAAAGATGAAGGGAACCCAATCATTAATTTTTCTACTCCCCCATCCATGTAAGCTACACCTCCTTTGCACCGTAAAATGTATTTGAAAGGACATTATTTATACTTGCTTTGAGCTGGGATCTTACTGTAGCCTCGAAGATTGAATGCACACCCTACCTTATAGGTGCCCAAAACCTCTGAGTTGCAAGAAAGCATTGAGGTGTGTAGTGGTTTTCGTTCTGTTTTAAAAGTCCCCATGTTCCTTCTTTGGAAACGAGACACTCAAGATTAGTTTTATGTTTTAAGAAACTTCATCCAACCTACCTCTCCACCAAGATAGGGCCGAGTGGGTGTCTAAATTTTCATTTCTTAGATGAAACTAAATTATTGCAGAGCTCTTTTTTTTCCTCACTTTTTTTTCCCACCTGCTTCCATTTAGTCCTTAATTTTCAAAAGCTTAAGAAGATAAGTAAATGAATAACAAGAAAAATATGTCACAAACTTTGAGGAACCAGAGTTCATTCATACGGATGAGCTGCTATTGAACTCCTGTCATTGCCACCAATTGTTGCTGCTATAGATCAGACATCACATGTGCAACGCTTAATAAAAGTAGAATGTGGACAAGGCGTCTTGTGCTTCGTCTATCCTTTATTAACTGAATTCTTCACCTCTTGGTGAGTGAGGTTGTTAGAGCAGCGCTAATGAGGTAGCTGTCCTTCCTTCAGGTATTGGACGAGGTGCTTATTTGATGTTGTGGTTACCCTTGTTACATGAGGGCTGTTTCATCAACCACATTATTCTGAGAGTTGAGCTGCTGTGGAAAAAAACGCCTTGTTAGCTCTTGTGAATGATAGAAAGGTTATTGTCCCTTTGACCTTCATTCCTTTTGTTACAGGGCATCGAGTGGACCAACATTGAGTACTTCAACAATGCCATTATCTGTGACCTCATTGAGAATGTGAGTTAATTGTGAATCCACACTCAAGTGTGACATTTGTAGGATTTTTCAAAAGGAATCCGGAGGTCATAAACGCACACACAAAGAATAATATTTAGTCTGACTATATTATTTAACATTTTATGTTTATGTCCTCATACCTTGTTATTTACAGAACCAAAATGGGATCTTGGCCATGTTGGATGAGGAGTGCCTGAGGCCAGGAACGGTCACTGATGAGACCTTCCTAGACAAACTGAACACCATCTGTGCTAAGCACCAGCACTTTGAGAGCCGTCTCAGCAAGAATTCAAAGTTCCTCACCGACCACAGCCTGCCACACAGTTGCTTTCGAATCCAGCACTATGCTGGCAAGGTACTGGACAGCATAATACAAGTAACTGCTAGAAGTTTGATGAAAAGATACAGCACTGTATAAACAATGCAGAAACACCAACTAAGTACAGATGGAAACGTGACAAGTTAACGCATCTTTTCAGACTAAATTCTTGGTGTGCACTTCATAGAACACGGATAACAAATTAAACCAGATGAAAAGAGGAGGGCTAACTTTCTATGTGTGTTGTATAATGAAAATACTTTTCAGTCATTCTAGTTTCTTCTGACATCAAGGTGCTGTACCAAGTCGAGGGCTTTGTAGACAAGAACAACGATCTCTTGTACCGCGATTTGTCGCAGGCTATGTACAAAGCCACCCACAGCCTCATCAAACAGCTGTTCCCTGAAGGCAACCCCGCCAAAGTAAACCTGAAGAGACCACCAACTGCTGGGTTCCAGTTCAGAGCCTCAGTGGGTACCTTGATGAAGAACCTGAAGACCAAGAACCCAAACTACATCCGGTAAAGTGCCGTTATTCATATGGTGGCAGTATCATTATTACTCTGTCAGTTTATGGGATTATGAGAATTTCTATTTCTAATTCTAATATTCTTTAAATGACTCAACAAAAGATGGAAATTAGACTGGTTTCTTTAAATCATTGGTGTTATTCTTGAAAGAACTTGACAGATGTAAATAAAGTCAGTGACTGCTGCTAAAATTGTTACTGATAAAGTTTTCAATTTCTGAATAAAAATGTACCCGTCATTCAAACCTAATTGATCTCATTTTGTCCCTTTTAACCTAACCACGCTCAAAGGTGCATCAAGCCCAATGAAAAGAAGGCATCCCACATCTTTACGGAATCTCTGGTCCGGCATCAGGTGCGATACCTGGGACTGATGGAGAACGTCCGAGTGAGGAGAGCGGGCTATGCCTTCCGTCAACTCTACGAGCCCTGCCTAGAGCGCTACAAAATGCTCTGCAAGCGGACCTGGCCCCACTGGAAAGGGCCTGCCAGGTAATGTTTGTGTTTACACTGAACCATTGGCTAATTGTGTGGCTGCTAAGGGAGCAGAGAAGGGATTTTGTCACTGGAAGGTTGCCAAAACCAATCCCACCGAGGTTTTTTGTGAGAAAACGCAAGTGTGGAAAATGAGAAACACTCTCAGGTGTCTTTAACTAAAGCACTGAACCTCAAACTATTCCCAGCGGAGCGACTGCGGCCAGTGCTAATAGACTGTATTTGGAGGGTTCAACTCCCTGGTGTGATTGTGTGGAGCTGTGTGAATGTGAAGCAGGTTATTGCTGGAAAAATGACTCAGATGACTTTCCCTGGAAAAATAAAGGTTAAAAGGGGCAAAGTAATTAGATGAGCTCAAAAACAGTTTACCCAATGTATATCTTTCAAATTTGCAGCTTGATCAAATAACTGTAAACATGGTTTAAAGTGTAGGTAAGTCTATCATGTTTTTATATGAGTATAATTTAATCTTACTTATGGATTAGTTGTTGCTTGCCATGTTGGTATAATACAACCTAATTACTACATACAGTACACACATTTTTATGTAATCGCAACCTTCACATGTAACCCAAATGTCGTCTTGGATACCCCCAGCAGTCATGTCACATACCCCCTCAGCAGAAACGAATTGCTCCTTCTGAACCACAACATGTCGAGACATTTCCTCCTTATCGGTCTTCTCTGTTCCGTGTCAGTCAGACTTGTGTGTTTTGTCCTCTATGCTGGTAAAAGCACTGATTCCAATCTCCTCTACCACACACTGGTATCTTGTTCAGCCTTCTCCCAGTGCTGTGTGTGCTCTCCTCCAAGTCTGTCCAGACTTTTCCTTTGAGTCATTGCTGTTCTCTTCCAGCTTCTCTCCAGTGTCCAATTCGTTTAAAGTGCTTCTGTACAGTTGTTTCTGTGTAATTTGTAACCATGTTAAGCATCTGAAATTCTTTGGGTGACTTGTATGACCCTTCTGGCTGCCCACAGGGAAGGAGTGGAGGTGCTGATGGGCGATCTACAGATCCCTACCGAGGAATACTCCTATGGACGCTCCAAGATCTTCATCAGGAACCCCAGAACTGTAAGAATGACAGATAAAGCAGCCCTGAATTTCTGCTTTATGCCAATTATCTGCTTTGTACTGTAGTAGCTGGAGCTGTACTGGAATGTCTGAATGTGTGCTCAGCAGCCCTGCTTTCTCACAGTAAGATTTGTTTGTAAAGCAGGGTGGACTGCATTTAGAACCCCCCCCCCCTCTCCCCCAACTTCAGCAATTAGCATGCAACCACCATGCTGAAAGCACATGGTTTCACTTAGCCATCCCATCTAACATGGGAAATGAGCTCCTTTACTCTGCTTGCAGACTCGTCAACTGCTGAAGCCTGCAGAGTTTGATTGGACAAACAAAAGCCTTGAAATAACATGATCTCATACTGGAAGAATTTTTTTTCTATAATTGCTTTTTCTATCTCATCAACTTATCTCAAATACATATCTGCAACTGTGAAATCACAACATGGAGTCAAGTTGAATGGACTTGAATCCATGTTTCCAGACTGTTTCATTTGGCCGCTAGTGCAATGCAGCCACTCCTCATGTTTGTTATTATGCTTGTGCTTTTTGTTAACCCTTACCTTCAATAATAGTGAGACTATTCATGTTAGACCTTTTATTGAGATGACCTGAGTAAGATACTCCGCCGGTAGATGAAAAAATAATGCTTTACAGTGGGACAGTGAAAGTGCTTTGCTCACATTTTGATGATCAGTTTATTGTCTTCCTGTAAACCGAAGCAGGAAGGGGTTATTTTTCTTCCTGCAGATAGATCGGTCTTTGTCCTTGATATCTCTGGATCAGTGTTTGCTCAGATAAAATGGATTCTTATCGATCTCACAGCAGGACAAATATTTTCCTCCAAATTTTCCATCTCTTTTATAAGTTGGCAGATAGCACTCCATATGAATTTGTTGCTCCCCCCCTATACTTGGCAAAAAAATGTTGAAATGTTGGTCATTTTGAGCAGTTTATTCTCTCCATTTCCCCTTAGCTCTTCTCCCTGGAGGAGAGGAGGAGGGAATGCCTGCAAGACCTGGCCACGCTCATTCAGAAGATCTACCGTGGTTGGAAGTGCCGCAGACAGTTCCTGTTGATGAAGAAGAGTCAGATAGTGGTGGCTGCATGGTACCGCCGATTCGCTGTGAGGAAATGCGCTGAAAGCCACACAAAGACCATTATACGGCATCGGCAGTGATGCATTGAGTGTGGTTCATGTCTCATCTTTGCCTTCTCTGACTTGCAGCAACAAAAGAAATACAAGAAGATTAAGAGCGCCACCACCGTCGTGCAGTCCTACACCAGAGGATGGCAGGTTTGTATTTTTTGACAAATCTGTTCACGAAAAAATGTAGCATGAAGTCATGCAGGAAATTAAAAGCACCGTAATGTGTATGTCTTTTGTCATGTGACCGCCAGGCCCGCAAACTTCTGAGAGAGCTGAAATATCAGAAGAGATGCGAGGAAGCGGCGACCACCATTTCGGCCTACTGGCATGGCACTCAGGTACTGAAACACTGAAATGCAAACTCATATCAGAGTGTTGTGTTTGATACAGGGTTCATATTCTTTTCAAAGGAAAAAAAAATATTCTTGAAGTCTTGACAGGTTTTCTTTGTATAAAGTTCCTGCCAATTGACCCAAGCAGAACAAAAAAAGTTCTTCAATCAAGCTATCCTTCAATTTATTGCCGCTGTTTTTCTTTTAGTTCTGCTCCTTTTGCTGATCACGCGTTTGCCACTCCTCTTCCCCTCCAACCCCCTTCTCTCTTTCACTTTCCTCGTCTCCTTTCTTCCCCTCCTCACGTCCTCAACCTGCCTTACCTAACGCGCCGCACCGCGTCCCGACAGGCTCGGATGGAGCTGAGACGCCTAAAACAAGAAGCGCGGAATAAACATGCCGTGACAGTAATTTGGGCATACTGGCAGGGAACCAAGGTATTTCAACCCCAGCCATAGTGTATCTCTGTCCCAGCTGTCTTGTCATCCTTGTTCACCATGTCCCATCCCATCACATTCCCACTATGACACTGTCTAATAGAGTAGCAGCCCCTCTGAATAAATCTCATTTCCAGTCCTGCTGTTACCCGCCTCTGATGAATGTGTCCCATCCTTGTTTGTTCTGTCTATTGTTTTGCTGCTGTCACATATCGGAATGTCATTCGGTTGTTTGATTTCACTCAAGGCACAATAGATATGAAACTAAAATTTCACAAAAAAATAAATAAAAATAGCCACTTGGATCCTTTACCACACCCCATATGTTTAAATTTGTGTCCTTGGTTTTGATCTCCATCCAGTGTGGTGTTTTAAATTCTTTACCTCCTCTTCTATAATCTCATTAGTTCAACCACTCAGATGATTTTTCACTGTGCCATCTGCCTTGGCTCACGCTGAGAAGAATATCTGTAATATAATGATCTGCTTACAGCAAAACACCTGGAACTTCTAATAAATAAATATAGAACCAGAGTAGGGTGGTGGCACATGTGTTGCTCTTTTCTAAAACCTCTGTGACTGCGTATCACAGGCATCATGGGGCAGATTTTGCAGACTTCTATATGACATTATCCTGCCAGACTTATCTGTGTTCATCATGGGAGATATGTCCAGTTATTAGCAATCAGTACCTTATTTTCAAGGTCTCACAGCCTGCTGATAACTGTCCTTTATGGCTCATTTTATATGCTATTAGATTACTTCATGAGCGAACTTTGTTCTCTACGGACATAACTGCCTCTTATTTGTCAGCATCTTTATTAGGGCCGAGGTAATTTAGTAATTATCCACACTTTGACAGTCACAAAACTGGAGCACCCACTTAAAGCTGCCCACATGTCACCCTTTGTTCCATTTCCCCAAGTCTTTTGTTGTCCTCACAATGCTGTTTCCACACCTACTAAGCACTTCTCCTGGGACAATTAAGTTTTGATTGTAGCCAAGATTAACCCTCCTTCGCAACTGCCCCCGCTTTTTATCAGGCCCGGAGAGAGCTGCGTCAGCTGAAGGAGGAGGCCAGGAATAAACATGCCGTATCGGTCATTTGGGCCGGCTGGCAGGGGGCCAAGGTATTTGGGACGCCTGTTGACTTGATTTGCAGTGACTATATGTAATGTGTTGTCCCCGTAACACCCCCTACCCCCCACCCCCCACCCCCCCCAAAAAAACCTTAACGTAACAATTAGTATGCTCAAGCCATTGTCAGTATTTCTTTTGCAAAGTGAGGCAACATCCTTGCAATGGATGACGAGGTGAGGTTTTACTAACACGCTCGGCATTTTCTTTTGCTGATGATATTGTAATTTCGGTACTTCACTGCCAGTGAAGGTTGCATTGCTAACCTAAAAATGCTGGAAGCTACAAACACACCTCAGATCAGGTTTTTGTGTTTTTAGCTTCCTCCTCCAAGGCCCACGCTTCCCAAGAGCATGCCGCCTGCTGTTTGCATGACTCCTTCTTGTGCTTAGTTTCTCTTTGTATTGCAGTTCTGTTAGTTTTGTCATAGCTGAAACTGCTCAGATCTCTTCAGGCCAGCTGTCATGTTTTATAACTTTTGCCCTTTCCTGTTCACTAGAAAAACTTCTAATCTGTTTGTCTTCCACAAGTTTTCCTAATATATTTTCAAATGTCCAACAGTGTACCTTAATTACAGTTGGAACAGCAGAGCTGTACGTCTACGGCCTGGCGATGGTTACAGATGGCTGCTGTACAATTTGTGTGTGTGTGTGTGGGGGGGGGGGTCTGATTTGACGTTTGCTGACCTCAGGCAGAACAATGTCTCCCTCCGCCTCTTCTCATCTTCTCTTACTTTATTTGTCCTTGCACTCCGTCTCTTCCCGCCCTTCCCTCGAACAGGCTCGCAGGGAGCTGAGGAGACTGAAGGAGGAGGCCAGGCGCAAACATGCTGTTGCTGTGATTTGGGCCTACTGGCAGGGACTCAAGGTACCTACCAGCCCCACGGCGCAGCCATCACCAAGTGTGTCACCCGCTCCTCAACCTCTGACCCTCGTCATCCTCCACAACCATCAACTTTTTGTTCATCTCTGCAGGAAACCCAGTGTTCTACTATACAATGGCATTATTTTAATGCAAAATCGCATTATCTTTTGGGGAAATGCTTTTTTTTTTAACTTCATCAAATATATGGCGGCTCTACTTCAGTGTGTGCAACACTGACGAAAATTGCATTGCAATAATTGCAATATTTTCTTAATACCAGTAAATAGGGGATACTTTCCATTCTTCAAAATGTATACATGGAAATCTTATACTGCAGTAGCTTGTTAATAGGACACAGTTGTTGTCTGGAGGCAGCACTCCTTGACTAAAACGTTGTCATCCAGGCTGTGTCTAACGAGGATCTAAAGTATTCAGGAGTTGTTTTAAACAACTCCTGAATAATCTCTCTCAACAATTTTGAGTCGCTGGTGACAGCATTTGTACATCTTGCCATCTGTTGCTTTTCTTTTCATGACTCCAGAAGCTTTTCCCATTTTTCTTATTTTGAGTGGCAGTTCATTCCCGAATGGTGATTTAACAACAACTCATTCTGAAAAAAAAACACACCTTTTCAAACGCTAAAGTCACACAACAAGGATGATGCACATCTCGTGACGTTGTCTAGTGACGTAGATGGTGTCAGTTATGGTTCCTAAAACCATCATTTATGTGGTGTGGTGGCCATTTATACCTACCATGCACAAACTGTATGCACCCTCAGCGCACACTTACTTACACCAGTTAATCTAGCACAATGAATTTCATTTCAAAGATGAAACAATGACAGCAGGTCTCTGGTTTCAAAGTTCCCTGCAGCTCTGCCTGTTATAATTTAATATATAAATATATAATATGCAGCACTTTTGTAATTCCAGGTTTTATTTTAGATAATGATAGATTTAATCATTTTAGATAATGATAGGTAGCTGCTTTGTGTTACTTCCTGTCTAACTGGGTTTGGACGAGGTTGGATATCAGTCTTTCTCTCTGTTCTCTTCTAATTATCTGTTCTCTCTGCTACTAACGCCTCCTGATGTTGTTGTGTTTCGTCTGCTCAACCGTGGTTTACTAACGCTCATTAATTCTCTGACTTCAGGTGTGTCGAGGTTTTATGTGTGTCCTAGTTTTTAGTGATTACATGTTGTGCAACTGTCCGGTTCCAGATAATGTAATTGTCGTCATGCTGGTCATTTGTTGCCATGTTAATCTTTTCATCATGATAATTGAGCCATCATGCACACCGTGCACCTGTTCACTCATTTGTGCAATTGAGGTCGGGATGAAGGTTGTTTGTCATAACCATCGTTGACTTTCCTGTAATTAAGTCCATTGCTGTTTAAATTAATCCCAGCAGTTTGCCGTGTACTTTGTGTGTCACAGGTGTTCAGTGTTTGTGGTTAACCAAATGTCTTTCACCCCAGTGCTGTCTGTGTATTCATTCATTTTCTTCCCTCTGCTAATGTGTAGGGATAAATAATTGACGGATTGTTTATTGTTTACTTGTTTGCCGTAAAAGGTACGCAGGGAGTACAGAAAGTTCTTCAGGGCAAACGCTGGCAAGAAGATCTACGACTTCACCATCCAGAGAATTGTAAGTCAAAACTAGAGTGTTCGCTTAAATTACAGCATAAAAGCTGAAAAGAGTGGCAATACTTCCTGTTTGAAGGAGAATAAATGCTCTTACTATTTGCAAGAATCTTGGTCTTTGCCAAATGTTGAGAATTTTGCTTGTTTTTCTAGATGCAAAAATATTTCCTGAGTCTGAAGAGCAACATGCCCTCCATGTCTCCCGTAGACAATAAGTGGCCCAACAGGCCTTACCTCTTCCTGGATGGAGTCCATAAAGAGCTGCGGAGAATCTTCCATCACTGGAGGGTTGGTCACTAATAAATAAAGGCTCTCCCTATGTCTGTTCCCTTCACTGTTGTTAAATACATGATGATTTTTTTTATATAATTCCTGGGCATCTAAGTCAAAGCTTTTACCAAATTTAACAAAATTGTTTTACTCAAACGAAAGTCTGTAACAGTCCATTAACTGAGTAGTCAGAAGCAGAAACAGCTGAAGCAACAACCTTATAAACTATTGATAAAACATTACAGAGATTTATATTAGCGCAGCAGCCCAAAATCCACAGCATAGAAAACAGTTGGGAAAAAATGTAAAGTACAGTATAAGATATTCAATGCTTGTTAATGTGTTTATATGGTCAGTGCAAGAAATACAGGAACCAGTTTACAGAGGAGAGGAAGACTGTTTATGAGGAGAAGCTGGAGGCGAGTGAGATCTTCAAGGACAAAAAGGCTCTTTACCCAAGCAGGTAACATATAAAAGAAAATTTTGCAAACCTCTGTTTTCAGTGATCTGATTAGCGAATCGCTCAGTTTAATTTCAAATGTTAAGAGTGCTGATGTGACTTGTATTTCCTATGCCTTCTTCTCCGACTCTGTATTGTCTCAGCGTGAACCAGCCTTTCAAAGGAGACTACCTGGAAATTAGCAAAAACCCTAAATATCAAAAACTCAGCAGCGCTATGGATGAGAAGGTCCTGCTGGCCGATGTGGTCAACAAGATTAACAGGGCCAACGGCAAGGTAAGATAGATTGTTCACACTTTAATGTTTTCAATTCTATCAGCTTGATGAAAGAGCTGACATCCAAGCCATGAGCTCTGGTTACTATGTTGAACTGCTTTTTGACCTGCTGTGAGCCTCTCTAGACTAGCCTGCTGGAGCCCAAATCTATTATTGTGGGAGTTTTTTCACCCAGCTGTGTTGATGTCTGATGTTTTTTTACTTCTCAACAAACATTATTTCAGACATGTTTGATCAGTTTATTCCTGTTTTTTTTTTTTTTTTTACATGTATCTGATATTCAAAATTTAGATGAAAGAAGAGCACTTGAAAACCTCATTTGGAACTGCATTTAGTCGTACTTGTCTATTCTGTCATGAACATACCGTCAAAGTTTGAAGGGATTTTGAATGAGTGACTTTTTTTGGTCGTTAGTAGAATGAAATATGGAAGATCTCTCTTGCTCTCACTGTCAAAACAATTAGAAAACAAATCTTGAATTTGTTCTCCCCTTGCTTCCTCCTATCTTTTTGACTGAGATCCAAAATCCGCCTAGCAGTTTTCCCAAATTCTGCAAACAAACCTACTAATAATGAAAAAGAAATCGTTGGGAACACCACCTCCGCGGCGGAGGTAAAAACTCTAGACAGAATTCTAACAACATGCGTCAGGATGAACCTGTTTCTACTTGTTTCCAGGGCACAGCTCGAATCTTCCTGCTGACCAAGAAGAGTGTCGTCCTGGCAGACCAGAAGACGGGCCAGGTGAAAACCAGCGTTCCTCTGCCGGACCTGGACAGCGTGTCAGTGAGCACACAGAGCGATGGCTTCTTTGCCCTCAAACTCAAAGAGGTAAGGGAGACAGATTTGTTGTTGTGAGAAGAAACCTTTATGATGTGTAGTTTTAATGCTATTCTTGTGTGGTTTGTTGAATGCACCTTTATTGCTGATGTAATTCTTATTGATTGTCTCATTTAACCTGAGGTGAGGTACTGAAAATATTAAATTCTCAGTTGTGCAAAAAGTGCTTCTAAAACTCAATGGATGCTTAACTGAACAGTTAAATAATATTCCAGGAGCATGCAGTCTTATGCTCAGCATCTAGTAACTGGAGAGAATTTACCCTCACTGCTTAAATGAAATTGTGCTTTTGGTTTTAATGCTGGTGGGAGATCCCTGACCAGAGGAGGTACTCATTAAAAACTATTTCTTAGAGGTTTGTTTTTCTTTTCTTTTTTTAATGAATATCAAAGATTTATTGACTGTCAATGAGGAACGCTGCAAGTAAATATTTCACAATATCATGCCTGCAGATGCAAACACAACATGACAAACAAAATGCTTAAACATTAAATTTGAACTGCTACTAACTAAGAAAAAATTACGGGATAATAAAAATAATTGTTCCAATTAACATTTTTGTCTTGAATGTTTTAAGTGCAGTTTATGAATCTCAAATTATGACCTGGGGGGGGGGGGGGCTCAAGGATGCAAATGTTCATTCAGTGTTTTGCTTTAGGGGTCGGCCTCAGCCATCAAAGGAGACTTCTTACTCAGCAGTGAGCATCTAATCGAGATCATCACCAAACTCCACCGCACTGGAGCCATGGCTGCAGACAGGGAGCAACTGAACATCGACATTTCAGATGAGTAAGAGACAACGTAGAGTCAGATCTGGTCATTCTGTTCCTTGCGTCCTCCACCTGGGCAATGTTGATTGACTTTTATTTGTGCTACAGGTTCCTGGTGCAGTTCAAGCAGGACAAAGTGTGTGTGAAATTCATCCAGGGAGTCTCTAAGAATGGCAACAATGCATCCTGCAAGCGCAAGAACAACCGCCTGCTGGAGGTGTTGGTGCCATCGTCGGCATAGTGCAGCTCCTTTCTCCCTTTCCCCAGGCCATTTTAACAGCAAACCAACTTCTTGTCGGAACAACAGTCACCCTAGTGCCCTCCCTGTGCCCAAAAAAAGAGAGTGCAGTCATTTGGCTTGTTGTGTTTATCTCTTTCGGTCTCTTATAAGATCTCCTATGGCACCCCTATAGCTGTAACAAAGAGCCACTTTTTGGGGCAAAGAAAGCCCTTATCTGGGTTGCATGCCACAGAAATTTGGTGTACTGTTTCACTGGTGTTTTTATTTTATTTTTTCTTTGTACATCTAGTCTGTAAGAGTTCAAAGAGAAAAAAAGTGGAGGAGCACAAGAGACTTTTCTATCCCATTTGGGACATTGATAATGATTGTTCTGCCTTGTTCTACGTTGAGTTGGTCTTCAGAGAAAGTGTTAAAATAATTCTGTGGTGAGCTCCTGCGTCAAATGGCCTCGAGTCATCTGTTCTTAAGCAGCTCTGGCTTCAGATTTAAAATGATCGGGGAACTTTTGGGCTGGGCTGGTTCTTTTTGGTTTCTCTGATAAACTTAATTACTGCACTTGTTTTCGTATGTTTGTGACCAAATGAAGATGACCTGAAAATGGATTTGATTGTGTGTTGTATTTTCTATATTTTTTTCTCCGAAAAAGTGGGCGGTTGGGAAGAAAAATGTAGTTTACTAATTGTATCCTTTGTGCCAATGAACAGGATGACTTGTCAAGTGTTAAATATAGACACTGGTGTTTCATCAACACGTATTTGTCGACCTATGATGGCAATTACCAACATGTGATCACCTTTCATTTCCTCTCAAAGCACAGTCTAATTTGTGATCTTTTGCAAGAGTTTTATTTAATATGAAAAGAAAAATCTTAAAACTGAATCATTGTCTTTGACTCAAATGTGACTCACCCGTGACTCAAAAGAAACCCATCTTAATTTGAGGGATTTGCTAAATAGAAATTGACCAATTCAGGATGAAGTTTCCCGTTGAAGAATCCCGCCCACCAGATGAAGCACTGCCTTCCACAATGTGTTCACCAGCTCAAGAGAAAACCCTTCATATTGAACTTTTGTGTGCAATAAATGAAACTCTTTGTCTTGACTGTTTTCTTTCCAATGAAACGATAGTGACCACCCAAGATAGACACCATCACTGTACCACAAGCTGTACAAAGGCTCTTTAGGCTTTAGCCCTGGCATGGACAAAGGGTTTCTGTTATAACCTAATACTACTTGCTGTGTTTGTGAAATTGCTGCTTCTCTCCAGTGCAGCTGGACTTATTTTAGTGCTTCATTTACCCTGTCCGGAAGTTTTTAAGGGCTAATGCCAAATATCATGCAAAAGATTACTGTAAATTCTAGACAATTCTAAAGAAGTCAACATTTAACAACTTTTGCAACTTTGTAGTTCCAGCACATACAAATTAGGTAATACATATATTTACACACATGGCATTTGATTTTCAGAGAAGGGAGAGTGCTATATTTTTATGTATATTTGGACGTACTTCTTGTGGACATCCTGTTGGTAATTCATGACTGGTGACTTAAAGGGGATTCAACACAGCCAAAGTTGGCCTTGCCATCTTCTGAAATCCAGGGTACCTTGTTTTGTTGGTTGTCTTTAAACTAGGAACTATTTTTTTTAATGTCCTTTGTGACATGGGGAGTAATTAAGATGAATGCATTGGATGTTTTCTCTTCTGTGACACTGCATAATTTGAGTGTAGTTTTGCTAAGGTGACATCTTCCTCTCTCTGTTGTGTATCTGAACAACAGCTCAATTGGCTTCATCCATGTGTGCCTGATATTACCCTAAGCTGAGAGAGAGGAGATGGAAATGTTTCAGTAGAACTCCGTGTAAGCTTTCTTTTTTTTTTTTTTTTAATTAAATAAAATCCATAATAAAGTGTTGTTTATTTCTGGGATTTTGTGGAACATGTTGATAATACATGTAAGTTAATCGCAGTAATGCTACATCAGTATTCCAAAAAGCTCTTGTTTTGTATAGATCCACTTGTTAGATGACATATTCCTGCGAGAGGATGTCATTATCAACAGGAGATTGGCCCAGTTATGAGAAGTCTTCCGGGGCTTTGCAGCTGAGGTTGGACAACCAGAACTTGCAGTCAAACAGCTGGCCAGATGTTTTCCATCACCTCTGGGGAGAGCTGTCCAAGGGTTAAATTCCACGGCCTGGGGCGAGTTGCTGGCTGCAGGTCCCAGGAGAGCAGCCCTCAGTAAAAATAGCATACCATTTTGGGCTGCCCAGTACCCGGTTCCCACCACTCTGCAGACTGGGAAAAGGAGGAGGATCCTCGACCTCCCAGTGGAGAAGCAACCCTCAATGGGAGTGCAAAAAGATTGTTAAACGTACAATCCCACCTCCTCCAAAGCCTGTAGAAAATCACTGGTGCAGATTGGATTCAAATCAGTCCCACAACATGGCTTGTGGAAATAATAGGTAATGCAATGTAAACTAATGTAATCTGGTACCAGTCACAGGAATGTGTGTGTGTGTGTGTGTGTGTGTGTGTGTGTGTGTGTGTGTGTGTGTGTGTGTGTGTGTGTGTGTGTGTGTGTGTGTGTGTGTGTGTGTGTGTGTGTGTGTGTCAGTCACAATCTGGTCTACTGTAATTGGAAGTAGAAAGACGCTCCTTTGCTTTTGGAATCGGAAAGTCTTTAGCGACATCTATGGGTCATCGGCTGGTATTGCAAGATGAAAAGACACGATCAACAGTCGTGTACTTATGATATAAATCAACCCAACAACTCAGTGATCAAGCATTGAAAAACATGGCAGGATCATAACTCCATTAAATTGGTGTACAGTAACGCAGAATTGTTCTTTGTAAATTTTATATGGTCATTTTGCAAAAACTTTTGCAAAAACAGATTAGGAGAGTCTGCAAACAACTGGATGGCTTTAGGAATTCTCCTCAGGGGATTCTCCATCCTGTCCAGCATGTTAGTCCTGGAAAATGGTGTAATTAGTTGTTCGTGATTGTTGAGGGGAGCTTGGAATAAAAGCTGTTTTTAATAAGTTCTGTGTGTCTTGACAGACGGCGAGCTGTGATAGAGTTTACCTGATGGCAACACTGGAGATAAACAGTGACCTACAGGGGTGTTGTGTCCGATAATGTGTTGTTTCCTACAGCAGTGCAGCCCTGACTGGGCTGATTGCCATCGGTTATTCTGGATGTCAGTTGAGTTTAAGGACATGCAGTCTCTTAGACCTCAACTGGTAACACTGCAGATGTGTGGGTGCCTGTTCCTGTTAAAATCAATAATCAACTATATATATATAATGGGATATTTCATACATATGTATATCATATTTTGTTGAGCATTGACTGAGTTTTATAAACCTTCGCTCCTCAAGTTAAACTGATGACAGAGCTGGCACTTCCACGGGACACTAGAGGTCAGTGAAATTCAGCTTGTTGCATTTACGATCGCCTGTGAAGAGTTGCTGGTTATCAGAGTTGGTCTGAAAATAGCATGTTTGTGGCTTTAAAGTCGTTCAACAAGTGGTGATGCCCCAAATTAAGGTGCCAGGCCATAAATTTATTCAAGCTTATTTGAGTTCAACAGATGCATTTATTAAAATTAGTCATTGATCACTAGTCATACTTTTCTTACATTTCAGATCACCAGAGCAGGACTTATGTGTTTGACCCGCTTAACCACAGCAAAGAAAAGAAGTGGATCTATTTTCACCACTCTCCACAGTGGATGAAGCATTGAATGACAATGAATGAATGAATGAATGAATGAAAATGACCTGCGAACACTACTTAGGGTGACAGTAGCTCAGTCCACTAGGTCTTAAGCTGGGGACCGGAGGATGGCCGGTTCAAGGCCCATGTAGACCAAAGATTTCGGACTGTGAACTGACCTGACGAAGTGCCCTTGAACAAGGCACTATTCCCTTTATGAGTTGCTAATGGGGTTGTACCACGGAGGAGCTGCCCGTCGCTCTACCCCTTACTATATGTACATGCCCACAGGCCCTTTGTGTGTGTGTGTGTCAGGGCCTGTACACGTATAAAACATACCCGTGTGAAATATATATAGACCGTGAGTAGAAAAAAAAATTTCCAAGGGGATTATTAAAGTACATTCCTTCTTTCTTCTTCTTCTCCTTAAAATGTAACCATCAACCATCACCTCATCAAGATTCACCCCTACTCAAAAATCTCGACAAAATCTGTCTGAGTCAAATACCCTCCTCCATCTCTTGCTGGTTGAGATAAAATGTCAAGCTGAGACTGTATCTCCTCTGCAATGTGGACGAGACCTAAATTAACCAAATGATTAAAACCAGGAAGCTGTGATTTTTATTCCCTTGGAAGATATCCATTGGTTTTTACAACCACTAAATTTACTGCCATCAAGAGTCAATAAGATCAAAGTTCAGTGTGAACGAATGAATCTAAATACAACACATCAACCCTCCCCCCACATTCCTCCTTCTCCCAACCTTTTTTCACTCCTGCCATTAAATTAATGTTTTGTATTATCAGAAATTTTAAGCCATGAGCCATACCGATACTTTGACTTTTCTGTTGTACTTTATTTAGCAAATCGTCTGCCTGCAAGGACAGCTACCATCTGAGGCATTTCTCCGTCCTCAAACAACCACTCAGTCAGACGTTACCAAGACGACGCACGTGCCCTGCAAAGTTAGTTAACCCGACTGACTTTATTGAGTTGTTGCGGTGTCAACACTGATTTCATTATTGAGACAGGGAGTTTAGGATGTAGATGTCAACACACTGGCCATCGGCCTGCTGATTTACTTTGGCATAAATCTATGCAGTGATTTAAAGCGATCCACAACTCGAAACCAGAAACAGAGTAGATGTCATTGGGAGGAAATTAATCTTGTGTTCATTCAATGCACAATAAAGAAGGTGAATTTTGAGGCTTGAAGGTCATCTTGTTTTGTTTTTTCTGTTTTTCTTGTACTATGTTTGAGTTCGGATAAATAAAACATTTCCAAGGACATTTCTACATATGGTAAAGTTAATTCATTTTCTGCTTTTTTTAAAAATCAGTAGTCTGTTCAGCTCTTTTTCATGATTCCCCTCGGTGCTAACAGATGCTGACATGCAGACACAGAAACAGAGAACAAGTATGCGATGTAGATTAGAAATAAAATCAGACAGGGACGGACCCCAGCAGACGGAGTCAAAGACACAGTCTTACATTACTGCCCCTGGCAATGAGTCAAGCAGTCTGGGGGCTGGAAGAGGTATGATTAATGAGTGTTACTAGGGGGTGGAGAGTTTGTGTCCCCACTCACCCTTGTGTCACCAGCATACTCAATGGCTTCATCAATTTGTAGCCATTATCACGTCAATAGGCATGAATGGAGGGAAGAGGGGAGTTAAGGATGAAGGGGTGAAATGGGCTTCTGCTGTACCATCTGTGGACGGCTGAAAGTGAATGAAGCCAGGAGAGATCACTTCAGTGACCTGATATGTGTGTGTATTGAATGCATACTTAGCTTATTAAGTTATTAGCAAACATAGAAAAAGCAATATTTGGAATGAACTTTTTATTTAAATGATCTGAACTGATCTTTGATGGTTTACTATCATACTGTTCCTTTTGGCAGCTATGAACACGACAATCACAATTGATGATCTAATCTTCTCTACAGACGGATGGATGTTCTCCTTTTTCATCTTTAAAAAAAAACAAAGAACAACTTTTATGATGTAGGCTAAATGTCTGCTGGGGGTCGTTACAGTGAGTTATCTTTATCCATGTCAGCCTTCTTCTGCATCTTTCTCTCTCACACTGACTGCTGTCATGTCTTCCCTCACTACATCCATGCACCTTCTCTTTGGTCTTACCCTCTTCCCTGGTTGGTAGCTCCATCCTCAACACCCTTTTAGCAATCTACTCATGACCTCTACTCTGGACATGTCCAAACCATCGAAGTCTGCTCTCTCTAACTTTGTCTCCAAAGCCTCTCATCTTGGCTGGTCCTCTGATGAACCTGTTTCTGATCCTATCCAACCTGATCACTCCTAGAGAGAACCTCAACATCTTCTTTCTGCTACCTCCTGTCTTCTTTTCAGCGGCACTGTCTTTGTCCATCATGGCCTCGCCACTTTCTTATAAACTTTGTCTTTCATTCTAGCGGAGACTCTTCTGTCACATAAGGCACCTGACACTTTCCTCCACCCGATCCAGCCTGCTTGGATCCGTTTTTTCTCCTCTTTACCACACTCACCATTGCTCTGGTCTGTTTACCCCAAGTATTAAGAGTCCTCCACCTTTACCATTTCTTCTCCCTGTAGCCTGACATTTCCTTCTCCACTCCTCTTATTTATGCACAAAATATTATTTTTACATTGGTTAATCTTCATTCCTCTAAATGTTCCTCCAACTGCTCCTGGCTTTCACTGCAGATCACAGTAACATCTGCGAACATCATGGTCCATTGGGATTCCAGTTAAAAAAATATTTGGCTTAGTTCAGTTTTGCATTGAAACAAATATCAAATTGTTACTGAACACATGTAGAACATGTAGGACTAAGCTAAGGCTGTCACAGGTTTTGCAGTCACATTTTACACTGATGACAGGTCTATAATACCTGTATTTTCTTGACCCCCACTTTTTTTTTGTACCACCAATAGTCGCATTGCCTGCATTCCCAACATAGGCCTTTCTCCTGCTGATACTGTGTGTAATAACTAACAAATGCATTCGTTATATAATTCTGAGGAGGACACAATGTCACCCCAAATAAAAAAACATAATAATTCAGGCAGCAAAAGACAAAACTTCAATATAATTTTATAGAATTGCCAAAAAACATGTTTTAAATTCCCATGATATCGCAAGAGACTCAAAAGTTTAACTTAGAATGCCCTCAATTGACACTCACAATCAAATTGGTTGAACATTTTTGGAAGGAGACTAAAACATTTTACAAACTGAAGGTACATCTTTATTCCATGATCGGTGTGTTTGCAGGGGATAAAATGTTGATATTAGCACAGACTATATATCTATTAATTTTACTAAATTAATGTATCTTTGACTTGGTAAAATTACTGTAAATTTTTATAATCAAACTGAGCCATTTTTGCTTGAACAAGTAAAACTATAAATTATCACTGGCTTTAATGTCATGTGTCTAGACCTGTGTGAAGGACTGCATGTGCATGTGAAAACAAGCAGCTGTGGAATTGATAAGGACAAGTAAATAGTTCCACACACATCATGAGGTGCTCATATATAGATAAAAAACAGGATGGAAGTAACTCTGACCGCTGAGCAAACATCACTGTGATCACATGAACCAGCCCAACATCCCAGACCTGTGCTCTAAGAAAAAAAATTATCATCACGGTCAGTTGTTCTTCTTCCCCTCCCCCCTTTCTTTGCATTGCTCTGCGGTCATTCTTCTTGCTATCTTTTCATCCCGTAGTAGCAGGAATTAGCCTAAATAAAAGGTGGACCCTTTTCCCCGTCTGAACTCTATTAGGCTGCTCCCTTTTCCAATTGTCTGCTAATTTTCTTTTCATATTAATAAAGAGATCTTTAAAAAGACTAGTCTGAAACAAAGATCTCAATCCAAACTGGACCAAGGCATACAGTAGCTTGAAAATCTGTAAACCATTACTTCCCTCCTGGGATGTTTTGTTTTTTTGTGGCAGAGTGATGCGTAGAACAGACTTTTAATTAGTCCAGACTGAAGCAATAGCAATAATGAGTCATCATCACATTACTGCAACTGATTAAATTGTTCAAACTTGCCATCAGACAAGTAACATCTGGGATGGGAGCAATGGGATGGTAGAAACAGTGGAGCAGAAGGTAGAAACAAACATGAACGGGGGTAGGTAAAGTAAGGGACATTATGAGGGAGGGGGGCATCAATTAGGGAAATGAAATCTCATCTTCAGTGTGGAACAACATACATCAAATAGACAATCCCCTCCTCTGACCATGTCATTCCCGCCTCTGTGAAAACAACCAATTATAACAAAGCTAATCCCCTTGTTAACCGCCTGATGACTTCTCTGACAGCACCTGCTGTTGTATACAAACACCCAGACCAGCAAACACATTCTGTACAAATAAAAATATTCCAGTGAAGTTCAAAAGTCTATTTTTGTGAGTGTTTACAGTGTTGTACACTTATAGTTCTAATGCAGTACTGGCAAATGTCCAAATATTATCTGTGGGGACAGTAAGCTGACTTTGTTTCTTAATGTTTGTATCATCAGATACGAAAGCGGAAATAAAGTATTCTTTTGCATCACAAGCTTTAAACCAAGGCTGAAAACCTGTTACTGTATTTTGCTCATCCTCTGACTACATAGATAAAGTCATCAATGCCCACATAAGTCCTTACATCGACACTGAAGAAGGAGACTGTGTCAACAACAACAAACGATCGCAGTAGGCTGTGATAATGTACCTACGAAGTATAAAGCTGCAAAAGCAATGAGACTTTAGGGGGAAATTTTTACTTTCCCTCATAATATTTTCTATCATTTCTCATGCCTCACTTAAAATATAGCTACACTGTTCTAAACAACTTCTATTTCACCCACTGGCTCATACCTACAATATGAACAAAGAGTATGCATGGAATATTCATTTCAAATCTGCCTTTAATGAATAACATAAAAATGGGGTTTTACTCTTTCTCGCCCGGTAATTTAACCCTTTTCCTCACAACATTTCAAGGCAGAATTATCCCTATTGTTGATTGAGCTCAAAAGCTATTGTATATAGATTCTAAGATTTACTTCATATCCATGCTTAGATTAACAGAAGCAGTATGAACAACATGATTTAACAAGAAATCACTTAGTGTAATAAATATTTTTCAAATCAAACCCACAAATTACAAAGGTATCATGGTATAGGACATGTGTCACCAATATTGCTTATTTCATCTTTTATCCAAATTGCTTTAAAGCTATAAATTACCAAGCAGGTCCTTTAAGCACATGGAAACTAATGCTGAAGCATATACGACAATGTAATCTGGATCGCCTAACCTACACTCACCTTCCTCCTCCTCCTCCTCCTCCTCCTCCTCCTCCAGCTGTTTATTGTTTAATCTTGCACACATACAACAACACAGCTATTTTTCATTTGAAATTTTCAAATGGAGCGAAATGATTTGGTAGTGTCAGGCGCAGTGGTGATAGAAGAATTATGTGTTTCATTTCATCACCTCGCCCTAACCTTTACACACAAACGTGCGCATACATGCAAACACATGCACGCAACTGGTCTGATTAAATCCGCAAACATGGATTGGTGGGAGTGTCTTTGGACAACGAAGCTAATTGAACTATCCTTATTCTGACAGAGTGAGGGGTGTGGAGAGAAGATGGGGACTGGATTAAATTAGCAGGAGTATTAGTACTATAAAAGATGTATAGAATGGAAACAAATCAGAACAGGGTACATTCAACTAAACAATACCAATGGAGAAAAAATGTTAACAGCACATTTTTACCTGCCTTCATACCTGGAATATACCACCAATAGTAGCACATCATGTCAATATTAATCAATCAGAGAAAGAGCGCAAAGGAGCATGATTTACAATGTGTGGAAATCTCAATAAGTGTGGGGTTTGGCATTGATTGGTGGGTCACACTCATGACTTTCAAAAAAGGAAGCCAGACAGTGCTGTCAGACACATCATAAGTGACACATTGGTGTGAGAATTTCACTCCATAGGTCTATGATTATTGTAATAACGCTAAAACTACCCAAATGAAATTTAATAAACTTTATGACTATTTCTTTATTCTCTCACAGGAAGGTGATATTCCTTAAATGACAACTTTTTATACCCTTGACATATTGCCAAGGACTAAGGCATCAGTTTGCTCAAAATGTGGGCGCTTGATGATTGAGGGAAATATCCAGTTATAGAAGAAACTGCATTTGCAAAGGGGTTTGAATAAGTTTACAACAACTCGTGTAATAGCATGTTTTTGAACCAGGTTGCTCTGCAGCAGTCTGGCTGTCTTACAGAGCAACAGATGTTTAACTGCAACCACTCCGCCGGCACCGTCTTTGTGTGTTGACCAGCCCTACGTGTGTCTGTTCCCTCCCCTCATTCACCGACCTCGGTTCAGCCTTAATTAGTTATGTGCCTCTTCTCCTTCCACCCCTGAAGGCTCAGCTCATCTCACTGTTTACTGTGCTAAGTAATAATCATACAATCTCAGCTCTCCTCCTCCTACCTCCCCTCTTTTCCCCTCCTCTTGCCCCCTTCTGATCCTCCCCCTTGTCCTCCTCATTATGGCCCGGTCTCAGTTGTGACAGCCATCATTAATCAACTCGTTTGGAACGATGTTGAACCTTGCAACCCCGAACACCCACCCCAGCTCAACCAGGAAGTGTTCTATTCCCCTAAGGCCCATTAGGCCAATCAGAGCTGAACAGGGACATGGCAATAGATGCAACAATAGAAACCAAAAGCAGATATTAGACTTTAAACCACAATAGGACACAGACAGCAGGAGAACAACAAGCTCTATTGTGTTCTATCTGATGGGGATTTGGGGGGATGCTCTTATAGCCTCAGTGTCTCCTGGGGTACATAATCATGCTTTACTTATGAACACACTGACCCTCCTAAGCAATGTCATTCACATGTGCTAAGGAGGCTAATTTCTGTGTCCACCGTGGCTAAATTGTTGTGTTTTTTACATTTTAATCTATAACATATAATCAAACAATGATATGTTCTCAACTACTCTGGTCACCAATGTTGTAAAATTTAAATAAATGGCAACTTTATTTTTTGGCACATTGCCATTGCTGTACATATAATTAATAGAAATGTTTTTATCATAAAATTGCTTTGGGGTTAGCCTCTGCCTCTTCTCCTGCCATATTCCTTTGCAGCATTCATAAGTGATGTAACCTTTTATTCCTTTTACCTAAAGAGGTCTGCCACTTTCGCCCACTGGGTTAACCTCTTTTACATTTGTGTGTGAATAGAGGAACCATGAATAGGTCTTTTACTGCTGCGGGAAGAGAGGAGCTTTAGCCCGAGTGGTTGGTCTGAGTTTCCCAGATGTGTTCTTGTCTGTTTTGACTCTGTGATCTGCATTGTTGGCCTTGTCTATGTGTTTGTGTATGTGTATGTCTTCCCTGTCTATGTGAAAGGTGGTACTAACCCACAAGAAATTTTAGGAAATTAGTGAAACCGCATCTCATCTTGTATGTCTGTTCAGCAAATTGAATGAAAATATGTTGTACCAAACCTGTTCTGAAGGAATATGTGTTCCATTCACCAATCTGTTCTGACCTTATTTAATTAGTGCTGTTTTAGATGAAGGAATGCCGCTGATGAACAGCATTCACTTTACATCAGAATTAACAGTGTCAACCTCATAAACCTGATTGTTCTATTCATAGATCACATATATATATATATATATACAAAGTATCAAGTTTAGATTGTTATCTGTTTGTGAACAGATAAATGCTGTGTCATGGGTTACCTTAACACAAAGACTTCTTTGTTAAGGGTTATTAAAATGGCAATTTAATGACCATCAATCAGTTAGATTATATGCCAACATTACAGCCCTCAGGGGTGTGAAATTTCAAAAGCTGTGTCTGCTACATCGACAGAGCCTTATCTCAAACAATGATATTTGTGCTTAGGCATCACTGTCATTAAACAGTGTGTTGTACAAACTTTATTAAAGGTGAGATAAATCATGTCCCACTCTCTCCTATCTAACGCAGAAGACATCACAGAGTGTTAATGATTTTACAGCTGGCGCTTTTACAACCTCCCTCCTATCCTGGTGTTTCATGCATTGCTCCAACCTGTCCAACTATCAAGGGGAAAAAATCCAATTACTGACAAACAAGGCATTTGTTTCACCAGAGATAGCCTCTGATTTGAAACTGAATCACTTTCTTTGATGAAAACCCTAAAAAGAAATAGAAAGGTGATAAAACAAAACTGTGTTGCACACGTCTGCATGCGCACACACACTTGCATGTGCTTTCATAAGCTGTTTAGTTTAATGTCGTAGTTCAACAGGTGTTGCTACATCCCCCTTCAAAGCGCTGATGTATTGTAATTGTCAGTGTTTGTCTGTTCTTTCGTCCGTTTGTTTGTCCACCAAATATCTTTGCAACCGTTGCAGATAGAAAGATGAAACAAAAAACACATTACTCGGGCGGCAAAGGGGATGAAAATAAGATGATGACCTTGACTTTGAGAAAACTAGGTCAAGATCAAATTTCAACTTTTGTACACCCAGGAACTGGGTAAGATAGAAAGACGAGGGAGAAGGCCAGTGTGAGTAAGACCATAGATCAAAGCTAGTGCTGGTCAGAGCACTAGCTTTGATCTTTGACCTATGCAAGTAGGTCAGGGTAAAATTTTGAATTCAGGGGTGTCGCGAGATGTTGCAGTCTGTGACTGGCTTGTTTGTCTTTGAAGTGAAAGCAGCCCGTTTTACCAGACTTTTTATCAGTCCTGCATAAACCAGGTGCAGGTGTAACTTTCGCAGAGTCTGCATGTAAATTTAAAATGAAAATGAACGAGTCCATCTGAAACCTTAATGTGACAAATCCCCCAACAACAGGAAGACATTTCACTGCAAACATGAATTTAGAATCAGTCTTTACTTGTACAAATAAATTGTTGCAAGACTTTTATGATGTTTCATGTAGTTATGCGCTATTTTATGTATACAGCTGATTATTTATGTAATATAATATACATATACCATTTATGACAAGATTTTGTCTCAAATATTCACACCATGTTGGATGTCTACAGCAGGAAGAGAAAATTAGTTTGCTCTCTGACACTTTACTGCCTCTTTATCTGCTCGGGTCTGATGATGAGAGCCAATCATAGCAGCAACCACTGATAAGAAGGGACGGGTTTCTGAACATCAGCAGCCAATAAAACTTAATTAAGAGTTAGCTGTGAATGATTAATTTCTCCTAAGCGCTATTAAAGTAATAAAAGGAATATGCTTTTTAAATGTGTATATGTGTGTGTGTCACATGCATCACTTGCTTTTGAATGGGTTTTATAATGTGCAACTGTGTGTGAGAAAACCTAAAGTCAGTTACACCTGTGACATGCATAATGTGTGATTTAAATATAAGACAGATATAAAATGTAAATGCTTTTTCTAGCTCCTTTCTGTCCATTGTTACATTGATATAAACAGAAAAGCTTATAATTTTCCAAGATTGGTCTAGAATCCCAACTAGGCTCATCTGCTGATATACAATTGAGTGGATGTATAATGAAGAGTACACCCTGCCACGGAGCTTGACGGCTCTGTCCAATCACAACGGAGCAAACTTTATAGCGCTGCTGGAGTGAGTGGATGATCTCGACTCACGGGACTCATGTGGAGTAGGTCAAAGAAGACACATCTTTAAGGAAAAGGCTTGGCTTTCTGAAATAGTTTAATTCAAAAGGACTCTCGACCAACACTCGTTGATATCCGACTTAGTGGGGCAGAATGACCACCCCAATGGAAAAATCTAAAAACTTTCTCATCGATGCGCTACTTGCGCACGACGTGGAGCAGCGGGCGGATAGCGATGGTGCGTCCGGGTTGTACTACAGTAAGAGCCGCGATGGCAGCCCGGCATCAAACTGCGACTCAGAGACACCTTCTCCTCATCCAATTCCACTAAACTCCCCTCCAGCCCAGCCGGGACTCCTGTCAAAATCCCCATTTTTTAATGTGTCCCAATCAGGAATCACTGGTTTTCACCAAGGGGGTATACTGGGATTGCACCCGGGCTCCCTGTATCATCTGGCGGCCCTCGGAGGCCAACAACACGCCTTCATGTACCCTGGATTCACGCAGCTGGTGCAGCCTTACCAGGAGCAATTGAAGGGGTCAACTACGGCTGCAACGCTCGCCCTGGAACACTGGATCAAAGCCGGGATGATGATACCCAAAATGGGGGAGTATGGAGGTGAGTGCGTCTCCTTGTCTCCTGCAGAAGAAACTTTGGCTTCATGCGTCTGCGTCTTTCAACTCAAGTGACGCGTATGTTTGAACTTGTTTGTCAAGCTTAATGATGATGATAATAATGAAAATAACAACAATCATCATCATTTTTAAGTGCGCACCCTCTGTTTTACAAATGGTGATTGTAACCCTGGAGTTAAAAAAAAAAAGAAAAAAAGATTCCAACATATTTGTAAGCAACAAATTAAAATGTTTCTTATTACATGATCTGCATTTTCTGTTGAAGAAACTTTTTATTGTTTATCACTTCTATTTTTTGTGAAATAATAGCTTTGGCTAATTTTCAGACAAACATATTTAGGAATAATACATGACAATGGATTAATCCTAGCTCAGATTAATTTGAAAAAATCATAATGTGGAACTCTTTTTTTCCCAGTGTGTTTGCCAAAGATCACTGACTGACTGACTTCAGTGTGTTTTTAAGTTAGTACTTGTGCAGGTATTGGTTGTGAAAGGACCACAACATTGAAATGTTGTGACTTAAGGATAATTTATCTTGTAAAATAAATAATGTGCGACATTACCAGCAGAGGTAACACCTGAAATAGACCTACTACTTAATCAAATGATAACATTTACAGTGTTTTCATTAAGATAATGCTCCTCTGTGATGGTTTATTACCCCTCTAAAGCAATATTCTCTCACCACCACCTCACATCATGGCCATAAATGTTAACACAGAGAGAGAAAGATATACACGCAGGAAGACAGGCAATGCCCAGGATTGGTCCAAGCAATTAAATAAAAACCATACTGGAAGGTGTCAGGATCTATGAGGATTTATCCAAAAGGAATAAGTCGGATTCTTTCTTTCTTAATTGAAATAATGTGCAAACAGATGACAATGATCTTATGTTACTACTTGTTTTGCTCTGCAACAACATTTTTTTTTTCTCCGTTCATTATAACTCAGTCCCAGCCCAGGTTGGTTTTTTGGGGAAATGTCGCAGACCCAGGACGGCTTTCACCAGCCAGCAGCTGCTGGAACTAGAAAACCAGTTTAAGCTCAACAAGTACCTGTCGAGGCCGAAACGCTTTGAGGTGGCCACAGCGCTCATGCTGACTGAGACTCAGGTGAGTGAGTCAGAGGTTGTGTGCTGCTTTGCGTCGTTTTATCCCAAGGTGCATTGTCTCCATACTCCTCAAGTTGTGTTTTGTTGCATTTTAGACACCACAGTCACACATTTCTCTAATGTCAATCCTTGAAATATGTTTTATGCGTGTTTTTAACTGACTGATGGGGAATATTGTTACCTTTCAAACAAAACCTAACTGCTAACTGAGCATTATTGTAAATTTGAATCTACTGACACATGGGTTATGGATGAGATCGAAATGCTCAATTCCAGCATCCGGGATTTTAATATATGTTGTATTAGCTTTATTTCTAAAACATCATTTAGCTTTTCTTTTCAGCTAAGACATAATTTGTCTGCACCTAAATGAAGGCCTGTTGTGTCTCCATTAAAATATTGGAAATTTGTTTGAGGAGGGTTTTTGTGATCTATTTATTGGCAAAATGTTAGAATAACAGGATTTATGGTAAAGAGTGTAAACAAAGGTGATAAGATTTATTTCAAAGCATCATCCTCACTAATTTTGATTATTTCAGGTGAAAAGTAATTAATGGGACTTGGTCTCTTTAAATTGATTCAGTATGATTTTAAGATAAGTGATTTAACAATTCAGTTGTTATTGCAGATGACATTGTGATCTGTAGAGAGAGCAGGGAACAGGTGAAGGAGAAGCTAGAGAGGTGGAGGCTTGTCCTGGAAAGGAGAGGAATGAAGGTTAGCCGCGATAAGACAGAGTACATGTGTGTGAATGAGAGGGACCCAAGTGGAAGATTTTAAATTGAAGTGGAAGAGTGAGGTTACAGGGAGAAGAGATCAAGAAGGGAAAGGATGTAAGTACTTTGGGTCAACAGTCCAGACCAATGGATAGTGTGGAAAAGAGGTGAAAATGCATGTACAGGCAGGATGGAACGGGTGGAAAAAAGTGTCAGGTGTGATGTGTGATAGAAGAGTTTCAGCTAAAATGAAAGGAAAGTCGTACAAAACTGTGGTGAGACCAGCGATGTTGTTTGGTCTAGAGACAGTGTCACTGAGAAAAAGACAGGAGGCAGAGCTGGAGGTAGCAGAGATGAAGATGCTGAGGTTCTCTTTGGGAGTGACCAGGAAGGATAGGATCAGGAATGAGTACATCAGAGGGACAGTACATGTTAGAGGTTTTGGAGATAAAGTCAGAGAGGCCAGACTGAGATGGTTTGGACATGTCCAGAGGAGAGATAGTGAATATATTAGTAGAAGGATGCTGAGTTTTGAACTGCGAGGTAGAAGGCCTAGAGGAAGACCAAAGAGGAGGTTTATGGATGTAGTGAAAGAGGACATTAAGGTAGTTGGTATGAGAGAGGAGGATGCAAAAGACAGTTAGATGGAGGGAATTGATTCACTGTGGCGACCCCTGAAGGGAAAAGCCAAAAGGAGAAGTAGAAAAATTCTATTAGAAAAATTTGCAAGAGTCTAAAAGTAAGATATGTGAAAATTAATGAGCTTAGTATGACTTTGAAATAGCTGAAATGACCTACTTTTTTATAACATTTTCTACAACAAAATACCTAAAACAAGTACAACATGTCCTACGACCACACAACTAAATATGTACTTTATGATTCCTGTTTCCTCCATCAGGTTAAGATTTGGTTCCAGAACAGACGTATGAAATGGAAGAGAAGTCGCAAAGCCAAGACGCAAACCACTCCATCCTCTCCACAGACTGACACGAAAGGAACCAGTATAGATTTTAGCTCCAAACCGCGGTGTGATTCACACAGCTCAAGCCTAGAGGATGAAGACGAGTTAGAGGGGGAAGATGAAGATGAAAAAGAGGATATTGAAGTGCTAAGAGAAGGTCCTTTAGATTCTGTGGGCTTTATAAGGCATGGGACAGGGCACTACAGCGCTTACTCAGAGGAGGAGCTTGAGGGGGGAGGGCCAATAGCAAGTAGTGGGATTTTCCCATAATTGTATAGTTTACCATGCTTTTTCTCTATATTTTTAGGTTTAGTACTCTTTACAAAAGTAATCTGGTGCAAAAAAAACCACAGCAAAATGAAGATGATTATTCATTTTTTACTGTTAAACCCATAACTGTTTCTGGAACTCCCAAATTACTGAAAGGGCACATCAACCTCATCACTTAGAACTGGATATGAATATTGAGCTGTTATCAGTTCAGTGGTCAGTAATTCATCTCATTAACGACTTCAGATTCAGTAAATATTTATGACTTATGAGTGCTTGGCTGAGACACTAGAGGACAAATTGAAAATGTACGCTTTTGCCCGACTAGACCCACAGAACTTACTTATTTATGAATGTACATGTATACTTTAATTGTATGAATGGAGGTGACAAAACTTTTAATGGAGTAGTTAAAGTGACACAGAAATAACTAATAATGTTGAGGCTCATGATATAAAGAGTACCACTGTTACCTAGTTCTCAGTAATCTGTTACAAATGGTGGGCAAATATTCCACATATATTTTCAAGAGAATTTTAGAAAATAATGGATTCATTTTAACCATGATAAAGATTAGGGGTGTTAGGTGCGGTAAGAGAAATGTTAATGTGTGTATTGATCTATTTTTTCGACTATGTTCAGAATTTTGTTATACAAATTTTGTTGAAGCTCTATTTTATTTAGTCAATACCACAAACGGACACATACGAAAACATGCGCACACACACACACACACATAGAAATGGCTGCATGTACATTGCTGTATGGTTTTTGAAGTTTCGTGTATAATGTCATCTCAATGTATTTTGTTAACTGTTCTTGTGACGAGCATGATATGTTGTCAATATAATTTAACATATTTAATATATTTTACTTTACAAAAAAAACTAAAATAACTTTGTGGAAGCAATAGTTTAAAAAATAAAGTTTAATTAATGTGTGTTGAGTGGAGTAATTTCAGACTGAGGCGGAGACTAACAATGAGTGCAATAAAGTTCAATTATTTTATGAAAATCTGGCATGGGTTAGCATATTTTGATTATTTTAATGATCTCATCTTCTCACAAAACATGCTTACATTCCGCTTCAAAGCGGTGATGTAATTGTCAGCGTTCTTGTGTGTGTTTGTCCGTTTGCTCGCTCATTCGTTAGTCCACCAAATAGCTTCGCAACAGTTTCAGATAGAATGATAAAACAAAAAGCACATTACTCGGGCGGCAAACGAGATGTAAATGAGATGACCTTGAGAAAACTAGATCAAGGTCAAATTTCAACTTTTGTGCACTCAGGAACCAGATAAGATAGAAAGACGAGGGAGAAGGCCAGTGCGAGTAAGACCATAGATCAAAGCCAGTGCTTTGATCTATGAAAGTAGGTCCGAGCACTAGAGAGTAGGATTAGAGTAGGACTAGCTTTGATATTTGACTTATGCAAGTAGGTTAGGGTAAAAATTTTAATTGTAATTTTTAATTTAATTAAATTGTAATCATTGTGTAAAATCCAGTGGAAATATTATACATAGATTAGCATATGTGGCAGCTCCAGGGTGGATTTCGAATCGAGTTTGCTTAATTTTAAACTGTCCTTTAATTAGTAATAGCCAACAATGCCACCTTGGGAATTTCACCCATGGAGATAGTTTTATCAACCCAAACAGTTTAAGACACACAGGTTCGTTCTATTCAATGAGGGCATGAGACGTGGTTCCAAGTTCAAACAATTACATTTATTTTCAACAAGTTTTAAAAATAAATCTTTAAAAATTTACCACACACACGGGGAGGGACAACCTTCTTCAGGTGCTGAGGCTCATCGACAGCGCAGTGGTTGTGGAACACAAAATGGGATTCCCAGGGAAGAAAAGCACCCCAATCACTCGGGGCACACACTAACACACACCCAGTGAAACATTCAAATTCGGGGATCACAGCACACCATAAGAGGGAACCCCCACCAGGGCACCAGGAACCACCACCGTCTGCTCCCAGCAACTGAAAAGGTGAAAAACAAAAAGGGAATTAGTGGGTCACACACACCAAAAGGTAACCAAAATACAACTCAAACTAATATTAATTACACTAAGCAATAAGGGTGGCACCCCCCCCTCCAGATAACTAATACAAAGTAACATGCGCTGCCAAACCAACAAAATGGCTCAATAATTAAACCCAAAACCAATATTCATTTACACAGAAAAAAAAACAAATGCATCAAACACAAGGAAAATAATTAGGTACTTAAAAAAATAAAGGAATAAAGCAATGAGAAATTATTTAAGCCAACTCATGGAAACAAATTCAACCAAAAATATGTTTGCCCACGAACTTAATCCAAAAATAAAATGAAAAAAAAAAACCCGAAAAGAAAAGAAGAGAAACAAACAAGAAGTAACTACAACCCAAGATAACCCCGCTGATCTCAGTCAGTCATTAAGATTACGTTTAAAATCTGGGAGAAAGTCAGCTTTACATTAACAATATACAGCATGTGGTCCAGTCAGACGTGCAGCTCTCACGGGTTTTATCCTTCAGACTCCTTGACAGCGACCGACTCTAGGTCCCAGCTGGGTTAGCAGCCGGAGCGTCGACTGCACGGAGCGCCTGGAGAGTCTTGTAGCTGCAGCAGGCGAAAAAGGAGCTGCCGACACCGAGTCAGGATTGGGGGCCGCAGACACTAAAGCCAGCAGAAAGCAGCAGCGAAGAGAGGCCAGCAACACATGGCCAGAGGACGCAGTCAAAACAGCGACAACTAGCAGAGCAGAGCCGAGGCGAAGCAGGGCAAAGCAGCATCCACGAAGCAACAAGCTACGATGTTCTTACAATAACTTAGCGCCGCTGGAACTCCCCAGCAACACACTCGCTCCTCAGTGCAACAATATTGAACGGGCATTACTAGCAGCCTCTGCCAACACACAGTACCTGCACAGGTAACAGCGGGAGGGAGGGAACGACAGGACCCGGAAGTGACAAGGACGGCCGGAGCAAGAGGGAGGGGAGGCCGCCAACACTCCCTTTTATAGAGTGCCACCATGAGGTCATTGGCTGACAGTGACTCTACACAGCAGCTCATAATTAAACACAGACGCGACACATCATCCGGCCGCATATACATAGATGGTGAAGACTTATTTTGCCAGTAAGCGTAATAAACTGGAGTTGAGAACATTTGCTCAGATGGAAAGTATGAAAAGCCTCTCAAAGCAGTCTGTCCCTCATCGGATGCCGTACTGAATAAGTGGACTCGCGCGTGTTTGTCTCCATGGCGACGCCACGCCCACATAGACTAACTTCTCCAAACAAGTCCCTTTATCAAAGGCTTCAAAGGATTCAGTGCGTTTATTGTCATGAGCGCAGTAAAGAAACAGGGTTTTCCTGTATAATTTAAAACCTACTTTGCCGCTTGCAGTCGCTAAC
Organism: Antennarius striatus; assembly: GCF_040054535.1. Lineage (NCBI taxonomy): Eukaryota > Metazoa > Chordata > Actinopteri > Lophiiformes > Antennariidae > Antennarius > Antennarius striatus. Next base: position 7,852,478 of record NC_090787.1, read on the forward strand.
AGCGTTTTCAAGACAGGTATGGAATGAAAACAAGAAGTCACAATTATTGTTTGACGTTTCAAAGCAGGTAAAGGTGAGTGTTGTCTTTTGAGGAAGTCATTTGCAGGTTTAGCGATATTTTGTTTAGTTAACCAAACAAGTGTGGTCTTAATTGGCCCTACTGTACATAATCAAAACACTCCTGAAGTGTCTCCAGCTATTATGTGTCTCTTCCATTGCGAGACACCCTCAGCACAATGTTAGATTGAAGGCAGACACCTCCTTATTCACTCATCAACATACATTTTTCTTTATCCAGTCATGTTAGCTGAGGCCCTGGGTCCTGACCCCTTCGGGTTAGAAACATTACGGAAGTCTGCCAACTCAAGGGTAAGGTTACTAACATTTGAAAGAACAGTATGGCATACACACCTGCTCTGTTGGTGTACGCAGCATTGGATTAAAGACCACATTTGAGTATTTATTAAAATGTGAATTCATTTTTAATTTCATCCTTCCTTACTGGCCAGTCCCATAGTATAATATTATAGATATTAGCGAGAATTACAAAGCACCTCTTTTGATATGGACCTCTGGTTAGTGATTTATACAGGAAATGGGTTTTCAGTGTTTTCTGCATTCTATAATGTCCTTAGAGCATTGTGTGTTTCTTGAAAAGTCATTAATCTCTACCTTTTTCCAAAATACCTGGAATGCACCACTCACCAGAGGAAACAAAGTGGAAAGAATCAGAGACAATCAACAAGCCAAAGTATCTGCTTCCTGGGGTTGGAAATGAAGCAAGAGCTGCTCTGGGACAACTGGGATGTGCAAATGGAGTACCCGAAGATCTTAACGTTAAAGAATGTTCATATCAAGCTCCAGAAGCTTTACATCAGGTTTTACAAACATACATGGACAAATGAGATATTTAAACAGCTCACACAGTTTATTATTTATTCTGAAATCCATATTTATTCATATTTAATCTTTTATTTCTCACAGACCTCCAGTGTCCAAGTTTTTCATCGTCTCAACTCTACGGACGGTTGTTGTCAGCCCTGGGACTACCTTCTCAATCCCAGTCACTTTTAGACCACTCCGGAGGGTAACAATAACCTTCACTGAACTGATTTATTTGTAGATCTCTCCACAATTTGAAAGTAGTCTTCCTCAGGCTTTCAAATGTTGGCTGAAGTGACAAGACAAGATTGTAGTCTGATCATTGCAGTTGTTTTTCGGCTTTGCAAGTTGAGAAACACCACAAAATGTGTGCATTTTTAACAAAAATAAAATAATTTTGATACTGTACTAAAGACATGTCATGTGATCTACTTCTAAGCCTTCATGTTCTCTGTAATGCTGTCTGTGTCTGTTTGGAACAGTGTGAGTATGAAGACAGCATTGAATTTCAAGGTAAAGGCGGGAGCTTCTCAGTACGCCTCCGTGCCATCAGACCCCGTCACACTCTGGATGTTCCCGACTCAGTGCTGCTTCCAACCTGTGCTGTGCAACACTCCTCACACACTAGTTTTCTGATCAGAAATGTCAGGTACATGTTAGAAATAGACTTATTGATTAATTTAGCTCATTGATTGGTGCTAATAGATGCTGAATATGTTCTTACTTTGAGGGAAAATAAAAACTCTGAAAATGCTGTTGCACAAATCTTGATCTTTTATAGTTAGGTTCATTAGTTTACTAATTATCTAATATGCACTTTGAGCCTGATGTTCTTTGAACCAGTGCTATTTATTTAGGTATTTGTTAGTTTTCAGCGAGTCAGGAAATGATGCAGAGAGCATTCTATGAGTTTATTTTAAATGTTTGTTGTCTTATGTACTTGTCTGTACTTTTCCATAAGAAGAAAAAATATTATATCAAACTCTTCACTGTTGCCCTTTTCAACATCAGTCCTCTTAATCCCCCTACATCTCCATTTTTTTTGTGTGATGACCCCCTTTTCCTGTGTACTCTTCTTCCCACAGTAAGATCCAGACATGTTTCCAGTGGGAGTGCACAGCACCATTCCAGCTGAGCCCTAAGCTTGGGCTGTTGAAGCCCGGCCAGGAATGTCACATCTCGGTGGTATTCCGACCACAAGAGGCACTGGTGTACCAGAAACAGGCCTACTGTAGGTTTGGAGAAGACAGGGACAAGACAGACAGCTGCTGCACTACGCTGCTGAAGGGACTAGGTACTAGACAGTAACTATCACCTAAGGCACAAATTGAAATTATCCATACATTCTGGGTGTGCTGTGGTCAGATAGATCTCAAAAGGAAATTAACAATTTGGCATTCAACGAATAAGAAACAACATATTTTTCAGTATGGCACTCAACTTCAGTTATTTTGCTGAACATGCCTTCAGTTTCTTTAACCAATATAAGAACTAAAAGGATCTTCAAGATGATAAGTTTGAAGGAACTAACTTGTCTCTTTTCATACCACTGTCATCATGTTCAGCCAAGTACCCACATTTTCAGCTGAAAAACCCTGAGCCCAAGGAGAATCATTGGGATTGTCCAGTTCTAGACTTTGGCTCTGTTCCAGTTGGTCAAAGTTTGCGGAAACACATTGATATATTCAATCCTTGTGCTGTGAGTAGTCCGCAAATATACAAAGAAATGTTGCCCACTCAATGGCCTTTATTCTTATTTCTTTTTGGCACTCTCTTACAGGTAGCTGCATCTTTCTCTCTTTCACTGCTGCCCAATGTGGGGTATTTGTTGAGGTCAGAGTTCAGTTGTGATGTGACCAGGGGTAAGATAGTACCTCGTGATTTGCTACAGGCAACAGTCACCTATACTCCGGCTGTGGTGGACACTGTCTCTGTCGGGTACTTACTTCTAAAATGTAAAGGAGCGCTCAGTGAAATTAAGCTTAAACTCACTGGAAAGTGTATAGGTATGAGACATGGAGGTACATGTATGTTCGCTCTATATGTAGTTCTATATATGTCTAAAAATGTTTTCTTTTATTGCAACTAGGTACCAAACTGTCTTTGTCATCATCTGTGGTGGACTTTGGCTGTGTTGAGGAAGGCAGATCCATCACACAGACGGTGGAGCTGATTAATTCTTCCCATGTAGAGGCTATCTACCAATGGGACCTGGACTGTAGTGGTCACAGTGTGTTCAGTATTCAACCAGCGAGTGGCACAGTGCGCCCTCGTAGCCAAATCACACTGAGAGCTGTCTATAGACCTACACAGCCCATTGCACATTACAGGAGAGTGTCGTGTCTTATCCTGCACAGGGTAGGAGCCAACATGCAGACACAATCATATTCACAACAAATTAACAAACATTTTTAATCTTTAATTTTTTTTATCTCCGCAACTCTTCCCTGAAGGATCCCATTGTCCTTGACCTGATTGGTACCTGTCACTCAGAGCTCCATCAACCAGTTGTACTGAAACTTGAACACTTGGTTCTTTATAATCTCAACTGGTCTAGGAGACAAGACCAGTCAGACACCCTCATTGCCATGCAGCAAGGTCCTGAAGTACAATTACACCAACAGGGAATACTCAGCTCCTCAGAAGAGGTAACGTGTCAAATGGAGATGGAAGATGTTCAGATATTTGTATTAAAGTTTCTTATATGAAAACATGACATCGCTTTTTAAACAGCAGATGCCATGAAAGAGCACAGTATGTTTGGTATTGTGTCATAAATATCTCTGTCATTTTCAGTCACACCAGAGACCAAACAGTGCTAGCGTGTCAAGAACGCCCATGGAAGATTATTACCAGTCATGCTTAGGGTGTTCTCTTCCATCTCCACGTGTATCTGTGGAACCCAGTGAACTAGTATTTAACCACAAAAAATACTCTTCTTTTTCTACATCCACCACATCCTCTCAGTGTGTCTCTATCACCAACCATACTAGCAGGAAACTAAGGTACCCCTGCATGGCATTTATTTGGCCTCTCAATGTAGCACTATTATTTTTTCTATGTAAAACCTGTTTGACCACACACTTTCTTGCTCATTCATTATTTGTTTGCTTGTGGTTGTTGTCTAGGCTGGTGTGGACTGCTGCCCCAGATTCTTCATTCTCTGTATCTCCCTTATTGTGTGACTTGGCTCCACTGAAAGTCACCTCATTTCGAGTGACCTATGACCCCAAGCAGCTCAATAATCTACATGCAGCAAATCTCGAGTGCTTTGCGTACCATAAGGTAACGTTTGCATTCTACTGCAGTGATTCCATCAGCCACTGGTGCATTTCTTCTTCTCTGAATAATCACCTGAAAACATCGACTTTTTCTCATTTGACTTTGGTGCCTGTTGGGGTACCAAACAGTTTCAGCTCATGTTATTCACTGCTGCTTGTCCTCTTACTCCTCTGGATGTTGCAGGATGATAATAACATAGAGGAGCGACTGCTATGTCCACCCTGGTCTTTGACTGTCAGAGTCATAGGCCACTCTTTTCTGCCTGGCAAAGAGCATTTCATCCCCTGCTGCTCCCTGAAGCCCCCTCTAGTGGTGAGACATAAATATTATAATATAGATGTCTGTCACTGCTACTTGTAGTCCGTCTTATGTATTGTGTTTCCATTCTCCAAATAAAAAAACTAAGATTATATTTAAGATTGCAAAGTTGAAGATCTTATCAAATGAAAACCTTTCTTTGATAAGTTTTAAATTAGAGGATAGTGACTGCAGTCCTTTGTTCTTCCCAGGTGTTCCCACCCCTTAGTGTTCTATCCTATCGCACGGTGCTCCTCCAGAATTGTGGCATCCTGCCCCTCACTTTCTCTCTGGGCCACAGCTCAGCCCCCACAGAATCTGTATTTTTAGTGCCCAGCTGTGGTTTGATCCAGCCTGGGAATCATCAAATCCTAACACTCAGAACAACTCCCACAGAAAACTATCCCAAAAAGGGGTTCAACTTATGTCTTCAGCTCAATGCAGATGGACACATGAAGGTAAAATGTAGACTACATCAGAATACAGAGAGAAAATGTTTACCACATGGCTCATATGGGTTTTTCTGTCTCTTTGACCCTTAGGAACTGACAGTAGTCAGTGTAGTTGAAAAACCGTCCGTGTCTCTGGAAGGAGATGGAAGCTTATATTTCCACCCAACAGCAGTGGGCTCACAAATGCGACACCCCCACCACATTCAGAATCTCAGTAACTCACCTCTAAGGTTGGAGAAGGGATTTTTTTTTTACCATGCTTATGTTCCTTGACATTTTTATATTATTTGAATTTATGCAAAATTTGTGAATTGTCTTCTAAGATGGCATTCTGCTATTTTCCTCTATGTTAGATTCCATTGGAGCATTCCAGAGCAAGACCAGAGTCTTATCTGTGTTGAACCAGAGGCTGGTGAACTACATCCCAATGAGAACTTAGTGAGAGACTGAGAGATTCACAAGATTCAGAGATGATGTGACTGATTGAAACAGACCTGAAAATATTTTTAATGACTCACTATTGCAGGCCCAGATATGGTCCTTCAACCCACTGGCAGAAAAGACCTACACGCTCACACCTACCCTCACCTTCTGGCCAACCTGGACACCTGGACGTAATGAGTCACAAATGACCCTTAAAGTGGTTGGAACAGGTGCCAAAGGTGTCATAGAGGTCGGATTATGAATTTGTTTGCATGTTTTATTTGTGTGTGAATACTCTAACCATGTCAAATTGGATACAAATTGAAAATACTATTGCATCACTGAAGCAGTGTTTGCTTGTTTGATCCCTCTTCAGGCGGAGAGAGCAGCTGTTGACGTTGGAGAGATTCTTGTTGGAAGCTGTCGGGCAATTGAAATTCCTCTTGTGAACAAAAGCCCCTGTCCTGTCTCCTTTTCCCTCTCTGTACAACAAACACTTCTGGATGAGGAAATTATTCCCTTTCAAGAGACGGATCCAACTGGTATTGTGTTGTGCGACTTCATACTGGTCATTTTAAACGTGTGCAGAGTGTGTATTTATTTTAGCGTGTTCATTTAGCATTTGGAAATGAGTTCTCAGTGTTTTTATATATTATTCAGTGCTGTAGTCTAAATGTGTTCTGTTTGGTGCTTTTAGCCCTGCAGCTATGTGAGAGGGGTACCATTGCCTCGCACTCCACAATGTTTCTGCGATCTACTGTGATACCATATAGGCGAGCTCAGTATCTATTGACAATCAGCTATCAGACTCTGAATGCCAGCGGTAAACAAAAACAAGCCCTCACACTCAACAAACCTTAATATATTGTTTTCTTATGAAATGATTATTAATGCTGTCTTCCTTTACATCTCTCTCTCTCTCTCTCTCTCTATATATATATATATATATATATATATATATATATATATATATATATATGTATATGTATGTCTGTTTTTTCAGGGTGTTTGTCATCCTCTCCTCAAGCTTTGTGTGAAGTGCGTGTCAAGGGTGTGCTTCCCACCCTGCAGGTGATTGATGCTTGTGGTTTTGGCAACGTCAGCCGCCTTAGCAAGATGCAACTATTGAAACACTTCTCATTGGACAGTCTCAACAACCACCTGCTCTCCAGCCCCTCCCCTGCAGAGCAGTTTTATAAAAATCCCTCAAGGCACAGGTTGGACAAATAAATACAACCACTATTTCTTGCATAATTTTCATCCAGATTCTTTTCCAGTTTAGGATCATTATGTTGTATGTATGTAATACATATTTTTTTTAATCATTGCTTAAATTTTCAAAATGTGGACTAAGGAGTATAACCTTGTCTTATCTTTCTCTTTCTAGTCTGCACCCTGGACCTAGCACATTGTATTTTAACTTCAGTGCTGCTCCACTGAATTCAGACCTCTCAACTTTTGTGTTGATGTTTCACAATCCTAGCTCCATTCCTATCAAATGGTAAATAAAAATCATACCGGACAGAATACAGTCAATCCAAATCAATGGTAACTGCAGTTGGAATTCCTTTGAGACTTCTCAGAAATGAATGAATTTGAATTTATGCCACACAATAAATTAGAGTAAAATCACATTAACTCTTTAAGTTTTATAGATGAAAGAAAATATGAGCTCAACTCTCCTGGACTGTTAAGTAGAGTTTGATATTTAGTCTTTCTATACGATTAGGGCATTCTTGTTTCCAGAGGAGCAAAAGATGGAATTGGAATACTGGGCAGAGACGGGACAGTTGAACGGTACTGAGATGTCCCCGATGAAGGTCAGGCTTATATTCCTGTATAACTGACATTCTGCTATTAAAAAATATTATTTAGAACTTGTGGAAGACCATGCAAACCCAAACCCAAATATTTTGATCTCCCCGTCAGGTTCACGAAAACCCGTTCAGTGTGTCTCCCTGTTCTGGAACTTTACTCCCTGACCAGCAGAGGGCAGTACGCTTCACTTACAGGTCTCAAAATACTGAAAAAGCTACAGCAATGAGACTAAAACAGAGAACTGGAAAATATTGGCAAAGATTAAAAAATCTATACTCTTCAAACTTTTATATGTATTTTAAAGAAATTCTGTGCTCTGATAACATAAAATCCACAATAATAGCAACTGTGTCCTCCACAGGCATGATTTTGTGGGGGTACATCAGCTTCCTGTTGTCTTCAAACTTTCTCACAGCAGAGAGATCTTGGTGAGACGGAGCTCCAGAGAAATTTACACAAAATCAAAACAAACTGCAGCACTTTTACTGCTGGTTGAATTCAACTTCTAAAAATATATTTAATTAAGTTCACATTTCTTTCATTTTAGTGACTTTCCATTACTGTCTCTTAGTTGATGTGGTACATTAACTCATTAAATTAGCATTATAAGCTGTAACTTCATGTGCTTGTGTTGCTCTATGTGCAGCTCAACTTTCAGGGGGTCACGGTGAATACAGACAGACCTTATCTTCACTTTGCTTCCAAGAAACATGTCTTCACTCCTGTAAATATTGCAGGCTTTGCTGCTCCAAGGCAGGTGAGTTTATAATTCCTCAGAAAGAAAGAAATGTCAGTAGTGGTTAATTGATGATTTATTGATGGAGCTGAAATATACTCTGTTGTTATTAAATAACATCTGTTTATTGGTTGAAAAAGCTTCAATAGATTAATCCTGTTTTTAACTTTGTTGCACTGGTTTGAGAACCGAACCTTGATGTGTGTTCTATTAAAGATACATCCGGTGAAATTGCTCTTTTGTTTGTCCTGCAGGTATATGAACTACACAATGCTGGTGCTGTGGCGGTCCATTATAAGGTGGACTTGCCTGCATTGTCACAGCTGAGGGCAGACAACATTACAGTTTTATCCTGCCTCAATCCAGAAGGAGAGATCCTACCAGGAAAGACTACTTTCCTAAATTGGATCTTCTCACCACTGGAGACTAAGACATACCATGTAAGAATCGAGTCCAACTCAGTCTCCTTTCTGCTTCCTCAAACTCTTTATACAACTGGTCTGGGCGGCTAATGTTGTAGACATCAGAGTTCAGGCTAAACTGTTCCAAAAGTCAGCAGAAATTAATTAATTCAGAATGAATCCCAATGTAATTGTGATTTTTATTCTTATTTCTACCACCAGATGGATATTCCTATCCACGTCCAGGGCGGGGACACCACTTTGGTGAGGTTTGAGGGAAGTGGATTGAATCCCTCAGAAATGGGTTTCAAAAATTCATTTAAATGCAGAGACACTGAGACATCAGAATCCTGTATCCAGAGGCTGCCTCTTCCAGGACAGGTGAGAGCAGTTTTTGACTTAGAAAACACATTTTGATTTACTTTATTTTCTTGGGTACCTTCAGGCTCTTCAGACATCTCCCCGTGTTTCTTTATTTAACCTTCATCTATACAGATGATCTCAATGAAACACAGGGTCTTATTCTCAGGAGAGACATTGTCAAGCAAAATCCTCAGTACTAGACATTTTGATAGAAAGAAAAAGAAAGGAGTTTATATGCATTTGACTCAATGTGTATTTGTGTGCGTTTGCACATTTGTAGGTGGTGTTCCTGTCTAACAATAGCGTGTCTCTTGGCGACATCCCAGTGTGCTCACGATCTTCAAGAATCTTCTTCCTGACCAATACATCCCACACAGACACTTATCACTATAAATGGGACCAGAACATTGACCAGGTATAGGAATGTGTACATGTAGCATGTGAGTCATGTTACGTACATGTGTAGATTTCACCATTTTGAAAAAAAAACGAGAACATTGTACCTCTTCCTGTTCAGCGGTTATTTTATAACGACTAACCTGAAGATTCTTTGTTCAGGCGATACAGATTTGTCCAGAGCGAGGAAGTCTTCATCCAGGGGAGAGTGGCCTTTGTGTCCTTACCTTCACCTCTACGGACTACCCCACTTGTTATCAGCAAGACGTCATCTGTGAGGTAACTCAACAATATTTGTGTATATTTAAAACCTGCATTAACTGCTTGAGTTCACTTTTCGCTTCTTTCCAGGTCATTCAAGAAGCTGCCCTGAAACAATATCACAATGCTTTGCATTGTTGGGAGGAGAAGCAGAGACATCTAAAGGAATTCCGTATCGCAGACAAAAATCTTACAGTAAGCCAACTTGTTTTGTGAAATAAGGTTTTTTCTGAATTATAAGTCATATTATTGAAAATGACAAAGTCTTCTTTAATGACCCTTTGTGTTACTTCAGGAACCTGTTGCAACTCCAGGGAGAAAAGGGGCAACACTCAAAAACTATAAGGTGGTACATTTACTGTCAATAAGACTTGTCCTTTACAATGTAAATAATTTGTTGACATTCAGTTTAAATTGACTTTGTATTAAGCAGAGTTTAATTTTAACTTTGACCTGTGTCTCTCCTTCAGACTCTCCCTCCCATCTATAACACTTGTAATTGTGAAACATTTGGTGGTAGATGCTCCAGGATAGTTAGAGCTGAGCAGCGGGCACAGGAAGCCTTAAAAGAATGGAGACACCCTGAACCTCCCCTACCTCTTCTGCTACACCTGGGGATCACAGCTAACTCCCATCACTTCCTGGAGTACCTTATTCACTTCCCTAACCAGATCAATAAGCACTATCAGTAAGCCATTCTGAGTTTACAATCGCAGACACAGCAACAGACTGAACTCGCACGAAACATCTTTTGTTATTTTTAAAGTCAATTTTAAGATATAGGGAATTGTGGCTCATGTTAAGCATCTACAGTAGAGCCTGATTTCCATTCCAAACATGGAAAGAGAAACCTTTTCTGTGCTTTCTCCCTAAGATGCACCCAACCATTCAAGCCCCAGAAGCAGGAAACTATTTCTTCATACATATCTCTCCCTGCTGAGCCGCCTTCAGTGACACATGTCTCTGTGGGATCAGTCACTACACACATACTCACCTCTCTGCTCAGGTAATATAAACACCCAGGCACTAGGAGTATTTTTGTGTGGGTTTATGTGAAGGTTTTTTTCTGCCTCTGCCTTACAGGTCGATATTTCATGATCCAGCATTCACTCAGTGTGTGGTTGCCTCTGCATCCAAAGCCATCACCTATGAGAGTAAAGAACCTGGTCCGTCTCGCTCTCCCTCAGTTCCATCAACCCTTTCTTCAGCCACAACACCAGATCAACCTGTTCAGCTGGGAGGAACAATGTCCCGGCAAAGGGAACAGTGCAGCACAGTGGTCAGTGAGGGGACTGCAGAATGTTTGAGAAACACACCTCATACTCCGAATGTTCCTCGCGACTTGAGCGAAGAAGTTTTGTTGAAGACCCTCCACAACCTGATGATGGAAGCCATCAGTGGAGAATTTGCTCTCACGGCACACCCAAGCACCTTAACCCTACCGCCTGTTTCTACCAGGTGAACACACACATTGTTCACACACACTGAGAGTGATAACTGTCCTCTCCATATGGTGTTTGTCAGACATTAAATTCTGCAAGATTTAAGACTTTGTGTACTTTATAAATAACAGGAGAACACCTAAAGCCGAAGCAGAACAGAGAGGAGACTCGAAAAAATGAAAGCTGGGACTTCAATATCACCATCTACCCAACGCCACAGATGTCCACCTCAAGTTTTGTGCTCACTTTGCTCTGACATATAACTCATCACCTCTGGATTACATCTGGTGCCATCCTTTTTTCTCTCCTCTGTCCCTACTGTGTTGCTGATATGTCTTTTTTTTTTTTCCGAATATTTGCAGGATCTTTTCTAAAAGACTGCCACATCATTCCATACTGTGAACGGATGTTGTTCTTTTTGTTTTTATCTATTTTTTCTTTATCTGTTTTGTATCAGCACCCAATTTCATTTTTGAACATGACAATGACAATTAAAGTGATTTGTGACAGTTCATACATTATGTTATAATCGTTTTTTTTAAACAGTAGTAGATTTCTCTAACAGTACAGAAACACTCTCACGTACAGTAATAAATCCATAGCTTTAATGCTCTAAATTAATTTATTTAGGATACCAAAGAACACCAATATGTTTGAAATAAAAATAGGGTTTTTAGGCAATGGAATACAAACAATATCAAAAAATAAAAGATTTTTTACGTAGACAACCTTTTGCTTTTCTTTAACCAAATTTTACCGATGTCAAATATATCATATTCAACTACTGTATTGTACTGCAGTTCCCTTTTCTGCCACAATGCTGCTGAGCAGCACCGCTGCTTTCACACATTTCCAACACTCGTCTATCCCTCTTGTTCGTGTTTGCTGTTGTTTCTGTGAGCATCTCAGCACGTCAGGCTCCGTATTTTGGATACTTTACTGTTCATCATGGATGATAAAGCAAAGGCTAGTGAAAATAGTGGTAGTAGTGACCATTTCTCTGATGAAATCTCTTATGAAAACTCTTGTATTGTTGTTAAGATGTACGATTTTGCATGATTCCATATGAATGACATGGACAACTTTAGAAGACACCAGTCTACGACAGCTCTTTTCAGTTCTCAAAATCGGTAAAATAAATTAAAATTTAAAGTTTTATGCATACCTGACAGATAAACAGTAAAATTCTGTCAAAATTTTCATTCATTTAAATCAAACCCCACAGCATATTAAATCCTAATTTAATTTAATCTCAATTTAATATTAATTATTATTATTATCATTAATCTGTTTTAAGTCTATGTACTAGTCCTGTACATTCCACCAACAGGTTTTCACAACATCCACTAGATGGTGCAACATGCAAACAAACCACGTCAGAGTTCCCCTTGAGACGCTCAAATCACAGCCAAACAGTTTTCACTGTTTCTGCAGTTTGCCTTCATTAAATAAAGTGGCAGAAAATCTTGAGCATAGTTATGTGCTCTGATTTGCACAAAAACTGAAATCTGAAGGTGCATGATGCTTGCAAAATTCATTGTTCCGTTGAAAAGCGCTGCATCTGTTTTCTTGCAAAAAAAAGAAGAAGTCGAGGTTGTGCTTTGATCTACTGTATATGGAACTGAGACCACAGATGGCTTGTCTATTGTTCTTCAAACATGAAATAGTCTCAGATAGTAAAAGGAGGCATTGGTCTCGATATTGGACTCAATGTAGTATTCTGTGCTGGAATGTGCTCCTGTTACAAAATCCATGGGTCTGTGTGTGTGGCTGGTGACACACGACATAGTGAGTGAAGGATGATCCAACAGTCCTCTGCACCCTGTATCTCCAAGGCAATCTGTGTGTGAGTCAGTCAGTCTTACCCATCTGGCTGGTCCCCTCTCTATCTCCTTGCAACGCCACAAGCCCCGTGGACATGAGTTGGACGAAGAAGAAAGGGTAAGAAGAGCCACGGCTTTCAAATGGAGAGCATGGCAGATGAGATATGATCTGTTATAATAAAGTTACTGTTCTGCCGGTAATGCTGATGATTCACACCGGAAAAAAAAAAAACACTGACAGTGTGTCTGCGTGCCGTGAGAGGAAAGAGTGTAAACAATGTTTTCTATCCAGCGTTCCATCCCGTTGTGAGCAAGTTGCACTTTCATTCCAAACACTGCATACATAAAAAAATATGACAACAATGAAATAACTATATATATATATATATATATATATATATATATATATATATATATATATATATATATATATATATATATATATATATATATGTATTACAGTGACAAAAAATCATTGTGTCACTCTTGATACCATTCCGAATTGTTATCAAGAATGGAAACACACACACACACACACACACACACACACACACACACACACACACACACACACACACACACACACACACACACACACACACACACACACACACACACACATCTGTCTACAAACACAGTGCATGGGAATAAAATCGCCATCCTTTGGCCAAATCTAATCTAATAATCACAAGTTCAGCTGTGATGTTGTCATCACTCACAAATGGATGTGACTCATTTGGAGAGCATCTCCTCGCTGTCCTAGTCTCTAAATTATTGCTGCTAATGGATTAAAAATAACACAGTCCACATGATTAACTTTACAGGGAAAACATGAGAGTATGGTACTCCATTACATGAAGAGATTTAACACCTAACAAAAAACATAATGGTGATTCTCTGTCAACAGAGAATATTTCCCTTGATTTATAATAATGGGATAGAAAACTGTTGCGTAATGCACAAACTGTCATGATACTATTTGTATTTAGACAGATCCCCTATAAACCTTACATTCATTGTGCAGTGTCATTCATTGAAATGTGGAATGATTGACGAGTCACTATTTCTTCTGTGTTTTCATGTCTCCATCACAGGAATGAATAAAGTAATACATTTGCTGTATGTTTCTGGAAGTTTTAGTTTGGTGTAAATCAGAGAGCACTTCAGTTGCATTTGTGATGCTGGCCCCAGTAATAGTACTACTTGGAGACTTCAAACAAACAAAATCAATTTGGAGTGAAGAGGGACTATAAAATGTCTAATAACAGAGAGAAGAAATTTTAGAACTATAGTCCCACCGTGTCACTTATGTTAGAAATTACACAGAGGACCTTCATTCTGCAAAGAAAGATCCTTAAACTGACTTTTTTAAGAATATATAATCACTGCTTCTGACTACAAAGTAACTTTATCAAGACTATGAACTGCTGTGAAATTTCAGCCACTTTTATGCAGGAAAATCTGTACCTAAATTCGTTATGTGGGCTGAGATTGTAAATCTGTCTCAAGTACAGTGTTTCAATTCAATTTCTTCTGGAAGCAATGGAATAATAATTAAAACAGGGTTGTGGTTATGTATTTAGGACGTCATAGATAAAAACAACAAAAACCTTAAGATCTGAGCACTTACATGTAATGTTTCTTTGTGCAAATGATGTTGCAGGAGATTCCATCAGAGATCACTTGAATAATTCAAATTGCTCTGGCATTTTGAATGATGTTAGACCTTAACGGGAGCAGAAAAAGAAGAAGTGTACTTTAATAACCCCCTTGGGGAAATTATTCTTTCACTTGTGGTCTCTATATTTTTCTCATCCATATGTGTGTGTGCAGGCCCTGAAACAAACATACACACACACAAACACAAACACAAACACACACACAAATACGGAACCTACCTGCATGCAAATATTTATAGTGATAGGAAGAGCGGGGGGAGCTCCGTCTTCATGCGCTTCAATGAACAACTTGTAAGGGGATGGTGCCTTGCTCAAGGGCACCTTGGCAGTGCTCAGAAGGTGAACAGACACCTCCCATTGCCAGTTAACACTCTGTAATCTTTGGTCCACATGGGCCTTGAACCGGCCACCCCAGCCCAAGACCTAGTGGCCTGAACATTTAACTCCACATTGTCACCTATGTGCAGTCATAACCGGTCGTCAGGCCCATTCAAAGAGCCTGCAGTTAAATGTGTGCCCATTTATAATAAGGTCCCTTAGGAGACATTAGGCTGAGACAAAAAGCAGGATGCAGCTGAATCAAGACAAATGATGTGGCTTTTGTTGACAGATTGTAGCCATCCTCAGTGAGAGACAGTTGTCTGGAACGTAGTATACTCTCATTACTTGCTGAAACAAGACCACAGTTTGAGCTAACCTCCATCCCTTCCTCTCTGAAAAAACAAACTGTTTCTGATTCTGGACATGTAAAATCATGTGGCAGTGAGGTATCAATATTTTATACTGTGTGTGTTTATGTGTGTGTATGTGCCAGTTGTGAAGGAATTCTGTGAACATGCCTTTCTCGTGGGGATTCCAAGGATGACTGTGGTTTGTTTTAGAAAAGGTTACGGCCATCATGTGTTTCTAATTTAGATCTAATTCAAGTTGTCATATAAAATATTAGCTCCAATGGGATTTCTGCTCATTTTCGGTCATAACCATCTGGGAATGTGATTTTTTTTTGTGGACTTCACGGAGTGGGCGAGGTGTTTTTCTGTGGAAACAAAAGGGTACGTGTGTGGCACGGGAAAGAGACAAAGGAAAAGAGGGTAGAAGAGAATCACATCCAGAGATAGGTGGTGCATTCTGGCAAACAGTGGGAATCCATTTCACGCCCAGATGAAAGCAGTGTGAGAGGGGGAATGTGTGCGTAGCCTGTGTATGATAGGTGTGGCGGTACAGGGGTTAGGCCTGTTAGCTTTTTCTAGGTGGAGGGAGGGAACACGTCATAACACTGACCAATGCTGATTCACTTCAGTCAGCGACAGACCCAAGGGAAAGCACAAGTTATTACAGCTGATTGTTTATTCAGTTTTTTTTTCCTCTACAGATAAGGATTCTCATGTGAGATTGGAATAAATTTAACAATTTTTTTCCAATAATATAAGCCACGCTGGGACATATGTGACATGACTGGATATAGATCATGCAAACGGCTGCTGTTTCAGAAACAAAACAAAACAGTGGGAGCACTAAAATGAAAAGGAAAGTGATTTTAATGATTCCCAATTTAAAATATACATAAATTGGGAATCATTAAAAACATACTGTTTCAGTGATTTTTGTAAATGCATGCTTAGTTCAGCAACAGATTTCAAGCAAGTTTGGACAGAGTCAACAATAGACCAAGAAAAAAAACGTGTTTTTGGAACATTCAACCAGTAAACAGTTTTATTGATAGCAGGTGATTGCATCACTATCGGATATGAAAGGTCATCCTGAAAAGTTCCAGGGTGAGATTCTACCCTGGGAAAAATCCAATTTCCATTTCCAACATTTTTGCAATCAATTTAATAGTTTAGGTTGAATATACAAACCGATCCTGGCAAACATGACTGTAGCTGTGAGGCCTTACAAAGAAACAGCGATGCTTTGAGTTAACTCTTGGAAGGCAAGTGTGATCAACATGATCACAATGACAATGCTAACAAGCTGATGCGCATCAAGGTGAATGTTTACAATAGCCATCAATTTAGGTAATGGCATGAAGCTATCATCCAACTGGCACCAAACAAAAAGTGTAGCTGAAGTTGATGTTCTTTTTAGTTATAGTCAAAATATTAGATAAATTAAGGTTTTCACAACAACGATAAATCATCAAGGATTCCTAAAAACATTTAAAATTCATCCAGTTGGCAGGAAAATTAAACCAATTGTTTTCCCGACATTTAAATCTAAACCATCCAATGGAGACGTCAGAAAGTCAGCTGATCAGTTGATCACCAAGCCATCATTGCCATCATGCATGCATGCTTCCAACAGTTGAGTGCAATATTTGACATGTTGCAAATAAATGTGTTTAACCTCTGTCATTCTTTTCTTTCCCTCCTCCCCAGGAAATCATGTAGCCCTGTCGTTCTGCAAAATATCTTATAAAACAAAAGCAATGTTGAAAGTAAATATAATGACTGAAAAATGCAGTGTTGGCAGCGTTTAGCGAAGCTCCTGTATCATCAGGGCGTTCTCTTTTACAGCATCGAACTAAGTCCTTACAGATGTATTGCACACGCTGGAAGGACGAGTTACATATCTTCACCCTGAGCTATGTGATTTAGATGCAGGAGTCAGAAAGTAAACAACTTAAGGGATTTAAATTGATCACAATGCTGGTGAGGGTCAACATGCTGTCATGGGAAAGGAGGTTGAGGGACTGCCATTAAACCAGAGAACTCTGGTTCTAGCTCCTGTATTGGCTGATGTTGGTTCTGTTGAAGTATCTTTGACCAGGACACAAAGTCTTATACCCAGTAAAAGGTCCATATGTTGATTTTAGATAATTAACCACAAATTAGGACTATTTTATTTTAGGAAGGATTTAGAACGTTTCAATGTAATGTATTGAACCAGAGTGACCAGGACCTCCTTGATAGAAAGAATGATATTAGTAGCATTTATAATAACTATTAAAATAACTACAGATAGTACAGATTGTCAATAAATAGAATTAGTTAAAAGCAACCAGGATCACAACAAGAGAACCAATCACAATCCACGTGAACCTGCAGAACAAAGAAGAACGTAGTCCAAGGATGAGCTGATGATGTGAAGTTAATAACATGCATTAATTAGTCTAAACCTATAGCGGCAGAGGTAAGAGCTAATCTGAGACAACCTTATTTATAATCTTAATCTTAAAGAAATGCTTATTGTCTACTTTTACATGCAGAGAGAGTGTCTACCTGCCTGACCGAGACTGGAAGAGGGTTCCTCTTGAGAAGAGCCTGATAACTGAAGGCTCGTCCTCCTATTCCACGTTTGACTGTAGGGCTCACAAATAACCCTGCATCCTGAGCGTTATGTTCTAGTCTAGTAATACGACACTATGAGCTATTGAAGGTATGTTGGCGCCTGACCATTAAGGGTTTGTAGGTGAGGAGGGAACGATATGATCTCTTTTATTAGGTCTGGTCACCACACATCAGTCTTAAGAGACTTTTTGAGACATCCTGACTACTGGGAAATGCAGTGATACATCGACTTTTTTTTTTCTCTTTGAAATAGAATGGTCTGATTTTCAAAAATCATAGTAGGCAGCTGAATGAAGACAGTCTCAGAATTGTATTCATTTTTTAAATTATTTATTTTGCAATTTGGTGTGCCTTCTCATTGGAGCTTTCTTAATGTCACATTTAAGATTTAGCTGCAATCTTTTGATACAAAATCTTTATGAGCATTGTTGTCTTTCATTTGCCTTTGCATCACTAATAAAGTTAGTGAAATGTTTTTTGCTCACATTGCACACACACACACACACACACACACACACACACACACACACACACACACACACACACAGACACACACACACACACACACACACACACACACACACACACACACACACATTGTTAAAAGTTAAAACACTTTCACATCAATTTAAGGAGTTCAGAGCAGCTCACTGCCTTCATCCAAGTCTGGGATGGTGAAGTATGGAGCTGCACATAGAAAAGAATTTGTGCAATACACATAACCCAGAATATGAATCTATTGTATGTGGGCCGGTGGCCATCTGGTTAGGGGCTGTGCAGTGTCTCCTCCCAGCAGGCAACTAAAGCTGTGAGCCAAGACCCCAGGCCCAACACCCTGCCGGACTTTGAAATCAGATCTTTATTGTCCATAAAGCTTCAGCCAAGTATGAAGAATCAGACCTCCCTAACAAAACACACTCATCCAGCAGAGAGGGACAAGATGAGAGAGAAAGTGGGGGGTGCATGAGACATAGACAGAGAAATAGAAAAATGAATTAGGGAAGAAGGAGAGGTTGATTGAGAGATAGATGCCTAGAGAGTACAAAGCACAGAACAACGGGACGCTCAATGCCCGAGTTATTTATAGGTCATTGAAAGATAACTCAATTTTCATAACTTTCTAATTTTATGGTCGTTGTTCCAAGTTCACATATCAATACAGAACTCTCCACGGGGATCAAATTTCTCTTCCAGGACATCACAGTAAGTTCATTCTCAGCCACTGCCTTCTACATATTCACCTTGATGTGACTGGGCATCAGTCAGTTGTAAAAAGGAGATAGAAGCAATGACAGAAAAGAATGTAAGCTCAGAATATAAAAAATAAACCAAGTTTCTAAGCATTATGAATATTATAGCCTGAACGGCATGATTAAAAATGCAAAAAAATGTGTTGTTATATATATACTGCATAAAGGGACAGATTCAAAAGGCTGATCACAAGACAGCCAGAGGCTGATTTTATAGCAAGCCTAGGCTGACATAAAACCAATTGTGATGGAACATGTCCGTTCATCTGCTACCAAGGTTGCACAGATGATCGATGGTATATAAAAATGCTGAGTCTGATAACTATTAAAGCTATGTGATTAGTTATATAAATATAATGGAATGCATTTTAATCACTTTATGAATGCTATTCTGATCATCAATATGAAATACTGAATTACAGGGAAACTAAAGTCAGGGCTACCATGACAAAATTTAAAAATTATTGGGAAAAATATTTGGATTTTAAAGTTGCTACATGTGTCAAGGTTACCAGGTAGTTGTTTTACCCTTGTTTGTCTGCTTCCTGGCAGATTCAGCATCATTTTCAGGCTTAAAATATTCTGGTCTCATCAAGACAAGGAAGTTAGCCTCTAGTATCTGGATACGATGCACCAGGCCTCAAACTAACTCCAAAGTCAACTTTATCAATATGAGAAGATCAAACCACTGTAGTATGGCGTTAAGAAAATCCCAAGAGAGGTAGAGGTAGGGTAAAGGTAGAGTTACAGGAGGAACAAAGCATGAATTCAAGATTTTACCCTGACCTACACATTTTTGTGCCTCTGGCTTCCTGAAAATGTTGCTTTTTGTTTTGAGATTATATCTCATCAGGTTTCAGAGATGTGTACCTAAAAAGGTTTACAGTGTGCCGTCATTCCTCGCAGTTAATGTGTTCCAGGAACCACCCTCGATTAGCGAATTCCACGACAGAGCGTCAAACCATTCATCTTATTATTTAAACGTTTATGAACCCTCTCCATAATTGCAACCTTCTATCTGTATTATCTTTTCCCACACTCTTACTGACTGTTTAAAGCACTTTGTGTCTCACGGAAGTCCGAGACTCACAGAACGTAGCACACTTCCGGATGCATTCAGCCAATAGAATGCGCGTATGGTATCACGTGAGTGCCTTCCAATATTCTGCGATAAGTACACAAGTTGAAATTTGATCCTGACCTAGTTTTCTCAAGGTCAAGATAATCATCTCATTTTCATCCCCTTTGCTGGATGTAATGTGCTTTTTCTTTCATCTTTCTATCTGCAACGGTTGTTTTTTGGTGGACGGATGGACAGACTAACACACAAACACTGACAATTACAATACATCACCGCTTCGCGGGATGTAATTAGAGTTAGACATAGACGCTGATGTTAGGGCTTGGTGGTCAACCTTCAACCAGAATACTCCATCTTTTCATCGAACTAACTGAAATATAAACTTGATCGAAGTTATTTGATTTATTTAAGTTGTTTCAAGTTATGTAAAAAGGTTGTATGACAAGCAAAGGTGAAAAAGTACAATATCTGTAAATGCTTATTACTTACACGATTTGCATATATATATATATACAAATTATATATACAGTATACATATAATATATAATATATATATATACACACATATATATGTAATATATGTAAATATATTGTATACACACACACACACATATACAAAAGAGCATTGAGGGGTGTGAGTGGCGACAACATGGTAATATGCAGACATTCGTTGGAGTCTTTTATTTTTAAAACAGCTGCCTGCTGTGAGTGGCAATTACCCTGATGGGAGCAGTGGGGCAGGAATGCTCTGACCATTATCCAAAAGGAGGTAGAAGAATTTTGATTCACATTATAAAAACAAATTATCATAGTCACATACATGCACATTGTGTTGTCCAGACACATAGGAGTCTCAGTGAGACATCAAAGAATGTGTCAGAATATATGAATAATTTACAATGTGCAGCCCAAATGAAAATGTATACAATAACATCCTTCTTTATGACCAGGATGGATAGGATCAGGAATGAGTACATCAGCACATGTTAGAGGTTTGTGAGATAAAGTCAGAGAGGCCAGACTGAGATGGTTTGGACATGTCCAGAGGAGAGATAGTAAATATATTGGTAGATGGATGCTGAGTTTTGAACTGCCAGGCAGGAGGCCTAGAGGAAGACCAAAGAGGAGGTTTATGGATGTAGTGAAAGAGGACATGAAGGAAGTTGGTGTGAGAGAAGAGGATGCAGAAGACAGGGTTAGATGGAGGCAACTGATTCGCTGTGACGACCCCTGAAGGGAAAAGCCGAAAGGAAAAGAAGATGTTTCAGAAAAAAAATCAATGATCATTTTGTTCAGTACATTTCATACACTTCAGGTCAATAAGTGGTGTGTCTTTCAGATTAAGGGTGTATGATCTCAATTTAGTCAAAATTTTAACATAATATTTAGAAATATCACATCTCAACTTCCAGCAGTCCTCATTACAATTTTTTATCCCAGTTGGAATCTGAATATTACTGCTTCTGAATATTTATGCAATACAAAGTATCTCATTTGATACTGACATTGTCCTCAAGATTTTGATGATCAAGTTCATATCTATTGAATTCCGTCACGCAAATTGAACCCAAAAGTCAGGATTCATCAGGCACCTCCACGTGGAACCAATCATCATACCATCATCTGTCTTCCTCTAGCATCATCTGCCCTCCACCTGACACAAAGATGTTGCATTCACAATGAAACATAAAGTTCAAACTAGGAACTCTACTAAACAAAGCACAGTGAAAATCACCAGTTGCTCCTCTCTTTCTCACTTACACAGGTTTGGCTCATGTGTCAATGAGGGAGATAGAAAGGGAGATCCGGTACACATGTTGGTCATTTCCTTTATTTACATTAGTCACCATGATGTTGGCTGATTTGACTCTGCTGAAAGCAAAACCTTCAGCCTTTGTCATTCAACAGTAAAAACAAAGACAGAAATCAACTTTATCATCAACATTATAAACAGCATATCAATGATGACACCTGCACTGCTTCGTCAGCAACCGCGACAACTAACGATCACAGGTGAAGGTATGAGAAAGTTGGTCTAAATATTCCAGCTATACAGGAACACTTAAGCCATGTTTGTAACAGCCTGACAGGATGTCAATCATAGCTCCGAGTGTGGGCTGACTTGAATGTTCCAGTGGATTCCAGAGGGTTCATGAGCTCCTGCAAAGCTCTGACATCTGAGACGTTATATGTGTCCGCCAGGCAGCTCAATAAGGTAGATTGTAAAAAAAAAAAAAAATTATTATAAGCAGGCTAAATGTGCTCAGGATTTGCATTAAGAATAATACTAAAAAATATAGTTGTGGCTCACAGGAGAGAAAACATACCTGAGTTTTCATTTCAAATCACATTTTGAATTTTGCCACTTCGACCTATGGAAGAGACACAATTTTACATTAAACACTTTGGGGAAACTTTCCATCTTAACCTTCAGGTAGGCGTCAGAGCGAGAGCTGGCTGTGGATTGTGCAAAGCAGTAGTGATTGGAACCGAAGCTCTAGTGCAAGACAATGATACCCTACTTGACTGGGTGACTTCGCCTTGTGTTACGCTGGTGATTGATTGCATCACTGCAGTGGAACGAAGACTTGTGTCAGAGCTTTTATGGGCATCTACAGTACAGCGGTGTTGAATTTCAATGGATATGCCCTTGGCCAGATAGGCAATAATACCCCCGCACTGACACACACACGTTCACACACACACACACACACACACACACACACACACACACACACACACACACACACACACACACACACACACACACACACACACACACACACACACACACACACACAGGATAATAGAGCCACTAAAACGGCTTCAGTCCATGCCAGTTTGTTGGCACAAACATCTGAGGGGTTCCATCACACCTCTGCTGACATCACCTGAAGCAATAAGCTCTTATTTCTTATCCACTTTGAACAGAATATATGTCAAAATGTATGCATTGTGTGTGTGTGTGTGTGTGTGTGTGCGTGTGTGCGTGCGTGCGTGCGTGCGTAATCACGCACGTGTGTGTTCGCGACTTTTCTGCTCAACCGGGTCCTCCAAAAACTTTGGCAGTTCCTTTCTCTCTCCCTCTTGGAGTGACAGCGAGAATTTCACTTCGCCCAGAGCGACGTCACACCAAGGTGGAAGGAAGAAGACGAGCGCATTTTTCCTCCCTCTATTATCCAAGGAAAACACATCAGCAGACGGTGGCACCCAGACGCCTCTACCTGCAGCCGGTGCGCAATGAAAGTTAGTTCACGAAGGTCATCGGTGCGTCAGTCCGTCGCGCAGCGCCCAAAACCACAGGGGTTCAGTTTTTATAAATGAGAGAGGGGACGTCCTTTTTTATTCAAAATTATCATCTTAATTTCCACTGCAGTTATCCGAGACTCTGTGTGTTCCTACAACCACAGCTCGAACTGTTCGGTGCGCTGTTTCGCAGTCAGAGCGGACTTTCGCTGCTTGGAGTCACTTCGGAAGTCCAGATTTTGAGAGCAATGTAATGCGCCGCGACAGACAGAGCAGAACGACAATGAAGAGGTTAACCACACCTTTGAACGCGGACATCTCTTCAGTAGCCTCTTGACCAACTTCCTTGCGCATTAAGATGCGCACGACAGACGAGGAGTTGGATGATGAACTTTTTGCGCTCATGTTCACACAGCTTCCACTAAGATTTCGCTGAAGCGACCAGTCAGAACACAAGGTCCTCCTATGTGTGTAAACAGTAATCCAACTCAGTGTTTGCGTCATTAATTAGATTTTTTTTTTTTTGCTGGAAAATCTCCTGGAAGGATTCGCTGTTCACCATGACGGTTCGTCTATCGCGGATCCAGCTGGCCCTGTTCTTTATATTGCTGTGTCCAGTCAATATCATCGGACTGTGGTGGTAAGTGCTCTTGGTTTACCACGTGTTTTGTGTGTCTCACGTTAACCCGGAGAGCTCATCCGTTTCGTTTGCATTGGATTTCAGCGCACAAACATAATCACAGCACTGCTGCTCTGCATTACCGGCATTTCACTTTAATGCTCTGGTTAAACCCGGGAATTTTCATCATTTCTGGAATCTGGCTAAATATGATATTTATATTTAAGGAAAGAGATAAGAGGATCAATAAAAAATGGACCAAATAGGCAGCAAGTAGACAAATGATTTTTTTAAAAATAGATGACTGTGTCTAAAAGTTGGAAGTAGTTTCTAATAATTGTTGGGTGTTTATATTCTAGGGTTTTAATTACTAAAAAATCTACAGAAAATGACAAAAAATGTCAAATAAATGAAAATATTGGACTTTTGTTTCCCCAGGACAAAAAAAAAAAAAAAGCAGAGGCAGGGTGAAAGAGTTATCTGCTCTGCATTGCCTGATACATGGAGGAGAGAAGCAAGGTGTGTGTGTGTGTGTGTGTGTGTGTGTGTGTGTGTGTGTGTGTGTGTGTGTGTGTGTGTGTGTGTGTGTGTGTGTGTGTGTGTGTGTTGTAGGGGTTCAGAGTCAGGAATGTCAGGTGGCCCTTTAGGCGCTGTGGATATGTCATCATAAAACAATCCATATAGGCTCAGGTCTGGAAGGTGTGTGACAGTCAGACAGACAGTCAGAGATAGACAGCCTCTGTAGATCTGCTGATAACATACTTTCAGTCCATGTGTGTCTCTGTCTGTTCATTATTGTTGTTGTGTGTGTGTGTGTGTGTGTGTGTGTGTGTGTGTGTGTGTGTGTGTGTGTGTGTGTGTGTGTGTGTGTGTGTGTGTGGGTGGGTGGTGTTTCATTAGACAACATTCAATATTAGGGGCTTTCTGTCCCTCTTTCTTTTTGTATGCACACACACTTACACACACACACACACACACACACACACTTCTGCAAAGCGGCAGTGTTTGAATGTGGAGCTTTGTGATATTCCTTTTTTTTCAGCGAATCCTCCCACTGTTCATTCACAGCCCAGTCAAGGTCATTGTGGGTTGTAGTGTCAGTGAGGCTGTGGAGGTCTGCTGTATGTCCTTGTATGACTGGCAGCTGGATGGGTAGTTTTAGAGGATGTATATTCCCCTGAGCAGCTTTTCCATTACTTTTTCAGGTCGTGTGTAATATCTGATGATGCGAGGTTAATGCAAGTAACCTGTGGGGATTTATCGGAGTTACCCAGAATGACCACTGTTTGGAGAATTTATAGAATCTGTTCATATCTGCAAAATTTAATGGATAATAAATTCTGGAAATGGCTTGCACCTTGTTGCCTTTGAAAAAACACTTATGATAATCCTATTGTATATATTAACTTTTAGCATCTTTGGGTGTCACTAAAACCTACGCAAAAACTGTATTGATGATTGAAAATAAAACTGTAACATCCATACACCCAAACCGTTTCAGGATGGTCTCTCAAAGATGTATATTTAAACATCTGAAAAGTTCACATGTGCCTTGTATGTTCTTTAACCCCACTTGTTTGGCAAACAACAGGAGTGCATCGCATCCAATGAGGTTTAAGGAGTGGTAGGCTGCAGCGCCGTCTGGTTGCTCTGCTGAGCTTCAGCTGGACAACCCTCCGCTCTCCCTGTCTAATGCTCTCCATCATCTTTCACATATTATTCTGTTTATGCTCTCTGTCAAATGACTAAATATGAAACAGGATTGGGATCTTGGCTCAGGAATGCTAACTGGTGATCAGGCACGTAGAAACGCCTACGCGACTGTAATTATTATAAACTGACAATCCTGACATTTAGGATGACTAATCTCCACATTTATTTGTATTTTTGTAATTAAAATGTGTAAATATTGCCATATTTTGTTCATCTGAGTGCATTCACTGCATGCTTGGAGAGGGATCCCTGCTCTGTGGTGCTTCCTGAGGCTTCTTCTGTTTTTTCTTTTGTTGAAAGTTTTTTTGTTTGGGCGTATTTCCTTATCTGTATAGAGGGTCTAAGGACAGAGGGTGTTGCTGTACAGACTGTAAAGCCCCTTGAGGCAAATTGTGATTTGCGATACTGGACTGCACACGAAAATAAAGATTTACTTGATTGATTGAGAGGGTTAGAGATGAAAGATATCTTTGACTGGGTCTGTGAAAGCTTTTGAGCGTTTTTTGTGAAATGCTTTGTTTTCCCTGACTATGCTAAAATGCCAGACTGGATATATATTCTTTTCTTTTAGAGGTGGCATTACTGTATTACTCTGTGTGGTCAGAGAGATTAAGATGTGCTTGAAGTATGAAATTTAGCTATCGGCAAAGACGAGTCAGTTAGCCAGAGGGGCTCTGGCCTGTAGCTGAACTGTGCTGACCTGGCTGTGGAGGGGATGGGGGTAAAACAATTCCCCTGCAGGGGTCATCAATTTACACCACCGTCACATATGACACTAATGCACATTTTATTTGGGTTATATCTGGTAAAATCCTCTCATCTAACAGCTAATTCAATTTCAAATGAGAAGGAGAAGCAGACATGAGAACATATAACGTGGATGCTTGACTTGTACATAAGATTATACCACTATTAGCAACAAATACATCATCAATTTTTAACAGCCATAAGCAGGCTTTTTTATTAATCTGTGAGTTACTTTCTCATTAATCGTATGTATGAGAAATAAGATCCTTCTGTCAAAATGTATGGAAATTTCTGCAGTGCTCTTGTGGTAACAAACTCTCCAAGGGTCCCTCTGTGGCATTTACTTTAAATTAAGCCATGAAGGACTGATGCCTCAACACTGGGAAACCAACTCCTTCCTTTTATCCCTACTGACAAACGTTGTCATCCTCGTTTCGGTCACTCACTTGTCGTCCAGCTTCTTCACACACAGGGACACAGTGGCTGACTGTGGTGCTTCTAGGCTGGAGCCACACCTGTGGGTCGCTCCCTGGGCCGCCTGGACAATGATGCTCTCTGTTGAAAGCTGCTGGACATACCATCATGCATCTCCCTTTCTCTGTCTCATGCTCTTCAGTGTCCCTATCTCATACGTCTTGAACTGTACTTGTCTTTTGTAGGAAAATACCTATCGCTAGGATAGGTTGTCGCTGGAGGAAAAGAGAGGGAGCTGCAGCGATAGGCGGAGAGTGAGAGAGATGATAGCTGTCCTTTCAGAGCCTCTGCTGATTAGAGAGCTCTAATCATTTGGCCTGAGAGCAGAGAGCGCAGCTCAGAGACTCGGAGGGTGAGGAATGTCTTTGCTCTCTTACTGTGGTTTGACTGCTGTGCTTAGCAGGGCCAACTTTGGCACATGTATTTGTGTGTGTGTCTGTTGTGGCTCCATGTTAAGCGGACTCACTCGGAGCAAGCAACAAGCCTACAGGTGCACACGCACACACACACACACACACACACACACACACACACACACACACACACACACACACACACACACACACACACACACACACACAGCCTTTGGTCGTGTGTCTGTGATTTGCATTCCTCTCATCTTGCGTGTTTATGTGTGTGTCAGTCCTAATACATATGCAACCATCAGTCTGTAGTTAATCTCTTTAACGTGAACTTTAACGTGAACAAATGCTCGCATTCAGTCATGCAGTTGTAGGAACAATGTGTGCACACACAAACACACACAGACTGTATAGTAAGAACCATCATCACCAGAGGAGAGTTTCATTGTAACTGATCTTATCTTGTCCACTCCACTCCTGGTCTGCCACGCTAGATGTCTAATCAGGAACAGAGAGATGAGTACAGATAAAGATTAAATGACTGTGGGTTTGGCAGCAGATAGAGGGTAGAGTACTGAATTAAATACGTTTGTGTGTGTGTGTGTGTGTGTGTGTGTGTGTGTGTGTGTGTGTGTGTGTGTGTGTGTGCATTCAGAAATATATAGGGAAGAGGTTACGAATGGTTTAAGACATGTCAAAATGCCTCTATAGTTTCAACAGAAAAGGGCAGCATAGTTATTGGAAGAGACAGATGTTTGCTTGTTACATTGCAAGCTAATCTAACATTAATGTTAACATGCAGTCTTACAAATTTGATGCTTTTTTTTATTTTGGGAGTGAGGTAGGAGTGATTATTTGAGTCGGTCGTTTTTTTTATTTCTTCCAGGCGAGATCAAGTTAACCATCACATGTCATTTTAAAAGCTTTATTAGAATGATTGTCCTATTCTTTATGTTGATTAAGTGCAATTTTGCTGTTTTCCACTTTTTTCTTTGCCTGTCAGGCCTGGACAAGTTTTCATTTTTCAAAATCATTTATTTCATATCTTGTCACATTCTGGTTAGTCTACTGTACTATCAAAAGATCTAATAAATTTATATGTGCAATTATGTGGTTTAAATAGAACATAAAGGGAAATTGTCCAATTTTGGTTAAATTGGAATTTTGTAATCATATAAGTTTGTGAGTTACTCTTTTATTTTGTCATCCTGTGTGTACAGTAAGGTCCACACTGTACACAGATTTTCCGGAAGGGGACAACAGAGTACTTGAGCTGAACATACCCGCTGAGAAACATCATGAAAATAAAACAACAGTAATGATAATAATATCAACAGCAAAATTTGCAGCAAAATGCAGGCTAGATAAAGCTGGGCTAATGTGCTCTTCTTCTTGGTTCTGGAGGAAAGTAGATTTGCAAAGTTCCAGGATGAAGAAGCTGCAGTCCCATTGTTGGGTCTAGCAAAGTCATTCTCATTTAGCATCTCTACTAGCGATGCTGTGACTCATTGATTACCTGAAAAACATCACAGAATAAAAGATAAGAAAGAAATAATATGGCCAGCTTATCAAAGTTGTTGTCTGATGTTTGCTAGACATTTTTGACTGCTTAGATGTGGAATAAGATGTGCCACCAGTCTGCAAATCAGTATAGCATTCAACTGTTCTCCATATCCCATAACCTCACCCGTATCCATAATCCAACCCTTGCGTTTTCTGCTAATGTATCCATTTTGGGGCATTTTTATATTCTCGCTGTCAGTTCTTTTGGGCGTGCTTCTTTAACATGTTATCACAAGTTAATAAATGTGGAGCTTTTCTTTGGTTTTGTGGTGTTGGCTTCCTCTTGGTTGCAATTTATTGCTGCTTAAGAACTGGATGTGTTACAAATTAATAGTCTCTGGGAGTTTTTATTAAGATACATTTCAAGTTTTCAAAATAAATTGAGCAAACATGCTTTAATATGATCGACTCATCCCTAGTCTGCTGGCTCATGATGCAGCAGTGATACCTTGGGGATATAGTTATTGTTCACTCCATCTGTCTGTGTGTAAAACCCAACAAAAGTCAAAAACTGGCCTACATTTTTTCATCAAACTTGTCAGAGACATCAGTCATATGCAGAAGTGCCGTCTTTTAAAATATAGACATTAATCATTATTATTCGACAAGTGTTATTTTTTTATTTTCTTGGCAGTATCTTGAAGCTTTTCTAAACAAGACTGAAATTCTCTTGAAGTATATTGCACATGTATACAACGAATGATGCAAAATCTACCTTTTGTTAATTACAAGTTACTTATATATTGCTTTGTAATTCCCTCAATATCTTTCCTTAGTTTATTTCCAACTGACTTGTATTCACACATGATTTTGGTTTTGGTGGAGCCAGCTGCATGTGTTTTTGTCTATCTGTTTGACTCCTCCTTATCTCACATTGAAATTTTCACTGTCTTTTTTTCAACCCTTCGACTCTGTTTATCAATTTCTTTGACCCTCTTTTCCCGTCTCATTCTGCCATTTCAGAGTAGCGCTTGTCGTGACTGTCTTCATCTCCGGCATACTTGAGGGATTAAGGAGGGATGAAATTCACTCATTCGTGGGCGGAGTGAAAAGAAAGAAGGGCTTCGTACAGTACAGCACTTTATCTATGGTGTTGTGAGATACTTAATGAAACCTGAGGTCTCTCTGTGCACCGATTTTTAATCTCTGTGTGACCCAGCTTTGAGCCCAGGAAACACTGACTAAGCTGTCTATTTCCAATATCTTCGATTGAAACTTTATTTTTTTCCGATTTGCAGCTACATCAGAAACAACAGTCCATCCAAGCTTTCCAAAAAAAGTTGACAGAGATGATAAAGATTCATTTAAAAAAAAGGCTGTGGAGTTCTACAGGTAAAGAAGTTTGTTGTGGTAATTGGTGAGGCTATCATGATTGAGCACAAAAGGGGCATCTATGAAAGCATTGATCATTCACAAACACAGA